>NW_012267328.1:2582279-2714964 GCF_000151885.1 Dipodomys ordii
AGGGACAGCGCCCAGGCCCAGAGTTCAGCCCCCATGACCACCACCACCAACAACAAAAAAGACAGGCACTGAGTATGGGCCAACAATTCTTTCACAAGGTTTCAGAAGAAAGGTACAGACATACTGATGTAAAGGGAAGTGAGGGGAAGGCCTGAAATCTGTTGGAAGGGAGGGTGTCAGGGATGGGAAAGGACTTAGGCTGAAGGCAGGAGAGAGCGGAGCTCAGATTCTGCTTGTTTTCATAGCGCTGTCCGCAGTCTCCACAAGGAGAATCAAGCCAAGCAGCCTTTGTTTTGTAGGTCCTGTGTGTGTGCATGTGTGCGTGTGTGTGTGTGTGTGTGTGTGTGTGTGTGTGTGTGTATCTATCTATCTATATTCCTGGGGTTTGAACTTGAGGCCCTCCCACTTGCTAGGAAGATACTCTACCACCTGAGCCACGCCCGTGGGCCTTTTTTCTTTTTGGTTTTAGCTATTTTTTTTCAGATATTATGCCAGGTGTTTTTGCCTAGGACTGCCCACCTTAGTCCACGTAACCTTAGGTAGTGGGGACGACAGCTGTAAAACATCAGACTTGTTTGTTGAGATGGGGTCTTCCTAACTCCTTTCTTTCCCCCAGGGTGGTGTCTAAACATGATCCTCTGGATTAGTAAACATTATTTTTAAACATGATCCTCAGGATTACAGTCATGTGACCCTCTAATTTGGTTCTTCATAGGTTCTGAGCTACCAGGAGCGGGTGCCGTGGCTCAAGTGTGTAATCCCGGCTACTTGGAAGGGTGGAATGGAAGATCGTGGTTTGAGGCAGTGGCACATGCCTCTCATCTCAGCTGAGCTCCTTGGTGGGAGTCTTTTATGACCAGCAAGCCCCAGCCTGGCAGCCGGGCCCACCTCGCCACACAGTGAAATCCCACCGGGAAAAGGTCCCATGCAAAAGTGGCTGAGGCCTGGCCCAATCCACCGCGCGCCTCCCTGGCACCAGCGAGGCCCTGAGTTCAACCCCTACTGCCATCGGCAAAACGAAGTAGCTAATTAAAGGGCCCTGGGTGCGCTTATCCACATTTCCTACAAAAGCACTTTGGAGAACTGGATTTCTGTCTGAAGTGGAGGTCGATCTGACTCCTTTGGTAGCCAAGGATACGCTGGGGTTTGAGGAGGAGTCAAAAGATCTCTGGTTGGCAAAAGAGCCAGCAGGTAGCCGGTCAGCCTGGGCAGTGGCACCGTCTGAGGCCGGATTAAATGAGGACCAGGAGGGCAAGGAATGGATCTATAACTGAAGGCACTAAAGAGGTGGCGGCCACGGTGACTCAAGCCTGTAGCCCTAGGTAATTGAGAGGTAAAGAGCCTGGGACTGGGGCTCCAGGTCAGCACTTGCCAATAAATACGATCAAGGTCACGAGACTCCATCTCCTCCTCCAGTGGCTGGGTAATCACCAGAGGACGTTTGTGGTCTAGGCTGGTCCAGGCATAAAGAGAAGACCCTCTAACCTATAAGTAACACAAAAGGGACTGGTGCTGTGGCCCAGTGGTAGAGCACCTGCCTAACAAAAGCGAGTCCCTGGGCTCAAACCCCAGTATTACAAATAAATACACACATCAACGTTCCGAGCATATAACCAGAAGTTCACAGGCGTTCCATGAAGCCTACACCATCAGTAAGATTTATTTGCTTGGAAGGCAGGAAGAGAGGGAAGGAGAGAGGGAAGGAAGGATGCAGGCAGGCAGGCAGGCAGGTGGGCTGGCTAGTAGTATACAGATCCCACAGTCATTGTTAATCTGCTCCGGACCAAAAAATAAAATAAATAAATAAAAAGCAAAAAAAAAATGAAAGGAACTGACAAATGGCTTGCCAAAAACGCAATGCTCAAAGCAGTAAGCACGGCGCAATAATTATTGGGCTTGATTAAACGTAAAAAAATAAATCTGTCTTTTACGTCTCTCCCGTGCCATTAGTATGTACAATGAAAGGAAAGGCTTTAAAAAAAAAATGCTACCTCACGGCCATTCTGCACTGTGAAAACAAAGGTAGAATCAAAACTCACGCAAGCAGGCAAGAAGAAGCTCTCTCCATTAGCCCTGAGGGGAAAGCTCCGTGCTAATTAAAAACCTGTCCCTGACATAGCCCTCCACAAATGCTTATTTTTATTTTATTTCTCCAACTCCTTGACAGCGCAATGTCTCCTTAAGAGGAAAAGAACCCCAGCGCAGAATGGCCTATAATCATCCATATTTCTGAGAAAAATCAATCCATCTCAATTTAGAGGCAGGGCTTCTCTCCCAACTCCATGGACATCAATAATCAGCTTTATACATCAAGTATGAGATTAAAACTTGAGTGTATAATTCCCCCAAATCATCCTCTAACCATCTCATCTTTCCCAGAGTAACGAGAAAGTATAGGACCGTGGCATAAAATGTGGTCAAATGAAGATCTTTCTGCTTTTCATTATTTTTTTTTTTGCAGGAAAGACTGGACACACTTGATATGCACACGTTCAGGTCTCAATGTGACTTTTCTCCCTCTGTTGACTTTGATTTTATTTTTATCATTGACGCTATGAAATGCCAGCATCACGGCACGCCTACAAAACACACTTTCATCTTTTTCTTTTCTTCTCCTTCCTTTTTTTTTTTTTTCCTCCCCCTTAAACTTCACGTTCTGGTTAGAAAGTTAAGTCCTATCTCCAGATCTCACGCTGCAAAGGTTGGACTTCTCCACACAGGCTTAGTGCCACGGTGGGAGACCGTGTGGAATGGATCGATAAGGTGGTATCACCCTTTGTGATGGCAGATCTCGGCTGGCCGTGGGGGGCTTCAGGCAGCTGCCTGGCGAACACTCTCATCCCTACCCACTGGGTGGGAACAGTCATGCACCGCAGCCCCCAACCTAGATGAGAAACATCTTCCACTGCCCTCTTCCGAGGCTGACTTCCCAAAGCTGGTGGCCAATCTGGAATCCGTAAGATAACGGATTCCAATTTGAGAGATAGAGGTACACATGCCCAGACTTGGGAGACCCCAGCCCTGACCCTTACACAGGTGTGCACACCGCCTGGAGCGTGTGGCCTGGACACTGGGCTACCCAGCAAGGCTCACAAGGCAGCCTTCCCCTAGCTACCTACACCTGTCACCTGTGATGTCCAAACACTAACAAGCCTTGTGGTTACAGGGCCGGGCACGCCACGGGGAGGAACCGAGATTCACTGCTTCCAGCACTCGCCAAGCGGACTTAGGGAATAACGTGTGACATTTCCCTCCAGATTCAAGGCTTCTGCCTCCTCAGCGCTGTGCTTCTGGATGAGAACGAGACTGCGCTGGGGCTGGTGAATGGGAAACAGGTAATACGGTAATAGGAGCCAATGGCTCTGCTCGGGCCCAGGATCTTGAGGCACGGCAGATTTGCACCAGCTACTTCTTTTCCCATTTTTTTTTTCCCTAGTAAGATCACTGAGAGCTTTAGATCCTAAATAGACCTCATTTTGCTACTCAGGCTAAATCAAGAAGTAGCCCAAATTCCCTTACAGGTCCTTACAATGCTGCAACTGGTTGATGTTCTTTCCTGCAACTGGTTGATGTTCTTTCCTGTGTCCTTGTGAGCATCAAACGGATGCTCACAGGGACCCCGCAAGGTCCCTTCTCGCATCAGCCCCTCCCCTCTTGTTAGACTTGAACTTGAACTTTGACTTGCATCCGATCCCTCAGGGTCAGCCCAAGCTACCTCGGATGAATCTACTGTACCTTGTCGTGTCTGACCTCAGCTCTGTCACTCATGAGCAGACACTGCCCAGAGTTACCACGGAATCCACACAAAGAGAAGAAGCAGAGATGTGCAGAGAATGGCGGGGTGGTGCCCTTCAGCCAAGTTAACCGCAAGAGTGTGACCTTGGAGAGGATGTTTGGGAACCAACAAACAGGAGAGATGCTTCTACTCACCTCTTCCTTCTCGGGGAGCTTTATCAAGCGTTCGTTTGGATATTGGTGCGTGTATCTCTTCCTCAGTACACCCTCATCAAATAATGTTATACCTCTCTCTCTCTCTCTCTCTCTGTCTCTCTCTCACACACACATACACACACACACACACACACACACACACACGCTCCATTAGGCAAAGACCCCCAATTCATCAGCTCTTTGGGGCTGCCCTCTTGTGAAAAACCCTCCTGCTTTATCTTGCATAGTTATCTATCTATCTATCTATCTATCTAGCTAGCTAGCTAGCTAGCTATCTATCTATCTAGCTAGCTAGCTATCTTTCTCTTTTATTCTTCCTAACTCTCCCCGGCTGGACTACACCTGGTTGTTATTTTTCAACTAAGAGCATTATTAATATGATGAACTAATGCGCGGCCACTGTGGGTCGATGCCTACAGCAGCACTAAGAACTCGGGAAAGGTTTGCCATTGCAGCTTTTCTTTGCCAAGCCCCAGATAAAATACTCAGGTCAGGTTTACCCGTGGCCCAGGAGGAGGAGCAGGGTCAGTATGGGGAAGATATCCTCTAGCCAGAATCCATCATCCAAGCCAAAAGTCAACAGTCTGGTTCTGTTCCTTCCAACTCAGCTGTTATTTCCCCCCCCATTTATGATACTACTTTTTATAGTTTTCAGGAAGAATACAATTATGTAGAAGGCACTAGAGTGAGAGGTGAGAGGGTAAGAGTATCCTGTCCCCGGGAGATATAAAATTGGACAGTAAAGTGCAGACATACAGGGTTCTGTAATCAGCACCTGTGTGATACTTGGAAGTACTGAGTTAGGCACTCTCTCACTCTGAGCGGCCTTTAACCCTAACTTTTTCATGTAGCAGAGGAATTGCAAAATCTCTAGACTTTTCCTAAACAATACAGTTAGTAGACAGTCGTGGGGCTTACTGGGGGAAAGTTATTGTGATGCCCAGCCCACCAAAGCCGAACCCTGAGAATGGCAGGGAGGTGGGGCAGGGGAGGTCCCACGGAACCGCTAGTCCCGTGGAAGCCTCATAAAAGGGAACGATTATCTTTAGCCACAAAGCAGCTAGCTCGCACTCAGAACCAAGTCTGCCACGGCGTGCGTCAAAGTCGCCTGAGATCTATGGGATAAGGAAAAGTAAGACCTAGCAGACAGCAGAGGGGCTGGTCTTACAACAAACACTGCCCCACGCTAGGAAATCTGTGGCAAGGGTAAAGTTTGGACTCCTTTGCTGGGCTGAAGTCGCCATTCTATACCACGGCACCTCCACGCACGACCTGGGGGTATACCTTAAGCGCACTCAACACAAATACACTTTGAACAAACAACGCTGCAAGGTGTCACACGAGGTACCACAGAAGGCTTTGTCTCGTGCTAATTCTGTTTACCAACCGCCGCTCTTGGGAGTGTGTAACACAAGTGACAGTGTGTCAAAACAGTCGTGGAGGGGCTGAGGGCCCTGGGTGAACCCTCCCCAAACAAATCCACGCACTGGAAGGAGGTGCTCGCTTCCTGTGACAGGGGAAATTAAATCCTCACGCGCACACAAGTCAAGGCGAATAAACACAAGTCGAAGTGCATTCATCGCCAGCACTGATTGTTGGTGGGTGTTTAGACACAATGCACGCGGGGTGTGTTTCCATTATTGTTGTTTTGAATGAAACACACGGTACTTCATTGTGAGAGAGCCAAGCAAATCATTTTCTCAGTGGCAGAACTGTATTAACCAAAAGAGAAAGAGAAAAAAAAATAACCCACAAAACTCAGTTCACATTACAACCTTGCACATTTCATCCGGTCTTGATTTCCAGAAGCAAAGGAAATCAAAGACAGAATCATTCCCTCCAATGTAATTAATAACAAAATTTCTCTGCATCATTTATATATTCTCTCTGCATATATATATATATATATATATATATCTCAAAAACATACACATCAGGATCATTAAAAAAGATTAAGATGTGTCTGGAAAGAATCTCAGCAAAATAAGTGTTAAACATTCATCACGGCCTTTCAAAATAAAATTGGATTCCATTTTATCTGAAAACTTTCCAATGTGGTATTACTTTTTCTTCCATATACAGCCTGAAACTTACCGAGGGCACTATTTATCATTTGGACAACTTCAGTGCAACACACACACACACACACACACACAGACACACATACACACACACATCACCTTGAGACAAACAAGAAATACTCTCTGGGGAAACTCAAAACTGTATTAAAATGATAAGTAGCAAGTCTTCACTCTTCTTCATTAACTGAGGCAGACAAGTGTGATGTACACACACCAAAAGAACTGAGGGTTCAACACACTCCCAGTCATAATAATCATCTTTGCTTACCTTACCCCGCCACGTTGGCTCATTTTTACAGAGACATTATCAGCTGTGATAGAAAAAGCAGTACCCCGAGGAGCAGTCCAATTATCCACACAGGTAGCCTAGCCCATCTGGGACCCCCAACAGGTACGGGTCAGGATTTAAGGATTCAAAATAATTATTGCCAGGGAAGCGCTCGAATGAGTAATGCCTCTTTGGTATTCCACCCATCTGCCGCAGCAAAGCGGAGAAAAAGGCAAAGGAGTCGGGATTGAAAAAAGGTAGAATTAACACCGTCAGCGAGGAGACTGGGGGTTCATCAACCGCTCGACACCCAGAGTAGGCAGCTTCGGAAAGAATGGGTCGTGAGGCAGATGGGTGTGTTCACACCATATGGGAACCTACTGCCAGCCAGCCTGGCCTGCACGCTACCTGTGCTGAAGATAAACATCCCCACTTGCCAACCCAGGACTCACGTGGCAGTCCATCAGCCAGAGAGAAATCCACCCACGCAGGTCACATACGCATTGTAGGCAGCGTTGTACCCAGAGTCGGGGACCAGACATGGGGTCAAAGGAGGAGATGCACGTAAGATTGTTCCAGATTTTAGTTATAATTCAGGAAGAGCAACTGGAGAGATTAAGTCAACGTTCCTAAGGGAATGATTTCTTCTTCTTCTTCTTCTTCTTCTTCTTCTTCCTTTTCTTCTTCTTCTTCTTCTTCTTCTTCTTCTTCTTCTTCTTCTTCTTCTTCTTCTTCTTCTTCTTCTTCTTCTTCCTCTTCTTCCTCTTCTTCTCTGCCTCCTCCTCCTCCTCTTCCTCCTTCTCCTCCTCTTCTTCCTCCTTCTCCTCCTCTTCTTCCTCCTTCTCCTCCTCCTTCTCTTCCTCCTCCTCCTCCTCTTCCTCCTCCTTACAACTATCAGATGTCAAAATCAGGCTCCACAATTCAACTGGGGTACCAATGAGACCACACAGGAGCTGAGACTTCAGAGGGGGACGGCCCTGGTGCCAGTCTCCGCTTGGCGTGGGGGGGGGTTATAGCTAACGACCCTCTGGGATGTCTCAGGATCCTAAGCCACAAGGGGAGAGCCACACGTGCCGCTGTGCCCAGAGGAAGACGCTCGGCGACAGTGTCTCCCTGTCAAATGGCACCTGCCTGGATTCCTCTGCACCAGGTACTCTTTCCCTTTGGGGCCTTCAGCAAGGAAAAGAAGCCCCCCATTCTAGTGTCCTCTTACCCCGCATCTCTCATGAAAGGCAAAGAACCTTCTGCTACGCATCGCAGGATGGTCGGGTGTTCTTGGGTGTTGATTGTCTGTTGCTTCTCCTGCTACTAGTTTGTGTGGGTTTTTTTTGGGGTGGTGGTGGTTGTTTTTGAACATCTCTGCTGTTGTATGAAGAAGACGTAGTGACTTAAGATGGTTTCAGCCACGTCACTCTAGATGTAGAACTTAACCTAGACACAAAGACACACAGCGATGCTTCGTGCTGATTTATTTTTCCGTGGTTTACAGGGGAAGGGTCTTACAGTCACATTTCTAAATGTTTGGGGAAAATAAATCTTCATTTTTTAAAAAAATCCCCTGTTGGGTTTGTGTTTATCCTTCTTTCTGGAGTGGTGGTTTGTTTTCTTCTGGTGGACAGGTGCTGGGTCCCACCCAAGAGTGGCCACAGAAAGCTCGGGGAAGGAAGGTGAAGCCCGGCCATCTCTCCCCCTGAGTCTTCACAGAACCAGAGATCTTCCCTCTTTCCCGGAGTCAGTTCACCAACAGGCTGGGGAGCATAGGTCCCACCTTTGTCCCCAGGATGCCCCGCCCCGCTGGGGGTGGGGTGGGGGCTCCCAATTCCTTGTTGACTCCCCAACCCTGCAGATGAGGCCACAGCTCCTTTGCTAACCCCTCTGAAGGGAAACCCTGGGGGTCACGTTACAGAGCAGTAGAGTGGGTGTTGGAGATCACACACCGGGCAGGCTGCAGGGATGGAATAAGGGATAGGAGGTGAGAGACAGGCAGCTGCCAGTGGGGGGGGTGGGATTTGAGGGAGCACAGGGCCAGGCGGCTGCAATGACGTCTAGGAGACAAGCCAGCTCTCAACATCAAGGGGTGTTGAAGCAGGGCTAGGAGCCGGTCACGCAGGCAGTGGGTGCCAGGACAGAGGAGGGGTGAAGGCCCCGGGTAAAGGCTGTGGCGGGGAAGAGGATGGACCAATACGCAGCAAGGGACGCTGGGAAGAAAAGGGAACAAGAAGGAAGGGAAGCCACGCAGGCAGGTGGAAGACAGTTCTGATGAGGAGTGATCGCCAGATCCCAGGACTGACCCAGCAAGAGGGGGACACACACAGGACTGGCAGCCAGTCTCTTACAGAGGGTTCACCGCTCAGTGTCTGGAATCACGGGTGAGGCCATGCAGAAGGCGATTCTGCTAGTATGTTCAGTACTAACACGTGACATTATCTCAGAAAGCTTATACATTCATTTTATTCAGGACAACTAGCTTGTAAGATTTACACACACACACACACACACACACACACACACACACACACACACACACACTCCTAGCTAGTATTTCTGCAGGAGGTTGCTACACTGCCTATGAGATTCAAACCAAATCCTATTTTGAGACCGACCTGCAAGCCAACGAGACCTGACTAGGTTGAAATGGTGTTAACGACGTGATTGTGCTTTCTCCCCTGAGAGGGAATTGAAAAGAATCATATTTGTTAATCCTCCTATGAGAACTTTTATGGTATCTTTATCCCTTCTTTACAAATGGCATAGACTGTTCCTGCCGAAGAAGAAATCTGATTTCATGTAAATACTCCGCCCGTGACATGCACTTGGTTAATGTCAACAAGAACGCTCTGGCGGAGCCCTGGGCATCGGGGGTGGGGGAGGGCTGACCTCTCCTGGGGGGGAAAAGGGGGGTCCGTGGGACCCTCACTCTGTGTGTCTGTTTCCACAGCAGGTCAATGGAAGCCCTGATCTGCCAGGGAGCCAGGTTAAGCCTGGTATACATCACGGAGACAAGTCTCCTTACAGAGTGCTTCTCTCTGCGGGGAACAAATGCACGGAGCAAGAAACCATGCTCCACGGCTTCCCAAGAAAAGCTAGGGAGGGATGGAAGGCGCCTGGGGACTGCACTCGCGGGAGAGGGTGTATTTTTTATTGTGATGGGGCAGCGGGAGCAGGCAGGGGGGTTTTCATGAGGACTGCTAGGGGTAAGCGGCACTGGTTAATTTGTATGGTGTGTTGACTGTGTGTTTTCTGCACGGAGTCACTCCATGCATGCACTGCCGCCTTCCTGACTCTGCAGGGAGGGAAACAGAGGCTCGGGGATAGAGGTGCTGGTGCGGTGTGGGAGACCACGGGCAGGAGGCTTTGGTGGGAGGAAAACAGTCAGTTGGCCCCTCTGCTTGGGAAGAGACGTTCCCAAAAGCCAGTGGGATATTTACCTCGCCATTCGTGGCCCAGGGAGGGAAGGGGAGAAGGAGAAGTACATCTGGGCAGGCAAGAGATCTAGGAGGTCGCAGTCATTTACCATCACCAAGTATCTCCCCATTGCACGTAGCTTAAATCCTAGGCCTTCCTGTCCTCAGCTTCCTTCGAACCTCGGCCCATTTCCAGGAGGGCCAGTCACCCCTGCAGCAAGGGAAGACAGCTGTGAAGGCCAGCCAGTCCCTGTGCATGGAGAATGAAGCAGCGTGCCCTGCTGCGCGCACACACACACACACACACACACACACACACATGCACACACACATGCATGCACGCGACCGCTTCGCGCAACCACCATCTGCCAAGAGCCCCTCTCCTCCCCTGACCCAGGCTGTTGAGCGAGCCGGGCCAGTGGAATACAAAAGACTCCTGTCCATCCCTAAAACAACGTTGGAAGGAAAAAAAAAAGTGTACAAATGGATATGGGGACCTGGAAGTGTAATTCGATAAAATAAAATATGCCCAAGAGCACAGGGAACTCTCTGGGAGGGAAAGCTTTGGAGACTGATCCCCTCCGGAGAGAAACACGAGGCGCACCAGGATGTTGCACATCACGCGGGACTCGGCAGGGGTGGATACAGTGTGGGAAAAGAGGAGGAGAATCTCAGCTAAGACGCCACGGAGCTCGGAGCACTGGACCGAGGCGGAGCAGAACCCCACAGGCACCCCTGAAGGCTGTGCTTCGTCCCTGAAAGGGACGTGGCCTCGACCAAGCGCTGCTAGGAGAAAGTAAACTTGCTGTTGTCAATGAGCAGAACCAGAAAGCCAATGAGGCTACAAATGACCGGAGGGTCGAGGCGCGAGCTTTCGGAGCGCCGCGGTGGCGCCCACGGGTGGATGATTGCAATCACACCGACGAACGGGCAGATGATTTCTTTTTTTCTAATTGGGATGCCTTCGGTCTGCTCTGAGGAGTCGGCACGGAAGCAGACGCCTGCTTTCCTGTGCTCTCTCTGTGAGTGCCGCCTTTGTCCCCCAGGGAATGCCAAGTGTGGACCCACATCCACAGTTCTTTGCTCACATGGGATTCCAGAGGTAGCCCTACACCCCCACTTCTGAACTCTCTCATAGCAGGCACGCTGGTGGAGGGCTTGACCATCCATCCATCCATCTATCCATCTATCCATCCATCCATCCATCCATCCATCCATCCATCCATCTATCCATCCATCCATCCATCCATCCATCCATCTATCCATCCATCCATCCATCCATCCATCCATCTATCCATCTATCCATCCATCCAGCCATCCATCCATCCATCCATCTATCCATCCATCCATTCATCTATCCATCCATCCATCCATCCATCCATCTATCCATCTATCCATCCATCCATCCATCCATCCATCCAGCCAGCCAGCCAGCCAGCCAGCCATCCATCCATCCATCCATCCATCCATCCATCCATCCATCCAGAAAGGAGGGAAGCAGGCACCATTCTCTGCCCGAGAGACCGGACGAGGCCTACTATGGGGTGCTGTCTGAGTGCCTGGTCCTGTGTGGGAGCTTCCCCGAGAGTCAGGGTCACCCTTTCCGAGCTGTGAAGGAAAGCATGCCATCTCTAATAGTCACCCGGACTCCATAACCATCCAATGGATGGAAAAGACTCTGTGGACCCAGAGAAGGCAGAGCCACACTACAGAAGGAAGTTGGGCCAGTGAGTGGCTGATGGGAAGAGGTTATGCCCTCTACAGACTTCCTCCCTGACCCCCCCCCCCACCACACATCTCATCAAGGTGCATTTGAACTCCTGGGTGAATAAGCAATTAACCCAGACCCAGCCACTGAATTCACAGCCCACCAGCGCTAATACCACACTCTATTATAAGCCAATGATATCTACAAAGAAGTCATATCCAATGGGCCTTTTTTTTTTAAAAAAAAAAAAGGGTACATAAGAGATTTTAATAAGTTATTTCATCTTGCTGATTCTGAGAATGCATTTTTGTGGGTGGGAGGGTGGCAATAAAACACATCGCTCCACTTTTCAAACAGAAGCATAATGGTGATATTTTATAATCAGCTGCTTTTCCCTATCACGGAAATCTTTAGGTCATGAAGGATAAATTACACGAGGCACACGGTGCAATATAAAGCTGGTATCGAGATATTCGGGCCCTATTAATAAGCAAAGCATGGATGGACAAATCTAATTTAAGTCGGTCCTGCTGAGTCATTCGAGATACTATCTATCCCAAATGAACATCATCCATTAGCATCAAAATAAAAAAGTCCCCTAAATGTAGAAGAATCTTGCTCTGTTCATGACTTTTATCAGCGTGACACGAGGCTAATATTCATTTATCAAACAGTAAGGGCATTGTTTAGCACTCAAATAATTATCAGTTAATGAAGCTTAAAAAAAAATAAGAGTCTCTCACATCTAGATTGAATTATTCTTTCTACAGCGCTTACCCTCCTCTTCCTAATACTTCAAATGCATCCCCAGTAAATGAGGTCAGCTTATGTCAGCTCAAAAACAATAGGATGCTTCTTCCTGCAAGCAGAATCACGAGAATATCACAGCACATTTGCACCAGAAAATCGAGTCTAAGATTTCATACTTGGCTAGAAACCTTCTCCAGTGCAGCTATGTCATTAGACCATCTCTAATGTTCTTTTGCAACAAGATGTAAAGTGCAAAGCACCCCAGTGGTAGAGCCGAGATCTGAGCATCTCAGAGGTGAATTAGTCCGACCAACAGCCACACAGGAATCTGATCCTGGGAATGAAGAAAGACAGCCACCAAATCTCATCTTAAGAGCTGTCTTTCTTCATTCATTGTCTTTTGGACTTCATCCATAACTGAGCAGGGAAAGGTTCTTTTAAGCTGGGAATCCTTGCAACAATAACCCACAGCTTTCTGATTTGGGATGGAAAAAAAAGAAGGGGGGCGTTGCTTTCTTCTAAACCTTTTATCTCCTTCCCTCATCCCCCCCCCCCCCGTGCCCCAGGGATAAGGATTTAAATTCTGGGTCTTGTGTTTGGTCAGCTGGTGCTCTACCACCTGAGCCATGCCTCCAGCTTGGGTTTGTGCGGGTTATTTTGGAGACACAGTCTCCAAGGACTTGTCTGTTCTGGCTGGTTTCAAACCAGGTTTCAATCTCTTGGGATCAGAAATGTGAGGCACTGGTGCCCAGCCCTTTCTCTAGCATGTTAGTACAATTATACTTTTCCACCAAAGCAAGGGACAGAAGATGACACCACTTCCGGAAAGCCCTGGAAGTGCTTAGCAAATGGATGTCTCTGAGGGGGCGGGGGGTGGGGGGGAGCCCAGATGTGAGCAGCTGTTCACGGAGGGTTCTGACTCTACCCCTCTGACTCATCTTCCTGTCCACTCCAACTCTCCAGAGGGCTTGGCCTAGGGAAAGCCCTAGCCATGGAAACTGCCAAAATAGCTGTGCTTTGCTTTTGTTACAGTAGATACGGCAAACGACTCCAGAAAGACGTGGCAGGGGACAGCGGCCTACTAGATCCAAGGAAACCATCACGTTGTCCATTCATTGAGTTAACCTGAACCTGCTTATTACTACAATCAGGTTATTCACTGGGGGGGAGGGGGGAGGAGAGGGAGGGAAGGGTAAGGGGGGGGAGCGGAGGAATCAACTTAGGGTTTACCAAGTGACTCGATTGGAGCTCCTCTAGGAAAAACACTCCAAAATGAGAGTAATGATAGTGTCGCTTTCTCTGTCGAATCTTTTCTCCTGTCTGATTATGCCTCATCGATGACTAATTAAACTGTTATTTTATTAAGGAGCTCCATTAATTTATACGTTGTTGCTTAGCGGCTCTCCTCTGTTGAAATTGTTAGGCAAAAAATACAAATTAAATGAGCTACTGGCAGGTGTTCTGTTGACAAAGCATGGGGGGGGGGACGCACAGATTATAAGAGGTTTATCTCCAAAATGGCCTGGACAACGCATCTGCTCGGTCTTTATTTTTAATTTCTATCCAGTGGCTCAGCCTGTGGTTGACAGGCTGTGACTAGACGAGTCAAGCATTTGGGAAGGGCAGACCTCTGTGTGCGCCTGTCTTGTTTACAATGCTGTCTTAGGTTTGCTCATCAGATATCACATGGGTCGGTAATAAGCAAGTCCAAGACTTCATGACACTCAGAGACCTTTCATTTCTGGAAATTTCTGGGGTTTTGTTTTGGTTTGTTCTGTTTGGCTGCCTGTCCTGGGCCTTGAACTCAAGGCCTGGGCAAGCTCCTTTCCCTTAGGTTGATCACTCAAAGCTGGTACTCTACCGCTTGAGCCACAGCTTCCCTTCAGGCTTTTGGGTGGTTCACTGGAGATAAGAGTCTCCTGGACTTGGCGACCTAACCTGGCTTTGGCTCACAACTCTTAGACATCAGCTTCAGAGTAGCTGGGATTACAGGCATGAGCCACAGATGCCAGCTTCAGCTACTTTCATTGCTCATTTCTGGTTGTGATGACACCAATCTTTCCCTCACCCCCATGACCAGGCAATCTTGGAGGAGGAGTGACTTTTCACCCTGAACTAAATGGAAGCAGTAGCTGAGGAGCAGAGCCAGCTACCTCTAAGCTGGGGACTCATCAATAAACAAACCACCCTGCTTTTACTCTGATTTACTCTCTCTTGGAACCCTACGGTGTTGCCTTTGTCTTCAGCTAGGAGAGGCCTTTTGAAGCCTAAACCGCGCAGAACAAAGACGGGTAGAAGGCAGACTTTGTACCAGGTAAAAGGAAACCACTGGGGTTACTGTGTAAGATGTGTTTCCTACTGTAACAGATTACCAAATTATCACAGCATCAACGGCATGAGAGTCTACCAAAAAAAAAAAAACAACAACAAAAACCGACTTTATTAAACTCAGAATGCTGGGATATTATGAAGCACACCTGCATGAAAACAAATGCTAATGCTCAGTTCACACAACCTTACATGGGTTTGCAGAAGTTGAAAATACCACGATATTCACGGAGGAAGAGAGAGAGAGAGAGGGGGGACCAACAGGTGTCTTACCATTTGCCCGATTCTCCCTTCCATTTTACACACCCTTCAAAGACAACTCAAGGAACTCACGATTTAACTATTGAAGGGAGCCCAGCTGGTTTCAAGTCTAGGCATTTGGAATCAAAACTCCGGTAGGCCAGGCAATATTTCAAATAGCCATTATCTTCTGGGTGAGGGCTTGCCGGGGACAGGTGTGAAACCGGGCAACTGTATTTCTCTTTGAGTTTCTCAGCATGCAACAGCAACCTGGCCGGAGCCGCTCATTTGCATGCCAATTCCCATAATGCCCTTGTTGCCAATAGCCACCAGGCAGCCAAGTGAGCACCCCCCCCCCACACACACACACTGGCCACACAACCAGGAAACTCAAAGGGGTGGAAATAGCTGGAAAATACCTCCTGGTGTCCAGATCAAGGAAAGCTGGTTGTAAGACCGACTGGTGACAATCATAAAACCAAGAAAATCGTCACCTTTTTCATGGGCTTCTCTGCATTGGCATATTAACCCCCCCCCCCAGTATGGACAGCCATTATAGAAAGAAAAAGCAAAGGCTTTATTTATTTTCATCCTGGGTAGTTGAGGTAAGAACTCTATTGATTCCTAGAAAGCTGTTCATGTGATTTGATATGTAGTGGGCCAGTAAGAGGTGAAGGAAGAGCTGTTGTTGGATGACTTTGGATAATGACAGTTCAAGCCCTAGGCTTGAAGCCTAACTAAAAGAGACAGGAGCAATGTTTAGTACACATTGCCAACGCAATATAGAGTTGGAGCTACTAAGAAATGATTGTGTGTGAGAAACCTCAGGTAAGATACAGAATACAGGTATATTTCCCCCTCCTCCTCCAGAAATGTATAAATAGACGATCACCAAAGTAATAAAAGCACGTGCTGTTTTTATTCCTTAGCAACAAGACAAAACCTCCCCTCACTTCATTTGCCCACAAAGAGGACGCTGGGAAGATCTGAAAATGAATGGGCTTAGCTGTAGTTTCTATGTAGACACACTGGAGAGCGTGAAACCCGGAGAGGTTCCTGCCGCAAGACAGAGGCTGGGGATTCACTTTGAAGAAAGGAACTTGAGCTCAGCTCAAGCACATTGCTATTCTGCTCATGCGCACCGAACCCCTGTTGGCTTCTGATGTTGGCTGCTTTGCACTGGACAGGTTCAAGCACAAGTGTAAAAGGATCTCAGCCGAGGACTTACAGAGATATTCTTGGGTTAGCTTGATGTTATTCCTCCCTCCTTCCCTCCCTTCTTCACCTCCCTCCTTCTCCCTCCCTTCCTTCCCCTCTTCCTTCCCTTCCTTTCCCTTCCCTCCCCTTCCTCCCCTCCCCTTCCCTCCTCTCCCCTACCTTCCCCTCCCCTTCCTTTCCCTCTTTCCCTCCCTCTCTCCCTCCCTCCCTCCCTTCCTTGCTTCCTTTCTTCCTTCTTTCTCTCCCTCCCTCCTTCCCTCCCTTCTTCACCTCCCTCCTTCTCCCTCCCTTCCCTTCCCTCTTCCTTCCCTTCCCTCTTTCTTCCTTACCCTTCCCTTCCCTCCCCTTTCTTTCCCTCCCTCCCTCCCTTCCTCCCTCCCTTCCTTCCTTCCTTCCTTCCATCCATCTTTTTTTTTTTCTCGATATCACTCCTGAGTTTCAGTAGTTAATTGGGAACCTCCCAGTTCCTAGAGCGGAAAACCCTGTGCCATAGAATTCCAGAAAGAAATCGCTGCGGGCACCCACCTAGCCCTGGCCACAGATTTCCAGCCACTCTTTCCAAATCCTGCTGTGCTCTACCCTGAACACAAGATGCTGTGCCCGTCCCCTCTGAAAACAGGCTCAAGGGCAAGCATGAGAAAAGATTCCATCTTTTTTGTGTGTGTGCAAACAGCACATTTTTAAAGTCCTGGAGCTCTTTGAGTCACCAGAGCATAATAGGTTAATTTACATTTTCAATAGTATTTGATTGTGGAGTTTTGTTTTCTTTTTTATGAAGTGGGGAGAAGATGTCTCCGTACTTTTTGGATGCAGAACCTTACAGAACACAGCTTGACAAACTCTGCTCCATAAAGCATGCAGTATGTAACTATGCCACAGTGGAGCAGGTGGCTGAACTTGGCTTGGGGCTTTCATTTTCAGACTGCTCACTCACCACAGAGCAAAGTCTATGTAGATTTGTAAAGTCTTAATGCTGGATCTACATATTGACTTCTCCTACAACAGACAATGTCAGGGGCACTTCACCAAAGTAGAAAAGAAGTAACAAAGAAGAACTGGGCAAATGCTTGGCTGTCAAGTTATAATGGAATGATATAATTATGAAAAAAAGAGTATAAGGCAGTATGAGTGACTGGTGGCTTGTATAAAGCAAATAGGGCTAGAATAATTAATACTGGTAGCATATAACTGCTGAGTAATTGCTACATGTACATCATTTTCCTAATCCGTTTATATATAATAATTCACTTATTCCTAAAAGCAAATATACAGCTTAGGTCCTAAATCTCTCCCCACTTTACAAATAAGTAATTCAGAAACTGAGAAAGTTAAGCAACTTGTACAAGTCACATAGCTAGGGGGGGGAAAGACATCATAGAAAAGCAAAAAGGAAAGACTAATTTGAATGTGATTACAAATTTGAATTTGAAGGCATTTTAATCTTGAAGCAAAAAAGCCAATTACCTTAAGTACCTTCAATTCTTCTTGAAAAATATCAGCTGGTGTGTCACTGGCTTATCAGGTGGAGCATTGTTATTCACTATCCGTTCAGATTGTGCTTCAACTGACTTGGTTTTTAATTTTTTAAAAAGCTGTGATTTTTCAACAATGGGAGATTTGAAATCTTCTGTGTTTTGACTCCTATTTCATTTTTCACACCCCACACTTGCCTAGTCTAACAAGGCAATGGAAAGACATGGTCAATTCTATAAATACCGGTGTGGTTCGGGACCCACTAGTGAACCATAAAAGTAAAACGTTTTTAGCCTAAGGAAAATATTCGCAAGTTTTAAATTACACGTTCCAATCTCAATGTTACCGGTTAAATCACTTCAATAGATATATATATATATATTTTTTTTTTAACTTAGAAACCCTTTAGCCCACAAACACAAAACCAGATCTATTTATCATCTTTATCATTTAGCTGTGGAGATCAATTGATTATTGGCAGGTTGCTTCTGGCTTCGACAATATGAACAGAAATATTCATCTGCAAAAGAAAATCAGGGCTCCGTCTCATTTGAGCACAAAGAGACCATACCCTTGTACTCCACCAAACTGAAGGCAGCTTTTATTGATTTCACGTTGGACTGAATTTGTTACAGTTTCTACAGTAGTGGCAGAAACACAATTTGGAGATATTATTAACTCACTGCTAAAAACACAGATTTAAAAGTAGGCTAAGCACATACTAGAAAATGCTGTGAGTTCTGGGCATGCCTAATATTGGCATTAAGAATACATTCATATGTCGACATATATTTGCCTATCTGGTATTCATCGTGCTTTCCAGAGAAAGCAAATCACTTGGTAGGCAAGATGTCTTATTTATTTCTGGACACTTTTGAAGGTATCTGCAAATGCTCCTATAGATGGGTTAGTACTGTATAACCAAGTTCTGGAAACTCTCTTCAAACTTGCTTTAGACTCTTTACGTTGATTGTTCAGCTGTGATACCCAATCTTGAGAGACAACAAATTCCTCCTCCTTTTTTTTTTTTTTGTCATGGGGCCTGAACTCTGGGCCTGGGCGCTGTCCCTCAGCTCTTCGGCTCAAGGCGAGCGCTCTACCACTTGAGCCACCTTCCCAGCCCCTTCCTCCTATTTTTCACAGGGTCATGATTTAAAAAAAAAAAGACTGTCATGTTACAGCTCTCAAGGCAAATTCACCCAGGCCCGTGTGACCCACACACGTGTGTCCGTAAAAAGGATGCGTGGACTTCTGCCCATGATGCCCTTCCCTCCCTACATGGCCTCCCTCAGACTGCACAGATGAACACAGCGCGTAAGGAAATTGCTGCCCCACACCAGGGAAGCTTTCTTGCCAGGCATAGAAAGTGCGTGCGATTCCTATGCAAGAGAAAGCAGAATAGCTTGAGAGCATGCAGGGCGCCTTGTTTTTCCATTGTGATAATTTCCCTGACAAAGCAACTAAAAGAAATATCCCGGGCAATGTTTCTGCTGGTAGTTGCGAATTCACACACACACACACACACACACACACACACACACACACACACACACGCCACGCTGGCTTACCCGTCGGGTATCTCCATAGAACACAAGGCTATGTCATCACATGCACAGGACCTGGCCAGCATGGCACCCTTCCTTTTAGGCCGAGGTGGTAAAGAGCGTTGGCGGGGACTTATCGGCTACCCACAAAGTGGAAAACTGCCATCACCACGGGCTCACAAGAGGAGAAAAACACTAGCTGTTCTGCCTTGCAGAATGGGCATCTGATGGAAGGTGAGCCAGGCATGTTCTCAGAACTCCAAAAATCTCATGACTTTCTATTTTTAATTCCTCTTCATCTGGCATGGATCTCTAAGATCTCCTTTCCTGTTCTCGGTTCTCCCAATCTGCTTTCTAGAAAGTAAACGTTGGCCCAGACTTAATCTTTACTAGAGAGGAGGCTGGACGGGATGCAATTTCAATCCACAGGTTCAGGGAGCAAAGGCAGTGCGGGTGTCAGGGTTGTTGTGGGTCATCGGGAGCCACCACGAAGGGCGTTTGGGGGGAGCAAACCATGAATCTCATCAGATCCTCGTGAGGGTGACAAAAATCATGCCCTTAAATGCTCCTGCTCACCCACTCTTGTCCTTGAAGACACAATTTCCCTCCAAGTAGAGCGGCGTTTTACTAGATTCAATGTAACTGTACCTGTGATCATGGCAGTAAAAGAAGAACACACGCTCTCCACGCTGTAGTTTGGAACCTTATGAGGTGTTTTGCAGGATTAGTCTTGAATCCAAACTACCAGGGTTAGAACTTGAGCTGAAGCCCCAGATAAAACTTGGCCTGTGCATCCATTGTGTACATCTACCTACTTCAGTAGACAGACACTATTGTGCTTCATTGGACAGTTGCGTAAACAAATGAATTGTTGGTGTAAAGCATTTAGACCACGGGCCAGCATAGTAATTGCCAGGTAAGTATTAGCTAAGACAAGATCTTGAGGAAATCAGTTCGTAAAACACCTTTCATTCTAGAGCAACAGCCCTCTCTGCTTCTCAAGATGGGTTTTGAAAACAAACTGAAACACCCACGAACGATATTTTCTGGACCTCAGCTTGAAGATGTAAGCTCCTTACATAAAAATAAGTCTTTAAAGAAATGATAATACTGCTTTGTTTTCCGGTCCCTCGGAAACACACTTGCAAAGGTCTTCGTAGAAACAGAAACTAAGACTGGATAATTATGGTAGTTCTTAAAATACAACAGACTTTTGTGATGACTTCTGAGAGAGAAAGGCCTATCAGACATGACTAGAAATGAATAGCCATAGAAAGAATGCAGAAGGAACTGGACAGCATCTTGTATCATAATACCTGTGGCAATTCTTTAAAGTCTTCTACCTCCCCTCCAGTTTTCTAAGCCTAGTGGGAACCACTCTCTTTTCTCGTAGTCATTAAAGAGTTTTCTTTGAGTATTTACGATCTTCTTCCCTCTCCCTCCCTCCCATCCTCCCTCTTTCCTTCCCTTCCTCATTTTCATCCCTACCTCTCCCTTCACCTCCTTCCTCCACTTTGCATCTGTAAGGCACTGGCAAGAGCCTGTGTTGTACCTCAGACTCCATTAGGCATAGCAGATAGGGTCATCCAGCTACAAGTTCAGGAGAAGAGAGACCATCACACAAACAGATGCCCACAGTCAAGGCAATTGGAATAAAGATGATCACAGAGGAAAGGGGAAAATGAAGATGGACATCTTGGGAGTCTTTGCAGAAAGAGAGAAGGAAGATTTCCTGGAAGGTGGGCTGAGTCAAGTCTTTGGAAGAATGAGAGGTGGGGGGGGGCTCAGGGACAACAGAAAGAAAGTCAGGTGCTCTGTTCAGGATATCTACTTCCAAAGCATTCGAGAAGGAGGTGAGGGCACACAAGACAGAGAGGAAAAGAAAGAGCAAGAATGGAAGGGAGGGAAAAAGAAGGAGGGAGGGAAAAACAAGAGAGGGAGGGAAGAAGGAAGAAAAAGAAGGCAGGACAGGACAGGGAGGGGGAAAGGAAGAGAGGAAGGGAGATCTGGATTCTAATCTGGGTTCTGAGCATCCATGCAAAATTTTAGGCAACAGGCAACTTCTTTAAAAATGCCTCAAACATGTGATGCAGAGACAGATTCAATGTCTCTAATGTTCCTGACAGCATACATTTTCTAGATATAACTTAGATCATTTTTTTTCTGGCTGGAAATTTACTAGATAAATCATAACTGGAGAAATGTACATCAGATTATTCTAAGCAATGGATCCAGGAGTGAACGGGGCAGGTGTCCTGGTGTTTATGATCTAGCAAGGGAGACAGAAAATAGATATAATGTAATAACCTAAAATGAAAGTATTCATTTTTGTTTAAGAGAATGAACTAGCTCTAATTTAATCTATAAAGAAAAATTAACGATTTACCTTAGTATCTGTCAGCCACTAAGATCCTGCCCAAGCTGCCAGCAATAAATTTTATTAAGATGGTGAGATGATTCATTCATTCAAGTCACATATAGTTATTGAGCCGATGCTATGGTGTTGAATATTGAATTAACTGAACTGCTTGAGCTATAGCAGCAGATAAAATGGACTAAGAAAAAAAAATCTGCTTTGAACTTCGTACTCCCCCTCAATCCCTTTGAATACCAGCAAAAGGGAAAACAATCTTTGAATGCTTCCTTACTGCCAACGTTCCTGACTTTTCTTAAGGCTACACTAAAACATGAGACAAACAGCGGTCACAAAAGCAACAATGACAGCACCTTGGACATTTCACAGTTCTTTCTCTTCTCTGAAATCTCCACATGCTTGCATTAAAAATAATAATAATAAATTCTTCATTTATACCATCTACCTAAGACGGAATGCACGCGGACATCGGAATCAGTGTCGGTGGCCTCACAGCATTTCCAAAGAAATACACAATCCACTGTGTGATCATTAATGGAGACAGAAGTCACGAAGACACCCCTCAGCACCGTAATGCTGGCCATGAGTTACCAAATTGTTTTATGTATTTAAAAAACAATAAACAACCCGCTCTGATGTTGTGCAATGATATTAGAAGCAGATTGAATGCAATCTTGCGGTTTTCCCGGGGTGGGGGAGGGGCGCCGTGTGCCCATTCGGTGATATTATTTTTTTTCCTTTTTTTTTTTGACACATTAATTGCTCCTTCCACATATAAGGAGAACAAAAGCAGCAGCACATCATAGTTATTCAATGCAGGGCAAGCCACGGGGGTTATGGAATATTCTTCCTTCAACACCAGCCAAATTATCTCAGTGCCCAACTTGTAAGAGGCTGCAATAATCCTCGATCATTTCGGAGTGCTGGTGGGTTATGCATCATTTTAACAGCATGATGGCAGATTGTGTTCATCTTCATGTTATAGGAATCTGGAGATAAGTGGCGGGCATGGGGAGTCATTTTCATACATGGCTCATTCTGCATGAAATCCTTAAAGAGATAGTTAGGAATTATTTTCTTCTGGCCCGGGACACACATTACCTCTAAGGAAGGAGGCTCCTGGATACCAGTAGATTCACTGGCAACAGGACTCCTAGCTTCTTTTGGTGGTCACCACCGAGGGAGAGTGTGGGGGAGAGGAGGAGGGAGGGGAGGGAGGAAGGGGAGGAGAGTGTCACTAAAACTGGCAATGGCTTATAGATTAGAAGCCTCCTCAGGGCAGGGTGCTGTACCTTCTGAGCCTCTCACACTATCACAAAGGTATAGATATTTAATCGGGCTTGATTCAGTGAGCGATCCAGTAGGAGAGGAACAATTCACATGTTATAAATGTTCGAGGTGGGTGGTACTTTCCGCTCTGATTTGGTAATCTTTCAGGTGATCGGAGATGCCCGGGGGACGTGACCGCTGAAATACATCTTAAAATGCATGTTTTTCTTGTTTTTACTTATCATCATTGTGAATTTGCATGCACTGAACAGCTACTGCTTAACTACTTGAATAAGAAAGACACCCAGTATGTTTATGCCAATTCAACTGCCATCAACATCCGAATACCTCCCCCCACACACACACAAATCATCATCAGAGATAATCAGTCCTTTTGGTAAAGGCACAAAGCAGTTTGGAGAAAACTTAATTGAAAACTGGACACAACTGGATGATGATGGATGGTGATGAATTAATTTATTTCTTAATGAGCAGTCTCAGGTCTTTCATTTCCTCTTAGAGATTAGCATATTTAAATACAATATGTTATGTTTCTCTATAAGATCTAATCTTTTAAGCACTATGCCTGGTTCGAAGACTATTTTAATGAAAGAGAAAGGAACAAAAATCATTCTCTGCTCTGCTCGGGATAGGGTAGCATATATAGTAGGTAAAAAGTGTATCAGCCAACAGGTTGTGAGGAGTTTGTACTTAAACCCCACCAAGTCCCAATCCACATATCAGAAAGCTCAAACTGAAGAGATTGGTCCCTGAAAATGGAGTCCTCCATTCTCTACTGAGATCTAAATGTATCATCTAGTATTCCTAAATGCAATTATTTCATATTTGGTATCAGATTAGGATTGTTTCACGTTTCATTTTTCTGCTCATATCCCTCTTTCTACCCCTGCACAAGATTTAATTTCTTTGGAGTTTAGTTAGGTGTGTGTGTGTGTGTGTATGTGTGTGTGTGTGTGTGTATGTGTGTGTGTGTGTGTGTGGTGTGCGTGTGTGTGTGTGTGTGTATGTGGGTGTGTGTGTCCCCCAGTTCTGGGCTTGAACACAGGGCCTGTCTCTGCTTCTTTTGTCACTCTACCACTTGAGCTATACTTCTGGTGGTTTTTGGTAGTTAATTTGGTAGATAAGAGTCCCACTGAAGTTTTCAACTCCAAATCTCAATCCTCATTTCTCAGCCTCCTGAGTGGCTAGAATGGAATTACAGGCTTGAGCCACCATCAATCAGCTAATTTCTTTTCCTTCCTTCCTTCCTTCCTTCCTTCCTTCCTTCCTTCCTTCCTTCCTTCCTTCCTTCCTTCCTTCCTTCCTTCCTGTCATGTTTGGAGGTATTCTAAGTGCAAACACAATGGTGACTTAAATCTGATCTAAACATCGCTGTCACCCAGGGTTCCTGAATGGGTGTGGGAGAATAGGGGATTCGCTTTCCAGGAATGGTATTTGAATTCCCCACTGTTGGCCTCCAGGCGGAGAAGCTGAACTCTGTGGATATTTTATTTCTATTGGCCACGTGGGTAAGTATAGATTTCAGTCAGAGTGGTCCCCGTGTTCAGCGCTGCATATGGAAAAGCCAGGTTTTCCCACACCCGCAGAACTTGGTGAAGTCAGTGGTCAGTAACAAGCTAAGAATGTTCTCTGACCACAGCAACAGGGCCTGCAGTATGCAAATGCCACTAATGTCACCCACAGAACTCCAAAGTCCAGGCAGAGAGGAATACTGTGAGCCCGCTTTCCTGCTCACCCGGGAGGTGCCAGGCTCAGTCACTCACTTACTGGGCTTTCCGACCAGCAGCACCCCATTCCCTTGCCAGCCAAGGTAGCAAAACGGCATTCAGAACAAGACTGGCTAAGCCCACGTTGTCGATGCCATGAATATCTGGGTCCCAGAAGGACCGGCCAAGGGCTTTGCCACCAAGTGTACTGACGAATTGCGACCACACTGCCTTTGTTCACAAAGCAGCCCCTCTCGATACAAACTCAGAAATGGCAGGCGCCATGCGGCATCAAGCAGTGGGCTGAATCGAGCGCCCATCTGTCACAAGACGCTCCACCCCAGGTCAGAGGTCAGTGGATAATAACAATAATAATCATAATAATCAGGAGAGCACGAATGCAGACAATGGCATCATCCTAATGATAGGTGATCACGACGTATAGGGTACAAGCGGTACCCGCCCATTGTCCAGTCCGCTTCTCTGCAGAGGGGCTTTGACTGTCTTCCCAGAAGATGGACAAATCAAATTCAAACGGCTATTGTTTTCAGCAGGGGGGCACCATCCGTCCGTCACAAGGATTCTTTTTCCAGCCCCATGGGCATTGTGTGGCACGCACGGGCAGCTGGGCAGAGAGAGTGGTGTCTGTCAAAAAATCACTGGTACGTTTGACCTCCTGTGGGCAGGTGCAGCAGGGGGTGAAAGGCCTGGCTCATCGTCTGCTCCTGAGCACGCCCTTACCCGCTCTGGCTAGCAGCGTTCCTCCAACACCCAAGCCCACAGAAGGAAGACACACAAAATAAAATGCCGAGCATCTCTATGGACTATCGCCTTGGGAAGTGTCCTTGCCTTTCCCCCCCTCCCAAGGGCTGGGTGGAGACTGCATTGGCGAAGAGTCTGCTGGCTTCGCGTGCTTCATCAGTGAAGATGGCGGTGTTATTCCTTTTGGGGGGGGGGTGTGACTGGGGTTGGAAACTGAGGGTTTTACAGTTGCTGGGAAGACACTGCAAAACATCTTCTGGCTCTTTGCTCCTTTTTTTTCCGTTTTATTTCTTTCTCTTGGTAGATTAAGTCTCAATTGTTCTTCTGTGATTTCTTGGACGTTGATCCTCCTGTTTATGCGTCCGTCTTAGATAGGGCGACAGGCGCGCACTACCACGCTGAGATTTTGCTGTTGAGATGAGGGGTCTAATGAATTGCTTTGTGGGAGCTTGCCTGGAATTGGGAGCTTCCAAACCTCAGTCCACTCCCCACCCCTCCCAACCCCCCCCCCACGGCTAAGATGGACACTACTCTCAATGACTGGCTCAGGCAGAACCTTTCTTGCGAACTTTTTGCCTCACACTGAGATCCTCTTCCTCTCTACCTCCAGAATAGCTAGGATTACAGGCGTGAGCCACTGGTGTTCAACGGTGTGACCCCACTGTATGGCCAGCAACTATGAAAGTCCATAACTTTCCAAAATATAGGTAGCCAACAGCTGTGGTAGGGTTACAGTTCGCATTCCGATACACGGTCACACTAATGATGGTAATCCCCACGCCAAACTTCCTCCCCAAGCCCGCAAGTCTGTGACTGTTGATTGCCGGAAAAGACTCGGAGATGTAGATACATTATGGCCTTGAAGACATGATCATGGACTACTCAAGCGAGCAGAAGGTCACAGGGCTCCTCCACCAACAAACAGGTGGAAGGGAGGGTTGACAAGAGAAGAGGGAGAGGAGACCTGGCAGAATCGGAGCCACAGCTCGGGAGCACTGGCAAGAACAAAAGCAGAGGCGGCAAGAATGGAGGCCCTGCCAGAGCCTCTAAAAGGAAGCCTCCCTGCCAACACTGGGACCCGGGGTCTGTCAGACTCGCCCGGGATTCCGAGGCTCAAGAACTGCCTGAGAAACTGCGTGGGTGCTGACATCCACTTAACTCTCATCGCAGCAGCCCCACACGAGGCAATTCTGTCCTAATCAAGGACGGAGTGCGTCAGAGACCGGGGATCGCGGCCATCTCCATGTGTTTCGTTGGTGTGAGGCCTTGATCAATTTAAGCCATCCCTGTACTGCACAGCTACCCCTCCAGCTCCTCCGCCATCTTCCCTCGGCGTCCACTGAGGGTGGGTCGGAGGAAGGCTGTGAAACTCTGGGTCCTGACAGCTTCTTCGTCTTGGTCGTCTATGGAATTATTCCCCTTCTTGGCTCAACCCACAGGGATGCAAAGAGGCCAGGAGGGGAACAAACCAGAAAATCATCCAGGGGGAATGAAACTCCCTGCCCTTTCCTGGCGGGGCTTCCTGAAACCCAAGAGAAGTTTTGACTCCAGAAAGCACAAACACGCCTGTCTGTGGCAGGAGAGGACCGATCCGGAGATGCGTGATAGCAAGACGTGTCCCTCCCAGGAAGCCGAGGGTAGGGAAATGGACTCCTCCTAACTTACACAAGCGCCATCACTACCAATACCCACCAACCTCGCCGCTGCCTTGGTATGGTGGTGTGTTTTTTTTTTTATTCAAAATTAAAAATATTTAATGAGATGTTTGCGTCACAACCATTTGGGGAAACTAAGCTCTTATTTTAAGTCTGAATAATACAGCTGCTTGGGTTTTAAAAAAAAAAAGTCCCCCTCATTTCAATGTGAATACAACACAGCTGCTTGGATGAGGAGCGCAGGAGGAGGGCAGAGCCGCTGGTCCCACGCTGGCCAATGTCACAACATCTCCATGGCTCCCCCTCGAACTCATGCCAGCGTGCCGACATTTCATTGGTCCATACAGATGCCACTCAGCTGGGACTTGCAGAAGGTAGGCTAAGAGAAGCAATTGCGAAATGTGAAGTGTTGCATATATATGCGTGTATATGTATATGTATATATATATATAGAGAGAGAGACACATATATATGTATATAATTAGTTCCTTTAAAAGCACCGTGGCCATGCGTCCTCGCACAAGTGTGTGCGAATAGGCTGAGCTAGCCTCAGCTGGGCGCAAGTTACGCTCGCATGTATAAAGCTCCCATCAGCTGACATTTTGTTCCAAAAACTATTTTTCAAAATGTCAGCAAATCTCCAGACTTCAAGTCCGTGGAGAAGGCCTACTCAAAATCTGCTGCGAACAGCCCTGAATGGCTGCTTCCCTCCCCCCCCCCCAATCCACCCACCCTCCCCGTTCATCAGTGAATATTCATACAGGAAAGAGTTCACTGTGAAGACACGGGAAGAAACGGACGGGTGTGGGAGCCCACTGCGGTTTCCTGACTCCACCGTGCGCACTATGCACGGAGGTTTTCAGCCCCAGGAAACACACACAAAGGGAGATGGGCTTGAAGGAAGCCGACGGAAATAAAAGAACACACAGGCAGGAGAGAAAATGACAGGGGACGCTTGATCGAGCTGCCCGGGATCCTCACCCTGGCCACGCGTGAATTCTGGGTGAAGGCAAACGCGGGGGGAAAAGTGAGTGCAGGGGTTCAGCTGTGGAGCTGATCCCGAGCCACCCGCTGGCCAGGGGCTGCTGTATCCACGGTGGCCGTCCACAGCCACACCCGAGACTCACAGTGACCCCCAGCCAGGGGGAGTCCAGCGGGCTGTACTTCTGCCACTTCCCTGCATGCCTCTGTCATGCAAGTCTGCAGTCAGCCAGAGATCGGAAGCAAATAACCTCGGCTTTTCCCAAGATGCTCCCGGACTCTCTGTCCTGTGAACCCCCTCATCCTGGCCAACCTGAAATCACCGATAAGAAGATGAGAACCAGTGGCAGCTGGAGGACTCAGGGAGCCGAGTTCTGTCCCCAGAGATCCCAAACACAGTCAACATTCCGCCTCAAGGGCCTGCAACCCTTCCTCACGCTCGCACGCAAATGGCTCCCTTCGTATCAAAACGTCCTGGTGTGGACGTCAGATGCGCAGCTACGGGGGACCGTGGTGGGCCACGCAAACATGCGCCGGTCCTCACCTCCAGCCTGCCACCCCTTCATGAAGATATTTTCACTACGTGTCATTGATAATGGTTATCCACAAGTGACTACTCATTAAGAACTTGGCACCGACGCACAAATAATTATTGACACAATTAAGCTCTGACACTGTGCCTATCAAGTTCCCTTTGTCCTTGCTGTGTTTTAGGCCCCGTTCTTCTTTTTATACGGAAAAAAAAATGGAAAATTATCCGTTTTAATCAGACGAAAGTCGCTCGAGTTTGTTCATAGTATACGTGCAAGAAAACGCTGAGTTCCTAAAAATAACCCAGGATCTACTCAGTATATTATTAGCATTCATAAAGGACAGACGAAAAAGCGGTGCTCAGACTTTGAAGGACACACATCTAATGCAACGAACAAGAATAATTCAGCATCGTGTTCCAAAATAAGAGAAGTCTGCCACTGCCACTGATTGCAAATGCAACGTGGTGATGGTGATTTACACAATCTATCTGTACTAGCAGATAGATCATCCACAACTAGTTTCATCTCCCAACTTCTTAACGCTGACAGAGTGGTACATTTGCTAATATACTCAATTACCCTGGGTCAGTATGGATACTTAACAAATGTTATATAAAAAAAAGACAGCCAGTTTTCTTTCTAAAAGAAAAGACAGTGTGACAACATGTGTGAAAATACTACCATCTACTTCCAAATATAGTTTTAGGCCACATCTGCTATAAGAGAGCTTGTAATGTTATCATAGACATGTTTGGATAATTAGCCATTAATTCCCATTGACTAATAGACAATAAAAGTAGAGCTGCCCCTTCCCTCCCAACTGCGCTTCACCACGGCTGAAGTCTGGTTGGTGCAGATTCCAAAGTCTGAATGGACAAAAAGAAGTCACAAACCGCATTACACAGAAAGGGATGGGGACGGAGAGGAGAGATTCCTACACAAACACAGAAGGGGTACTGTTTCTAGGTTCTGCATCCCTGTCCTGACCAGTGACCCCTACAATTCCTGAGGAATTAATGATGAGTGTAGGATCCAGCTTGTGTGGTGATTTTGACTGTCTTAGTCATTACTAAGCCTATGGATACACATTTTAGAGAAGCACCAATGCCTACAGGGATAAATATCTATGAGGGAGGGAAGGAGGGAGGGAGAAAGGAAAGGAAAAGAAAGAGGGAAAGAGGCAGGGAAGGAGCAGGAGGAAAAAAAGGAGGAGGGAAGGAAAGAAGGAGGAAGGAGGAAGGGAGGAAGGAAGGGAGGGAGGAAAGAAAGATATGGAGAGACAGGAAGAAAAAGAGAAAGAGGAGAGAGAGAGAGAAAGTGGGGGGGGGAAAGACCTGGTTCCATTCTGTCCTTAAGCCACCTGATTCCTACAAAGAATCCGAAGACCGAGGTTGGCAAGTCATTCTGATTTATAACAATGTCATAACAATTCTGTCACCATGCACAGATCACGGTCCCCTACCAGACCTAAGATTCCACACAAAGGCAATCATTTTTATTAGAAGACTTCTAAATATCCTTCAAAGAAATCCATGCCAGCATTGTGGGAGTCTTGGGGGGGAAAAAAACCCAGAGATTTTGTTAACATAAAATAATCAGTAGCTGCTTCTAAGGCCATAAAGGAAGTCCCTGTAGAAGGAGGACATTCCCTGAGGGCCGGGGACAATGAATGTTTTTTTTTTGGGGGGGGGGTCCGGTCATGGGGTCTGAACTCTGGGCCTGGGCGCTGTCCCTCAGCATTTTCGCTCAAGGCTAGCACTCTACCACTTGAGCCACAGCGCTACTTCCATTTTTCTGTTGGTTCATTGGAGATAAGAGTCTCGCAGATTTTCCTGACTGGGCTGGGTTTGAACCTCAGTCCTCAGCTCTCAGCCTCCTGAGCAGCTAGGATGACAGGCGTGAGCCACCGACGCCTGGCAACTAGTCCTAATTTTTTTGCATTTATTTCTTCTGTATTTGTTCCTGTTCATTGCACTAAATCTTTTGTGGATTATAGAAGTGATAAATCATACATTCACGAACTGCATCGAGCATTATAATTAAATTGCATCACAGAAAAAAATAAACAATGAATTGATGTTTGACTTTGCTCAAGAGAAAGTATTTCCAATATATAATATAATATATATGTGTATGTATGTATGTATGTATGCATGTATGTCAGAAAATCTTCTAGAATTTATTTCACCCAGATCATTACAGGGAAAGAGAGGAGTCTATCCAGTGTTTTATTAATTCAGTTAAGGTGGGGAGCTTTTCTCCAAACTCCCTTTGATCTTTGATTTTTTTTTACACTCCAACTATGAATCCGTGTGTCAAACGATTTTGAAAGAATGTTGATTATGAACAGACTTTCATAATCTGTTTTTTGGAACATCTTTCTCTCAAAGCAGCTATGAGATAGGAGAAACTTACCCGTTTTAATTCTCATTACTTTCTCTTGTAGTTCAGCAGAGGAAAGGCTGACAATGTATTGAGCAGACTGCAGTTTAAATACATACATATATATGTATGTATATATATATATATATATATATATATATGTATATATATATATATCCTATCTCTATCTGTATATCTAAACCTATCCCCTGGGATTTGACCACACACACAGCTTAGGTTGGACCTGCACATGAATTTCTGCTCACTCTATACTGTGCTCTGTCATGACCCAATGGCAGATACAGGCAGGAGACACCTGGGGAAAGTCACTGGCAGAACACCACCGTGTTTCCTCCCTTGGGAGGAGAACTAGAAAGAAGTGACAAAAAATGAGCCATTGTTGTATATCTTCTGGACGTACAACTTACATCTTCAAACACAGGCACACAGATGATTCCATCTGACCTTCCTAGCACCAGGGAGTAGCACCAAAAACAGCGCTGACATTGTACCCCTGTTTATAGATTGAAAAAATAAATAACTAAAATAAGGAACAACAACAAAACAAAAACAAAAACAAGCTCAGGGCTTGTCCGAGATCAGAGCTTCTAAGTGGTAAACTGGAAAAATCAAGCTTTGGAATCTTAAGATTCTGTGCTTGTTCCATTTCAAGGTTTGTGGTACCACTACTGGAAACTTTTTTTTTTTTTCGGTCGTGGGGCCTGAATTCTGGGCCTGGGCGCTGTCCCTCAGCTCTTCAGCTCAAGGCAAGTGCTCTACCATTTGAGCCACAGCCACAGCACCAGTTCTGGCTTTTTCTGCTTTTGTGGTGCTGAGGAATGGAACCCAGGGCCTCATGCATGCAAGGCAAGGGCTCTACCACTGAGCCACCTTCCCAGCCCCCACTGTTGGAGTCTTGACTTAGATAAACTGCGGGTCATTTCTCCAAAGCCCTACATTTCCCTCCATTACCCCAGTGCGGGTTGACCCTGCGCTTCCTTACGAAACGTGTTCATTTCAAACATGTTCATGAAACGATTTTCATTGCATTTTCAGGGCTGTATCTTGCTTTCAAAAAAAGAAAAAAAGACATTTTAGACAGCCAGCTACCTCACTGATTCTTTTTTTGGGTAAACATGGGTTTGATTCTTCCTCTAAACAAGAACCAAACACTTCTTTGATAGTTTTCTTTGAAAGCAAACATTAGAGATTGGAAGCAACAGTAATGAGGCAAGTGTTCTGCGGCTCCCCTGCTAACTTTCAAGCAACATTGGCTAAACCATTTCATAATCTTTCTCTTGGACCAGCTATGCCAGGATTGATCATGTAAATATTTCCAGCCATTAATGGAGATGAATTTCTATTTTCTTGACTCTTACCCTTAGAAAATGGATTAGATGAATTTTCTGGTCAGTTTGGAACCCCATCAAGAAAGCAATAGCATCAAATTTTGAAATGTGAAAATGGATGATTGGTCTTTAATGAAAGATCCTAATTCAGACCAGTTTCTTTGAAAGCACATGACTAACTTCTATTAATAGTCTAAATGATCTCAGTTCCACCAATTAAAGTTAACAAGCCAGTAGCCAGTGCAGCTTACAGTCAGGAACAAATAAGTATTATGCTCAACCACAGATCTAGGCTTAGCAAGCAGGAGTGACAGAAAAAGATGGTCCTGCATTTCCCTACTCTTGCCATTTCTCCTCATTTCCTGGCTCTTGATATATTGTAATGGCTACCAGGGTTACTTGCACACTTATCTATGAATCTCAAGGCCTAGACTAGTTTACATCTATCAGTAATAGACCACTGGACGTTCCTAGGGAGAGGCCTGAATTTAGAATCAGCACAGAGCTCATTTCTTTCCCAGTTTTCTCCTAAGGGTGGCACATGACAGCTGGAGAAAGATGCATGCACAACTGGTGTGTGTGTGTGTGTGTGTGTGTGTGTGTGTGTGTGTGGGCACAATTTTATTTTACGAATTCACCTTTTATTTACAGCCAGCGATGCTAAATGTCTACTACACCCAAGCGGAGAAGAGATTCGCTTTTAAATAGATCTTAATTTAAATATTTTTTAAAGAGTGAGTTCAGTTTCAGGAAAAAAAAATATTAAGTAAGTTGTTGAAATGAGTCCAGGGTTCATTCAGACAAAGAGAAAAGCGATCAGAGTTAGAGCCGCGGAGCCCCAGGCCCTGATGTGATGCCACTGTGGTTTGTCTTAGAACGTTGAGGGGGGACTCAGGGTTGAGTGAGACAGTAAGGGTAGCACCCCCAAGATCGGATCAGTGCGTTTACGTGAGAAAGAGGCAACCTAGAAACCAGGACCCCAACCTACTAGCGCTGTGAATTATAGCTGCAGAGCTGCAAGCAATGAACATCCATTCTGTAAACTATTCAGGCCTTGGTAGTTTTTTGCTATAGAAGCTCCACAGAACTACTACTGTCAGGGACACAAGACGCAATATCCAGCACCCTTGGGTAAAAGACACTGTAGGAAGCGGAGAACTTCTGCCCACCGTGAGGATGAGCTTAACCATGAATACAGCTGCAGTCGGATGGAAAGAGTCACTTGGGAGACTGTAGCTAGCGTGGACCACACCCAGCCATGTTAGCAGGACTTCTGTATTCAAAAGACCTCACAGTGCCATGGTACAAGATTCTAAGGATGTCACCGTGAGAAGAAGCAAGGTAGAGAGCATAGAGGTGACATCTAATGAGCCCCAAAGGCTAGTCTGGTGAATAAACTGGTTTTTTACTTCCTGTGTTGTCTTCCTGGGAATCTGTCACAACTTACACTAACCAACCAACTTCTGGGCCTTCCCACAACTCCTCGTTCTTTCTATTATCTCCACTATTCTGCTATTCAATGCTCTGGGTGGTCTTGGAGCAGGATCATGGTGGATTTCACTATCTTGAAGACCCAGTAGAGAAGATGAAGAATGGATCGCAGTTTGCTGGTTAGTGGAATCATGAAGGTGCAGAGCGGAATGAAGATATAATAGAAACAGAACCACATGTCGAAAAGAAAATCAGTGGCCCAGCTGGACTGGGGATGCAGATGTGAGAAATATTTATACAAGGACATAAAAGATGGGATTTAGCCAACACTTGGATACTTGTAGGATTTCACAATACAAAATTCAAGTAGTATATATTTTTAGAGGAAAAACACTTTCCATCCCTACCTGTAGGTTGTAGAAGTTACCCATATTTGTCTCATATAGTAATGAGATGTGATATAAGGTTGCAAGTTACTTTGTTATCTATACCATTAATAATAATAATAACTTTATGTACTAATATGCTGTTAAAATCGAGACCCACGCCTTTATCTTGAACTTGACACTGCTATCAGTGAACCTAGATAAAAAGCCCACATCACTAATCATTTCTCTAAGAACTGTCAAAACATGTATCATTTGTTTCTGGTTCTCTTAAGAAACAAAAAGCACATGGGTTTTCACAAGAAGGAGGAGGTGAGAAAGCAAAGAAATTAGGAGAAAAAAGGACGTTGGAAACTGAGAACAAATGTTTCTATTTCTTCGTAAATACTTGCTCTCCACGGGTCTGTTATTCTAAAGGATTCTGCTAATAAAATGACAGTGTTGGGAGGGGGTGGAGGGATGGTTCAATTCATTTAAGAGCAAAGTAGTGAAATGATTTGATGAAATAAAATCGTATCGTTTTCCTGTCTCTCCAGCAAAAGTAGGAACAGTCTGACCATCATAGAATCAGATTAATAAATAACAACAATAATAAAAGTGGAGCACTAAACCCTGGCAAACCAATTTGGAAACAATTACAGGTAACTCTTACGGGTGCCACTATACGATTTTAGCTAAATTCCCTTGGCACAGAGCTGGTGACAGAAATAGGAACCGGGTATGTAATTCAGGGCACACACCAAAGTGCACTGTGCTGTCCACGGTATTAATGGAAAAGGCCGTCTGCCCACGTGTACCATCGTTCACAATGGCGTTGTTCATCAGTGTGAGTGCACAACACGGTTTCTGCCGTGACTCTGAGCTCAGGAGGGAGGTTAATTTGGGGGGGGGGCGTTGTTTAAAACCTTGCTTCCCTGCCTAGTCCTGGAATCAGAAAGGGGAAAAACACAATCCATACAAAGATATTAATTTCTGGAACCAGGATGGAATAGGTTCTGGCCAAGGAGACCAGTGCTTGTCCAATGAAACAGCAGGAGGGGAAAATGGACAGAGAGAGCTAAATAATGGGGAGTCTCTAAACACCAAATGAAGGGAACTTGAAGAATGAGACAGGCTGGGCTCAGGACCCTAATTCTGCTTTGGCGGGAGTTTTGTGAACTTTCCACCTGCTGTGTGATCCAACTCCTCCCGAAAAATACGATAACGGTCAGAACGGAGTAAGTGGGTATTTTAAAAAATTTACTGCTGATCACAAAGGCTGTGGACAGAAAAACTATTCCTCTCAGCTAATTTCATCCTTAACCTTTTCAACATTTTATTGGATTTTATACACACATAGCCCCCCCCCTCCCAAATCAAAACTCATTATATAAAGTGATGTCACTGAGAAATAACAGTTAGCGCAAAGCCTGTCCAATATCTGGCGATTAATGAATCTTTGACCACATCTACTGACAGTGTCTTCTTTGAAGCTTCATATTAAAAATGTTTCTGCTGTTAAGCCAATTATTTTTTTCCAAATCAATAGCCATTTCTTCTCTTGACTTTCAAGAGTCCCAGCTTGGCTATTATTGTTTATTTCGAAACATGTTATTTAAAATAGCCAAGTTGTCACTGTATTTTGTTAAATAGCACTATTATGTTTGATAACTGCTTTGTAGATAAATACTCTGCAAACCACATCTCAGTAGAGGACCATAGCTTTTTAATCTCTGTGGTTTGTAGTGGTGAAATACACTTTAGAAGTTTGGGAGGCTCTGAAATAGATATTTATACCTATCACACACACACACACACACACACACACACACACACACACATTAGGTCAAATTCAGTATTGCTTTATTAGTTTCATGGCCTTAAGAAAATTATTTAATTTCAGGGCATTGATTTTTATCTTTGAAAATGAGAATGACGGTACATCTGCACTCAATCATTAAGAGAAGACAATATGTATGTTGAAATTACAGGGAGAGGAAGGACTATTCAGGTAAGCAGAGCTACGATGAAACTGAAGTCCTGAGAATCAGACCTAGCAGGGAAGGGAATGTGGCTTACCAGCAAGTTCCTTTCTCATAAGCTTGCTTTAACACGTAGCCGTCTCTGAACAAGATTCCACACACAAGTTTACCACACACTTGTACGCTACCTTTTCCTTTTTGGTGGCGGTATAGGGATTGAACAGGCTCTGGCTTGGCCTTTTCCCTCACAGCTGGCTCTCCACCACTCCAGTTCCAGCTCTTTGCTGGTTAGCTGGGGGAAAGAGTCTCAGGGACTTGTGTGATTGGGCTGGTTCTGAACCTCCAACCTCACTCTTCTCCGTAAGCCAGGATGACAAGCACACACACCAGCACCCGGCTTGTGGTCTTTTATCAAAACCCGTTGCCGCACACCTTTGCTAGCTTCCTGAACTCCACAGCAACCGGAGCTTCTCGAGGGAAGTCTGCTTGAGACTTTGGAATCTTTTCCTCTGCTCCTTTCCCTTCCCTGGCATGAGAGCATCACGGACAGCGGGTACAGAAGTCAGCACCCCATCTGCGAGACGCTAGCACGCCATCCAGACAGCCCTGGAAATGGCTGGACTTATCTGTGTACTGTACTATATCCAGTCCTCCTCCCTCCCCTTGTTATCCAGGACAGGGGGGGGGAACTTAAGCCTTCATCTTCTCTCTCTTCCTCTCTCTGCTGACCACTGGTCAGCCCTCCTGCCTGGTCACGGGCCTCTTAGAAGCCTGGCTCTTTTGGTTCTTTCTCTCTCCCCTGCTCTCCAATCTGCCAGCACTGCCAAGTGCGTGCTGATGCTTTCATAAAGGCTTCGTGTGACACGCTCCGTGTCCTGGGAGAGCTTCCAGAATCTCTCTCCTGAAACACACCCCCACCAGGAGGCTGGGGGCGTCGCCCGGGGCAGCCTCAAAGAGCTTCAGAGGACGCTGTGTGGCTTTAAGCATTCATGTGGATTTTACATGCCATCCCATAAATATCTCCGTGTGAATGTTACCATTACAATAATATTTCTCCCTGCCTTATTGGGGAAAGTTGATGTTCCCGGAAGATGCCATGCTCACCTGTGATCTGTATCTGCCTACCCCTCTGGCCGCCCCACTGGCTGACAGGCATCGTGCAGGTGGGAGGGGAAATGTCTCTCCCCCTGCCTTTACCTGCCTAGGGCAGGGTGGGGGGCCGTCTGTGAGCAGGCCACCCTGGCCACCCTGGAATCCTCAGGCTTCCCAGGGAAGGGTGGGTGAACCCGAATTTAAAAGGACACGCATCCGTTTCTCATTCATAACCCAGCGTCTGTCTGTCTGTCTGTCTGTCTGTCTCCTGTCTTTTCTGTATCCCTCCCTTAAGATTCTCATACAAATACTATATTAACCACTTCCTCCCCCACCCCCCGCACCCTGCTTAGATCATGATATTTAAAGCAGTCTGTCCCAATATCCACGCATATGGTGAACTGAGGCGGGAGACAGAGCTGGGAATGCTTGGTCCGTGTCACAGTCCACGTAGATCATATTCCACCCTGGGGGAAAGACTGCCCAATGACTCTCCATTCTATGCCATTTAGAAAGGGAAACATCGACAACCACGCAGGGGAAACACAAAAACCAGGGGGCCGCCTCTCCCAGCATGCCACGGGCTCGGGTGCCACCCACAGCCAGGGGACGCATTGCTCCACTTCCCTCCCCTAATCCCAGTTCTATGAACAGCAACAGCAACAGCAACAGCAACAAAAATGGAGGCTGTGATTTCAACTTCCTCTGTCTTCTTTTTATTTCTCTGTTGGCTGGGAGGTCTGGCAGGCTATTGATCGGCGTTGGCTCCGGAGTCTCCTAACCCAGATGTGGAGGAACTTGAGTCCCCTAAGGACAGAGCTGGTTGGCCTGTGACCTCTCCCCACACTTCTTTACACAGCTGGGGCAGGAGAGAGTACAGGCCCAGGATCCCCGCTCTGTGTGCAACAGACTCCCCAGGTCCCAGCCCTGGGTCCCATCAGGAGGAAGAGGGCACCGGCCTGTGATTAGCAGTGTCAATCCGAACAGGTAACAAATCTATCGCCTCGTTTCAAGGCCAGGGAAAATCGCAGGGCTAAATCACAGAGCATATTAAGTACTTCAATAAATGCCACTCCCTTTGCTTTCTGTACCCTGAATTGAGCTTCTGTCTCCCGATTTGAGTTTCTGTAACCCACAGAAAAGACAATCATTAACTACAGATAGATAGATAGATAGATAGATAGATAGATAGATAGATAGATAGATAGATAGATAGATATTTCCCAGAAGAAATTAAAAAATAAAAACGTTCCTTACAAGGTCAGAGTACACCCCGGTCTCCAGCCCACCCAGGAAAGTTTTAAGCAAACAGCAATGAGCTCTGGCTAAGCCAGGATGTATCTGGGTACAGGCCACTCTCTCCCCAGGAAATAGTCCCCAGGAATCCAGTGACAACCGGCTATGGAAGTACGTACAGACAGGCTCAGAGTTCGAGTTCTGTGCCATCACCCCCAGCTGCCCTACCACCTGAGGCAGACCTCCAGCCTGATATTTCTTCGACCACATAATACCCATACCGTGATGGCTATACAGCGTTACTGTTTATTCGTCGGGTTCCAGCAGCTGAACTCAAGTGGTGCTCAAGTTCATCTCTTGTAGTCACACGTGCCTATATAGCTACTTGGCCTCTCATGACGGCCGCCATCTTGAATTGTTACCACTATAGCTTCCACCTAACCTTGGTCAGTTATTATTTTTTTTTCTGGCCGAATATCCCAATGTGCTATCAGTGGACATGACATTTTGGTCATAGACAGAACACCACGACTCGGGGCACGCCTGACTCTGCTATTCACGGGAGATCAACCAGGCACAATTTGGTTTGGAAGAAGCCTGTTTTGCCCCAGCCAACATATTCCCTCCTTTCTTCTGCTTCCTTTGGCGGGGACCCTCTTGGCATTGCCTACTTCTCTCACCACATGCCCCCACAAATCCAACGATGCACAATCCTAGATTGATTTTTTTCCCCTCCTTTCTTTGGCCTCACAGCACTTTGGAACTGGTTCTCATCCCTGGGAAAATGAAGGTGGGGTGGCCAGTTCCAGAAAACAAATGTGCAGGAAAATTCAAAGGTCTGGAAGCCTTGCTGCTTCACGGGTCAGAGCTCAACACCTTCGTAACCTCTGACTGCCCGATAGTGCAGAAGTAAAGTGCTCAGGGGTTTTGGCCCGGTGACTCCCTTTGATTCTGATGAACTCCAATCACATCAGTACCCATAGTGGATTAAGCAATTGGTGACATCATCAAACCCTTCTTGGGTGTAGTCTGTTTCTCCTCCCTAGCTACTCAAAGGCAAAAAGGCAGGCTCACACACCTTTTGTATACCGGACACCAGTGTTTGCCCATTAAGCACCAGCTTGAACAGGGTAATCCTGAAGCATCCTATTTTCCTGCACACTAGGTTCTAGGCTTCCGGACAGTGTAATGTTTTTACGCGTGGCGTCTCATTTCACAGCCATACTGACTTATTTTCTAATGAACAATAAGGACTTCTAATGAACAACAAGACTTCAGTACAAGATCAGTGCTGAAGGGAGAGATTTCAAACTCGGGTCACTTTCAGCCCAGAGCCCAAGGATCAAGATTCTATGCTTCTACACCATTGTCTGTCCTTCCACCTTTCTTTCAGGCTAAATCTGCTTTGGAGACATTTTGGAAAGAACCCAGGAAGAGATTAAGATGGAAACAGCAGCAATAAATTCAGTCAGCTTCCCAGGCCAGCGGCCCCTGGCCCCCAGCACACTCTCTCCACATCCCCACACATTTCCCAGGAGTCTCCTAAGTTCCAGCCACGTGAGTAGGTTCGAGGGGCACTGAGATCAATACGGCACAGTTACAGCTCTGAAGGAAAAAAAAAAAAAAAAGAAAGAAAATAAAATCCCTCGGAGGAGTCAAACGGAAGCGGGGAAATGAATGGAGACCATTTGAGCCAGTAAAAGAAGGCTCTCCTAGCTGCAACATGACCGCACCGGGTCCTGAAGAGCAGATCGGGGCTGGCTGGGCAGGGGAGGGGGCTCGAATCAACGGCATTGCTACAGGAGGGAGCTACCGTCACCAGGGCATAGGCAGGGGCCAAAGGCAGCTACCCTGTGTCAAACAGGCCTAGGATTTTACCAGTTCCAGCGTAAGTGGGATCTCAGCTCTGTCCAGAAGGACCAGGTCCAGGTGAGTAGACGGTTCTACCACTGGCAAAGCCAACGGTCCCAAGGGCTGCTGAGTAGGCTGTGGTGGCGGATGAAGCCGGAGGGGGGAGAAATGCCTGGATATGAACAGCTGGTTCCACCCGGAGGACCTAGCCAGGCCTCACAATGTGTTCTGTGGCCCTGGAGTGTAACAGCACTGCCTTTGCCGGAAAGAGAATGCCGGGAAGCAATCCTCCATGGTAAACGGACCGGATCCTGTTCCGAGGGAGCTTGGAGGCTCTGAGGAGCAACACGGTGCTACCCTGGTAAGAACTACCTTTCTCTGTGTGAAGTGGTCCGTGCATGACGCCTTTTGGCTTATGTTGTTCCATCCATCCTGCAAAACGGCTCCTTTGAACAGCATCCCGTCTCTCCTCGTGTAAAATCCCGGGCCGTGTCGACACCAGAGAAGACAGGAGCAGTCTACGCCTTCGGTCCCAGATTTCATCTGTGCTCAGCACCACACGCTGGAGCCTGTTGAGCACAGAGCCACTGGTGCAATGGGAACTCGCGGCAAGGACCCTGTTCGTGCTTAGGAGCCTTCAGGCCTGGCTATGTGAGGGTCACGAGACTATTAGTGTTTGGGTGACAAAGTCACCAGCCCAAAGGGGGACCTGCTGGAGGACAGAGAGACATTCCCTGGCTTTATTGTACCCTGCCCCCCCCCCGCAAAAATAAAGCATCAGAATGGACATTTCAATGTGTTTCTACCATCCGGCATGTCGAGGCATGAACGCAAGTGAACACAACAGCTCTGAGACCAGAGGCTCATGAACGTCATTATTCATTACTGGCTTTCTTTCCCCTCTTCCCCCCCCCTCGCCTCCCTTCTTTTCTTTCTTCCTCTTTTTATTCTTTAAAGCTTGCATTCTAACAGAAGGCCTTCATAACTTTTCAACCCGTTTAATGGTTCCTTGTCGGGTCACGATGTTAATTTTAAGGTTATGTTTTAATGGCTCTCTAAATGACACGTTTGTTGTAGGGAAAATGAACGCATCAGGCCGCACGTGCAGGTGGAGATGTACTATCGACTCGTAGTTAGAAGGGAATGAAAAATCTCCAAACTATTCATTTGAAAATGTATTAATAACCTGCATATTTAAAGAAAGTGAATAAAAGCAGTACTGTTTTCACCAAAGCTACTTAGTGCCGGGAAGGCTGCATATAAATTGCTTTTTGAATCCCCTAAAGAGGGCTGCTCCTGCTCATTCTAAAAGCCCCCAATGCTCACAGAAAGCCTAGCCTTGCTTCTTCTTCTTCTTCTTCTTTTAAGGACGGTGTTTATAGAAAGCACAACTTTGGGAAATGTTTCTGCTTCTGCTAAATTAACCAAAGTCATCTTCTCGACCTAACTCAAAATGATGTGTGCTCCCAGGTCAAACATGTCATTAAGATGGCCTCGGGTGACATCAGGAAAATCTGAGATGCATGAGCAGACTTCAGACGCATGCCAAGGCAGGTGGGGGGAAAACAATGTGGGTTTGCTTCCATCTCCAGTGACTGTGTGGCTGCAGTACAGATGAACTCATATTGGAGATTGTCAAAAGACCTACACTTGGAGGACACATAACAGCCCGGGATTGTATGTAGACCGCTTGGCTACAGGGCCACAAGGTAATGGGAGGGTGGAACGGGCATAGCAGAGTCACCTTGCAAACATCTCTGCTCTCGTGAACACTTTCTCCCGGGTTTTATTTCCCTGTCTTTACAGACATCCCTGTGAGTAACATCCGTCCCAAAGGCCTTACCTACCACTTTGCCACCGGGAGCTGCCCCCCCCCCAGAACTGGGCAAAGCTTGGTGATCCCGGGAGAAGATAAAGTCCTTGACGCATCCCCAATGTCTCTCTTTCCATTAGCCACAAGGCTGACCTCCAGATCCACTTGGCTTCCTAATTCCGCCATTAGTCATTTGTTTGAGTTGGGTATTAAACCGTCGAAGGTCACCATTAAAATGTACACACGCGAACGTGGACGGGGGGTGTGGACCATTAACATCCATTTACACATCTGCCTGGATTTATGAGGCTCAAAAGCCGTCCCTTAGGGCACATGGAGCATGGGGACAAGCGATGCTCTGCAGGATGAACAGAACAGGTAAGTCAGCCTGGAGAGGAAGGGGGGGGGAATGAAGTTAATGGAATGAAGTTAATGGAATACAGGCAGACGTCCAATGGGGTCTCCTGCAACGTGGCCACTCTAAACTCTAGCCGGGAATGTTTAGAAACAAATTAGTAAAAACAAACAAACAAAAAAAGATTAATAATAAAACCCAACTAGCTCTGCCTATACTGCTGTAGCGCTTGGATCTTTAAAGATGTGCTTGCTTCCTTTGTTACCGGTGCTTACTGAAATACAAAACCGGAGGACCTTACAGTTAAAAAAGATTGGAAGATCATTTTACCACAGTTTGGATTCTAATCATGGGCTGAAATTCATAAAATATGTGAAATATATCTATTCTATATCTGGATACAGACTATGTATGTATATCTATAAAATATGCATGGATATGCATATGTATCCATATATAATAGATGGACATATCCATATAATAAATATTGAAATTGTATACAAATATATATCCACATATGTATTATTGAAATGCAAGACTAAGGGCAAAGATTACAATCTAGTTATTTAATCTCTGCTTCATTTTTTTTCCATCTTGGAAAAAATTATATATAGAGAGAGTTATAGTGATTTCCTCCCAATTCTCCCCGGGCTTGGTACAAGATTTAAATGAGCTCCACAATCTTTTTTCTGAGATTCCCTGGAAACAGCTTGCAATATATCAAAGTATTTAAACTTGTGTTCCCCATTGTATAAATTCAAAGTCATTGTCGGTACCCCATGAATGTTTTACTAAGGTCACTTGAAGGAAACACACTCCACCGCGGTTTCTATTCTGCGCTCTCATCCACACAGAGCAAAGTTTCTGATCCTATCAGCTGTCTGATGCTCGCAGTTATAATCAAGGAGTCTCCTATAAAAAGAAAGAAAAGAACTAGCACCGGTGCAGACTTTCAAAAGGGCCACGCTAAGAAGCTGAGCACTGAGGGTCTAGCCCTGCTCGCTTCTCCACTGCCTGGAGCCACGGAGGAAGACCCCAAGACTCCCTTCCCTCTGAGATCGGGGAACACCATCTGGCCCCCGGCCCAACTACCCCATCTTCTTGGGAACTGTGGTTTCTCGCTCCTCATGCCCCGGGCTCCACAGGCCACCTTTCTGTTCCTCAAACATCCCAGCTACTTAACTTTAGGGTCTGTTTTTACACTTGCTATTTGTGCAGCCCTGTAGATGCCTTTCTCAGATCTGGGCCTCGCTGGCTCTTTTCTTCTCATTCAAATCTCAACTATAGAAAAAATAGAATAAAATAAAAAGTCCTCTGTTTCACAGGCAAGTCTCCTTCCCCGCTACCCTAGTAACTGTGTTTTATTTGTTGGACATCACAGGGCCCTGCTTTTATTACTGTCACAGTCTGATATTATGCTACTGGTGCATTAAGTCATGATGCGGTCTCCAGGAAGACAGGGCCTTGTTGGCCTGGTTAAAAGTCACAGATCTAGATATAAAAAACAAAACAAAACAAAAGATAGAGTAAGGCTCTTAATCTATACCATAGCCTATTCTGTTTATCCTCTGCTTCCTTGTTAAGACCCGTATAAGCCCAGCCACCCAAATCCAGACCCTTGCACAACCTCTGTTGTGCAGGAAGATCCGTGCTCCTCCGCTGGCAATAAACAAGCCCGAGCCTGTTTGAAGATCCAGTCTGGTCTATTCTGTTTCCGTTCTCCTCCATTTTCCTAACAGAGTCCGCTGGTCATTCCATCCTGGCCTGGGGCATCGGCTCCCTGCTGGGCTTCTCCAACCTCATCTCCATGGTGGGTAAGGGTGAGATGCGGAGGGCCTCCTCAGTCAAAACATGCTACGCCATATGCAACTGTGGACATCATCCCTGACCCTTCTTATCATGCACCTGTATTTCCCTTTTTCTCCAGTTCCTTGGAGAACGAAATGCCCAGTGCCATGTGCGCCCTTTGTGGCTGGCAGGGTGGGCTGTGGGAAGCAGGGTGCTGAGAGGCCTTGGGGCCTCTGAGTGCTGTTGTCACCAGGCTGCTCTTCATGAATGTGACCCAGGCCCCAGCACACACGGTCTGCCCTATCTCAGGTCGCTCCTCACCGGAGGCCATCACCGACCGGTCCTTTAGTCTTAGGATTCCTAGACTCTGGAAATGAACTCCGTGAGAAATGAACTCTGGGTTCCTCGTTTTGCTCTTGGCTTCTGTGATGCCACACAAGCCACAGGTGTTTAATAAGCCGTGGGTCGAGTATAAATTTTTTAAAATGTGGCCAATTTCCTGTTCTGGTGTCTTCTTGTCTCTCCACACAAGTGTTTTTTTTTTTTTTCAAATTCATTAATAAATCACCAACATGTGGCAGAGTGCTTAATGCAGATCGTAAACTTGGTATAAATTTTAGATGTGTGATTTTGTTTTTATTAAAATATCTTCCATCATTACATAGCAGGGTATATATATATTTTTTTTCTCTAGATCCTAACAGACCCTATATCTCCAGACCTAAAAACATCTACATTTTTTAAAAACTGGATGTTATTAGTATTCTCGTGTCATAGATTAAAAACACAGAGACAGAAAGGGACCGAGTTCAGCTGCCTCGGGAGATCTGTGAACAGGCTGGTGGCTGTGTCTTGGGTGATTCCAAGACAGGCGTATGGGTGATGGAGATGAGCATCAAGGAACCATGGCCGCATCTCTGATTATTTAGCCATAGCCAATGATGAGAAGTAGCAGAGTTATCCTAAGTGGTCTTTACCCCTTGCCACGAATAGCTGCTTTGCTTAGAATGCCTCCTCCTCCAGCCCACCTTCAGGATAGAGAGCAGAGGACAAGAACTCTCCAGGAGAGGCAGAGAGAGGCAGAACGAAAACCCACCCAGCCCGAGCCAGCTGCCCTCCCGAAGCAACATCTGCTCCCCTCCCCCTCCCTCACTCGTGATAGATTGGCACGAACACACCATGGATACTCGTGAGAAAAATTACAGTTATCAAGGTTATCTCCCCAAGAAACAACTCTCTTTTTTTATTAATATGCTTCAGATGGTTGTAACACTACCAAGCCAAAAGAAGAGGGGGGGGGGATGTCTTCCTTTGATCAATAAATTGTAGGCTGAGAAAGAAAATACTAATTTTTCCATTTCTTTGAGACTCAGTCCTAACACGTCACAGAGCTTTCTAAATGGGTTCTCAGAAACTTGATATGAAATGATCTGAAATTATACCTGATGGCCCCAGAGAGGCCAGTGTGGACTCCGTCACTTTGGAGGGGGGCGGGGGGGACATGCCAGGCCGGGCTTTTCCTTTATTTCATTTCAGCGGGAATCTTTGTGCACGGATCTGTTTTTCTCTTCCAGCGCGAGCTGGCTAAAGAAAGCACAATGCATCTCAGAGGCAATCCTCAGGGAAAGATTCCGGAACAGCCTCGCTCCTGCCGGTGTTGGGATTTCGAATCGTGCCATTTTCATCTCTTAGCGGGCCGGCGGTCGTAACCCAGCACCGAGAGGAAGAGCAAGCCTGTGATTTGCAGGCCCAGCTCTTTCGCGGTCAGCAAACAGTAAGAAGTGCTCTGAATGAGCGTGTAACACGTCACCCTGGTGTCAGGGCCTCAGCCGTGGAGGTAGGGTGAGCCTGACGTTTGGGGATTAAAGCTACTCTCTGCGAGAATAGGAATAGCAGCAGAAAGGACTGGGATCAGAATGGTGGGCTAGGTGCTCCCAGGGTTTGGAGAGAGCCTTGGTCAAGGGTGCCCTGGTTATGTGAAGCTGAAAAGCGAGACTTGGCAACCGAGGGTTGCTGGCCCCAGGGAGATGGTGGGCGACCACTCTGGAGATGGTTTCAGAAACTGGTGGTTGGGACAGTGCTGCTGGTGGACAGAGGGGCCTCTAGACATCCCCACCATAATGTAACGAAGAATGATCCGGTTCAAAATGGCACCGCTGACAGAGGGAAACCAGCTTTAAAGTAAGTAGGCGAGGGTCTGAGGTCAAACGCCAGGCCCCACTCTTCCTAACTGGCCCCCTCCTGAGAGACTGTAGCTTTCTGATCATTCTCGCACCACGTGTTTGTTGATGTCTAGGAGTCTTAGCCCCCAGGAAAAAGGCTGGCCGGGAGACGCCGGAAATGGGTACGGCGTTATCTGGTACCATGGATCACTCTCAAGTATCTCCTGAGTTATCCAGGCTCCAGTCATTTTCTGAAGCTCCCAAGGTAACAAATGCCAGGATCAACCCACACAGAATCCCGTGGGGCCTTTGGAGGACCCCGCTACAGCACCCCAAAGAGAAATGTCTAAATTCACTGGGTTAAAGTCCCCAGGTCCCCCATGAGTATACACGGAGCGGTGAAAACTGACTCCCGGCCACCAGCGCTCCTAATAGTGGTCAAAGAAAACTTTCAAGGCGGGGAGGGGAACGAGCTGGAAACTTTTAGGAAGTGCAAAGACAAGATGATCTGGACATTTCTTCCTACGGACACTCGGTGTGAGATGCGTCACGGTGCGGCCTTACAAACTCAGGTGAACTGGAAGTTGGGTAGAGCTGGAAGGAGCTTCTGCGTTCGAAAACATCTCGATCAGTCCTGAAATGAGACTGTCCCTCGCACCTTTTTACCCCTTTTTTCAGGTGAGAAAATTGAGGTTCTGTGCAAGATACCCAGAGCCAAGCGCCCGGAAGGTTGGAGTGGAGGATTTCGCTAATGAATGGATACTGATGACTCTTTAACTGTCATTCTGCATCTCTTCATCCAGGCAGTAAACTTGCATTTCCCCCATGAGCCCAGCGGAGACTCTCTTCATAACCTCCTCCCTTCCCTTTCCCTTCTCTTTTTTTCCCCTTCCCTTCCTCCCTCTTCCTCCTCCTCCCTTCCTCCCCTCATTCCTCTCCCAAGAAATACCTATATTGAGATGTAAAGGCTCCCTGCTGCTCCACCTCCATTTTCCCATTCTCCTTCCAGAAACCTCTTACCTTTGCCTCTCCTTCTCCAGGGACTTCAACTAACTCGACCTTTTTTGCTCCATAGTCCCAAGCATTCTTCCCCACCTGTGATACTCCCCGTAGTAATCCTATTAGGTCTGTGCTTCTGTGGCTGGTTTTCATGTTTGCTATCACACAATACCAATGACTGGGAGCTTTATAAAGAACAGGTAGCTTATTTGGCTCATGATTCTCCCAGCTACAAGGTCCCAGAGAGCAAAGGCACAGGCGTGCAGATGAAGGACAGCCCAGGGCCTCAGAGCACAGGAAGACGCAAGATCATCCTGCGTGGGGCTGCATGCAGGAGAGACCAAGCAGAAGGCAGGGCCCTGGCTTTTTAACATCCTACTTTGGAGACACCATGTTAATCCAGGTCTGATGGACCATCTAGTTCCATGGCCCATGTATCTCTCAATCTCTCCCCATTGCGGCTCATGGTTTTGGCAGTACAACTCTACACCTGAGACGCTGGGTCTGTGTTGTGGTGTGGAGTTAAAGCTGGACAGTGTCCTAACGTCCTGCCCTCATTTCCCGTGGACCTGGGGTCCAAACCACCTAGGTCCTCTGCTGCTGAACGCTCCTCACCGTGACTCTATCTTGCTTTAATCAACGTTATTGAGTGCTGACCTTTGTAAGCACCCGCACATGTGAATTCATTCCCAAACGAAGCTTCAGTTTTCAACGTCATTTATGGTATTTGTTACTCACACTATAATTTGTTTCCTATTTTTAAGCTTATTTTTAGGTCCCTAAATAATACACGAGCGTGTTCTTATTGTAATGGAACCAAACGATACAGAGGCAGAGGTCCTATTTATAGCCATCTAACTACTGACCATAGCTTTGGAGGTGAATTTCAATGAGGAGGGGGGGCGGGGTTCCCCTAGCTGAATTCTCATTTATTTCAAAATGAGCCAAGTTCTGTGATATTTGAACCTGCGATTCGACTCTTGGTGCTCAGCTAAGAATAAACAGAAGAGTCCTGAGGGACCATGGGTGCCCTAGATTTCAAGGAACGAACCCAGAGGGAAACGCAGGCCTTATTATTAAGAATAAATACACATAACCACAGCGAGGAACCCATCATTTAGAGGTGATAAAATGTCAACGTACGTGCTCTCAGGCTGTCTTTAAATTTTTTTTTTCTTTTAAAGCTGAAGTGTAAGTTGTTCACCTCTCTGAGATGATTTTATTAGACTCAAAAAGTAGTCCTGCCTCCTGAATTACACCGGACCCACCAGTCCAGTTCCCCCTGTCTCCTCAGTTTCCATCCTCTGATCTTTCCTTTATTGTGCAAATTCAGTTTTGATCACCGACTCCTACTCTTCTTCCACAAAAGTAACTTATTTTGAAGCAAATGATCTTGGATCTCAGCTTCAAGGTCCTCCTGCCTCGGAAGCCTGATAACTTTGTTATTTTCAAACCCAGGTTGACTCCTTGTACACCTGCACGATGCTAATGCCCTTTACTTCTCATTCAAAGTTTTGGAATATCTTCTCTGTGCAGAGAGAGAGAGAGAAGGTGGGAGGGGGTGGAGGGGAGCCATATTCTCTTCTCCAGCGCCACATTTCACCTTGATCTTTTCACTTTCTCTGCCACATTCAAATGTCACTCTGCTATTCTCTTTGGAAGTGGAGGACTCTAATACACACCTCTCTGGCTTCTTTCAAAATTGCTTCAATTTCTGTGAAGTCAAAGCCCTTTTCAACCTCAGGAAATTATCTATGGAATCCATTAATATGCTTTACTCCGTACACAATACAGAAGATAGCATTGAGAGTTCAGAAAAAAAGAGAGAAAAGAAAGGTTTTTCTTTTTTTTAAAAAAAAAAAGAAAGCAAGCAAATAAAGGTTGAGTAGGAACAATAAGATTTACAAAGCAAAAAAAAAAAAAGGATGAGGGAGATTTAGATGAGTAATTTCTCCATGAAGAATTTCTGATGATGTGGCTAAGACCTCTGAATATTTGTTTCTTCTTTGTGGAGATAAACTCCCACAGTTAATTTTAACGGATGTCTCCTCTAGCAAACAATAGCGATTATTTTCCTGACAATACAAATGAAAGTTCAGCAAATTTAGCCTTTACGACTTAGCAACAGTAATTTTAATTCTAAGAATTTGCCAAATCAACCCCTTCTGATGTTTTTTCCTGAGTAAATCACAATAGGACTACATCTACCATTCCTTCTGTAGTGCCAGGCAATATGTAAAGCCATGTTTGCAAAGATTGTTTATTGATGTAAGAAACACTCAGAGTGATCGTTGAGTGAGAAACGTGAGATTCAATACAATATCTAAACCAGAAAGCCAAAAGTGACCCATGTGGATGGAAAGACAGAAGATTAGTTTGACAGGATTTTTTTTTTAATTTCAAAATGTTCTGGGAAATGACACGGTGGATGGGTGGGCCTTGGGAGTTGGGAGTCACATGGCTTAAAGAGAAATGGAGAGGGTCAATAGGGTGGAAATGCCTCATGTCTACATGTGAGACTATGGATCCCTGAAGCTCGTTGAGACTGGTTTGATCAGAAAGCAGTAATGTATGCTCTGAACTAATCCTATATTTGGGCGTAAGGAAGACTATTACTGTCCCCAGGCAGCCCCATGGCTATGAGGAGCCACATGCTCCCCACATACGCCGATACCGGCCGCCTTATTTACACACCGTAGAAATAGAGAATATAGTAGGAAGTCGTCTATGGGTTTCATTGTTCCCCATCTTTGAACCCCTTCCCAGGTCAAGGATAAGAGAGAAGAGAGTATTCCCGTACAGTGAGTCAAACATCTGTGCTTACACAGGGCTTGCTGAAGGTGACATACGGGTAAAAGAGGCTGATGATTTCCATCCACGGAATGTCCTCTATCAAGGAGGAACAAGTCCATCCATGGTGGTGCACACTTGTAATCCCAGCACTCGGGAGCCTACTGCAGTTGAAACCTAAAGTTTGAAGCCAACCTGGGCCAATGTAGAGAGACTCTGACATGAAAATAATAATTGATGATGATGATGATGATGAGGGAAATGGGCTGAGTAAGCCTTCAGGGCAATCCTAGAGAGAGAGAGAGACAAGAAACAAGACCCCACCTCCATCACTGATTTCAAATGCGACCCTTCGGCAACTCACGCAACTTCCTTTCCCCAGTGTAACCTGGGGAACCACTGGCCAGTAAGTCCGTGGCTGGACGGTGGCATGTCCCCTATTTCCTGTCCCCCTGTCACACATTGCTACCTGAAACTGGGCAGCTTCAGTATCCTCATGCATACAATCTCTTTTAGAGTTCCCAGATCAGGCAATTCAAAAATTCCTTGCTCATGCATGTGCACTTGCTCTCTCTCTCTCTCTCTCTTGCCCTCTGTCTCTCTCTGACTCTACTTCTCTCCGAGTCTCTCTCACTCCCTCATTGCAAAATGGCAATTGGACCATGCTCCATCTAGAAAGGGGCCGTTGGCCATGAATGCTATCTAGTCAGCTCTGATTGTTCAGTCGCGCGCGCACACCTCAAACCCAACTGCTCCATCCACACTGCGAATTTCCCGTACTTCCCTTCGGGACAGCTCCCTGGGATTTCAGAAGAGCAGCATAATGCCAGATTGTATAGATTGGAACACTTTCAATCCGCGCGATTCCACTGGCAATATTAAAGAATTAATTATAATGAAAAATGCAAAGAAACAGAATCTTCAGTGAATTCCATCTGGGAGCAGTCTTTTCTTAGGCCCTCTACAGTGTTTGTTTTGTTTTCCATCCAACTTAGTCTCCTGTTTTTCTCTTCTGTTCCTGTGATGTGGAAGACAGAATACTAGAGGATACTGGGCCTTAACTTTTGACAAGGCCATCATCAGATTTCCAATTGTTTTCACAAAAGGTGAATACATAAATAACACATTCCAAATATACGCGAACCTATGTCCCCTCTTCCCTACCCTGCCAAGGGCACAACTTACATTTCAATGACTCTAAGATGTCATTACCTATGACTAAAATGATTGAACGGGACTCAACAGGAAATAGTCAGAGATTTACACATCTTTGACTGAGTTTGGATGGCCATTAATCTGGATGGAGAGAGTCTGTTTCCATTTGCCAGCGAATCGTCAGAAGGAGAGAGAGGTTGCTATTCATGCCCTGCCAAGCAACATTCTTTGCTGCTGACCCGAATGAATTTTGAGGTGCATTGGCTCATCGCTCGTGTTTAGGATCTGTGATGAAGCTGTTATGGAAAACAGCCTCCTCCTGGCCTTTCCAGTCCACTGTCAATCATGCCAATGTCCCAGCGTAACGTATATTTTTGCAGAGTATATGCTGGTGTCAATTCACCAGAGGGCAAGAACGAACGAGAAAGCGACCGGGGAACCAACAGCCAGCCCGTGTCAGGTCACACCAACATACGGGTAGGTTGGACAAGTTAATAAATCCGAGGCAGAGAGAGGACAACACGCTGTTTGTATTAGTAATCGAGACCAAGTAAAACCACGAGAGAGAACAAGAAGAGCGAGATGAAAACGAGGGATAAAAACACATGTTGATAGATGAAAGGGACTGCAAACCATCATGAAGACCAACCACTTTGCCGGGAGGAAAACCCAAGGCTTTCAGGATTCGAGGGTGCTGAAGGGCATCCCGAAATGACCATACTCCATCTGCTGTAAATAGGTAATATTTGAGCACCAATGTTTACCCAAGATGTCTGTTTTCTTTAATGACTTCTATGACTTAAGAGAGAAGAATCAATACTCCATTGAGCTAACATATTCAGATCGGTGCTGCGTGCATAGTGCATCTGCATAGAGTTCCACATTTTGGTAAAAAGAAAATGAAATACAGGTGAGCATGGGGGATTCCAATGGACCTTCCTAGATCTTCAAGTTCTTCATTGATCCCAAAGCACAAACTAAACACTAGGATACCGTTGCGGCTTCTTGTCTTCTTTGTTGATGAAGGCTGCCAAGATTTTTGTTTTGTTTTGTTTTTGGCCAGCCCTGGGGCTTGAACTCAGGGCCTGGGCACTGTCTCTGAGCTTCTTTTTGCTCAAAGCTAGCACTTTACCACTTGAGCCACAGTACCACTTCTGGCTTTTTCTGTGTATGTGGTACTGAGGAATCAAACCCAGGGCTTCATGCATACTAGGCAAGCACTCTACCACTAGGCCATGGCTGCCAAGATTTTTCCACTGCTACTATTACTGCACTACTACTACAACTCATAGGTGTGTTAGTAAATATGAAAAGTATACAGATTGGAGCTCACTGATATGTACCCTTAGTTAAAATTATGTCATTGAAGCCTCTCTCAAGGAGTGCTGGTACAAATTTAATGCACCCATTATTGATATTGTTAAAAAAATGGGAATGGTATCTTATCTTGTCACGAATCTGACATAAAACAAAATACAAAGGAATGTTGTTTACAGAAAAATCTCCGAAAAAGTAACAATTCGCTTCAAAGATGATCTGAATATAACATTTCAGCAATTTCTGTGGGTTGGTCAATAGTCTTTCTTTTCTTGCTCTGTTTCCTACGATGTCTTTTCAAGGGGTTAACTATGTCATAAAGACAGCAGGAGGAGAAAAATCTATCTAGGAAAAAGATAACCAATCAATCAAAGGAATGCAATTTTTCTTGCCTATTTTTCTCTCTTGCCAACAAGACTAGAAGTTTAAATACTCAAATACAGAAAAGTAAGTGCCATGCATAGATCTTCTCATTGTTTAGATATCTTGTCTTTTTCTAAGCCTCCAAAAGTGTTTTGACCGAAATAAAACTGTATCATGGTAACCCATGAGAACTGAGACTTAAACAACGAAGATCCTAAAGTACAGAACAAGGTTAAGTAAGCTCTTAGGTAAGAATGCTGCTAAGAAAGTGGCACAGGCAAATCTTCTTCCAACAAATTCTAAAAAATGTTTGTGCCCTGATGCATTTACGTCCAATCAATTAACCATACACCGCAGCAATCCCATGCCAAATTCCAGTAATATGCACATTGCATTATAATTGCATGAAATAAATTCTAGCTTTCTTGGGGAACCCAGAATGAGGAGTAACTTTGTGATCCTTGTTTTCTGTTTTTGTTTTTTCCTTTACTATCATGTTCCTCTGAAGACACCAGGACATTGACTGATAAGGTACCTACATATCTGTCTCCATTCTGTTCTCTTTATTTTACGACAAACGGAATTAGGCAGTTCAGCGACAGAGATGTGTCTCCATGCCTCTTTGTATTGTCATCTGCTGGAAAACAAGGTTAGAGATGAAAAAGGGAAAGGAATACTTGTCACCTCACCTAATCTGTCAAATGTGAAATTTAGGATGTTTTGAGACTGACCGCCAGTCATCACCACAAACCACGGTGGACAACCTGTCATACCAAAAAAAGAAAAAGACTAGCCAAAGGGCAGAAGCTGACCTCAGCCTCCTACCCCTGCCTTACTGCATCCTGCCAGGTGGCATTAATATACGGTAAGAACAAAAGAAAACTGAGAGACCCAACTTGAGAGGTAAGCTAAATCAGAGCTTATAAAATGCTTGGGCTTCTTTAAAAGGCAAAGAGAGAGAAAGAGAGAGCAAGAGAGAGAGAGATCCCAATTCCATGACAGGAGGTTACACCATATGGTCAATAAAAAGACTCTAATATTCTTCCAGCCAAATGACTTTTCATTTGCATTCCTCCAAGGAAGTACGGAGCGAGCATGCGCACCAAGGTTGGGAAATGTCGGCTCCCAGACTAGAAATGGGAAGACTAAAAACTCATCTCCCATTCACCTCTGTCAATAGGAGAACTCGAGAGATGACCGGGAAAGGATTTGAATTCCGAAGAGCCAACCTTCGAAAGCGTTGCTGTATTTTTTTAACTCAATATTCAAGTCTGCTCTTCTGTGTTTCTTACAAAGTATCAACCTCCTGCTGTACGCAAAAAAAAAAAAAAAAAAAAAAAATCAGTACATGACCACGACAGAGAAACAACAGGTTCAGGAACTTTAAGACAGAGTTGTAAAACATGACTGTTTTGGGGTGACATTTTGTTACTTTGCACCCACTTTTATCGCATGAGAGCTGAGCAGTGGTAATTACTTCTTGGAGTTTCTGTCTTCTTTAAAAAAAAATAAAAGCACTAAACACACACACACACACACACACACACACACACGCATGCATGCACAGAACCACCCAGAAAATAAAAGCCTGTAAAAAAGGGTTCTTTTTGCCCATCAGGTCTAGCTGTACTAAACAGATAGTGCCTTGCCATTCTCTAATATACAGTAAAAATACCATAAAGTTTTGCAATTAGTTAAAAAGTCAAAAACTCAGCAAGAAGTCCGGCTTTTCCCTTCAACTCTCCGTTAATGAAGGTTTCAACGTTAATTGCCTTTTCATTAAAATTTCTTTAAAGCCCTTCTGTACAAAATCAAATTAGCTACTAAGCCTTAGAACAATCTCTGTAATTTTGTTGTGGACTCTCCGGTTCATTATGTGGATTGGTGAGATTAAGGAGAAGCGTGAGCCTTTCACATACTCTAAAAGCCTGACTCAATTTTTTCGAGTTATTATAGAACTCCTTTATTGAAGCCTTCTCTGAAAAGAGTCATATTAGGTCGAATCCCATTATCATGTAAAGATTTAAGAAAAAAAAACAAAACACCAGCCTGCAGTACCACTGAGCCATCTCCATACTCTGGACTGTTGCCTGTGGAAACACTGCTTTTGTTCAGCTAAAGAACCAACTGGTTGCCTTGTGTTCTTCTTCTTCTACACAAGGGCTCCCATGCCTATTTCTGGCTTATCCCTGCCAGTTGGGCCAGTTAAGAGACCAATTTTTCTCCTGCCAAGAGTATAACATCAGCATAACATCGCTGGATTCTATATGGGAAGAAGAGCATTTAGCAGTGACTAGAGGTCCGGTGTCCATTCTTGTGCAAACAGCAGAGATAATCCTTTGCCTTGCTTTGCTTTGAAAGAACCACAATGGTAGAAGAAAAAAAATACTGTGTATCAACGTCTAGAATAAAAGCAGAGATCGAAAGGGTCCTAAAGGGAAGGGTTCTATGCCTTGAAGGAGCAATAGAAAGTTTTGAAGTAGGGTATGGGTAGAGAAGAAGGACATAAGGACAAAAACCAACATCTCTTGTCTTTGGGCAGAGGGCATGTCCTCTACTGGGTCTTGTAGATGGACAAGGTTCTATGAAAGCAGAGGTTGGACTGTGTACAGTAGCCCCAATGAACATTCCATTGTATCCTGGTTGTCTAAAAGACACAAACACTTCCCGGCAGGTATGAGTTAAGAGTATAGATTTCGGAGATAAACCGTGACTGAAGATCTTGCTCTGTATTATTGAATTAATGTTAGTTGTCCATGCCTCGATTTTTTTCCCCCACCAGGAAATACAAATGATAGTACCTAGTCCTCTCAGTTGTTGTTTTTTTTAAATTACCTGAGGTAATTTATGAAAACCCTAACCACAAGCCACCCACCTTCTCAATAAGAGCTTTCCAGCTACAGCGAGAGGAAGGTAAGAAAACTGGGCCTCCCTCTTTGGTAGATCTCATGACAGCCATGACTTGGACTCTCCAAGTTATTACAATCGGTTCCTTGATGGAGCACAAGCAATCACAAAAATAAAAAGCCAGGCAGGAAAAAGCTCTCCAAATCACTCTTCCTTGACCCAACCCCTGTGGGTGACCGAGAATTCATTTTAACCACACACCTGCCCGATGATCCTGTTAAGTCACGTGCATTTGATACAAAACCAAGGCCTGAATCTGCCGCTATCAATTTGTCCCTTCTTTACTTAAAGAAGTAAAGAAGTGTCTGTCACGTGTCTGACAGGTCAACGGTGCCTCCTCCCGTACAGATCTGCACCCAACCCCGGGTCCTCTTCCACCACCACTAAAGCAAGTTGCGTTAACATCCACGCAAAGTCACGTCCGCTGCGTCTAACCTTCCAATTCTCCAGCACCTGGACCATCCAGAATCTACAACGTACAGTGACGTAACCTCTGGTGATTTCCGTTGCCTCTGTAGTTTCCCAGTAATTTCTTTCTGTGCTTCTTCCTAGCAAGATAGGCTGTTCGCAGTAATCCTCATGGTGCCCACCCTGGTCTTGCTTGCTCTTTCTTTGGTTCCCTCCTTTTTTATGGTTCTTTGGGATGCATTCCCTCTCATTCTGCCCACAGCTATTCTCCCCCAAAGGTGCCCCAAGCTCTCCGGACACGGGCCCCTTCTTCAGAGAACATCATTGTTGGACTCTTGGAACCTCAACTGCCTCTTCCATGAGACAGACATGAATGATCCCTAATCCAAAAAGAGGGCAGTGTGTGTGTGTGTGTGTGTGTGTGTGTGTGTGTGTGACCCAAGTGGAACACTGCTTATTTAATACTAGAAAACTATAAATCGATACAGAAATAGTACTAGGCATAGAGCCAAGGGCTTTATAGACATTATCTCATTCAGTCTTTAAATATTAAACAGACAGCATGAGTGAAGAAGCGTATCCTTACTTAAAAAAAAAAGAACAAGACAAAAGAGAAATCTTCCCATTCACGATGTTTATTATTTATAACTTAACTCCTCAAGGATTTCCCTCCCTTGCTTGTCATCCAAAACAAAACAAAACAAAAATCATCCCTATCCTCATCTCACGGTGAGGTACCTGTCTTCAATTTGTCCAGAGTAGAACGCCCCAGGCTGTTGTCCAGAGACCTGAAATTCTGTGAAGCTAGGTGCAGTGGAGAGGCACAGTTGAAGGGTTAAACTGTATTAATTAATTGTAGAAGTGAAGAGGCCTCGGGAGCCTTGAGGCAAAGGACCAATTCACAGAGCAGGACGGGAAGGGAGAGGAAGAACCTAATTAGGCATGTGATTAACCCTTCCAGATGTGGTGAAGACACAGTACGACAGAGGCAGCCTCGTCTGCTCAGAAACCATCCTTGAATGCTCCCAGATACAATACGCACACGCACCATCGCTGGAAATCCACTGCTGTGAGCAAGTCTTTTGTTTTTAATGCATAAGTTAAAAACACAGTAAATTTCACTAGGAAAGAAGATAGCCAATTCAATGGTGAATCTAAACCATGCACTACTTTTATTTTCCCCATGAGTACTTGGGCTTGAACTCGGGGTCTGGGCACTGTCCGTGAACATGTTTGCTCTCAAGTCTAGCTCTACTTCTGCCTTTTTTGCTAGTTAAGTGATGATAAGAATCCCATGGACTTTTCCTGCCTGAGCTGGCTTTGAACCATGATCCTCAGAGCTCAGCCTCCTGAGTAGCTAGGATGATAGACATGTGTGCTTAGCTCCCAGTCTAGAATTCATTTTTTAAGTAAAAAAAGATTATAGATCTGTTTCTACAATATCCATATGCTACCGAGTGTATGTGACCCTCTTCAATGGAGCCTTCTTTTTCTCCAATTAAATACATGTTATCCATGTACCTTAAAATACACGCACTGACAAAACACATTTTCTCAATTGCTTTTTGATAGACAGCAAATCTAAAATAATTCAAAAAGGGGGGGACCCCACACTTTTTTGAAGTAGCTTATTTCATCATGCAGACTAAATGCATTTGCACAAAGGATTATGTTTAGTTTGGCAATTTATTTTATGGGCAAAACATATTTCATTATGTTCTATCACCTTTGGTAGACAAATGCCTGTTGTCAAATACTCAATTTCCTGCTTTTGATGGAAAACACCTATTTTTCAAATTCCTTATTTTTTTTTTAAATAGTGAAGTTCTACAGATAAGCTCCATTTTCTGTCATTTGGCAGAGATATCTAGATTTGGATGAAGTCCAAGCTCTATGACTCTCTCTTCTCTAAGGTAAATTAACCTCACAGGGCATATTAATACCCATCTCCACCCATAAAAACATCGACATTGGGTTTACATTGTAATCACTCAGATAGGGTCCTATTGTCTGCACATAAAATTCAAATGGTTTTCCATACAGTCACCAGCTGTTAGAACGGAATGCAATTGCCCTTTACAAGGTAAAGCGCATACAAAGTAAATATTTAATCTAACGTATTTACGTATCTGTTTAATGCTGGTAATTCAATTATTGCCTGTTCTTTCCACATTTGCCCGAGCGCCTGATATATGTATTAAATTATAAATAAGTGCTTAGAGGTCAAGAACCAGATCTGTATAATTTTCTCTGGGGGGAAACACTCAGCATAGGGCTTTGTGAAGACTTGTGTTTAACAAATTCTCGTTGGTGGTGCTTTAGAAGTGACTTTCCCCAGCCAAAGCATTGTGTCATTCTTTTTTTTCATGTCAGTGCTTATTAAGTGAGCACTCACCCTGGGTCAAACACTGGGAAGATGCGGAGAGAGGCAGAAAGTCTAATGGGATGCACAGGAGATGCCATGGAAGAGGTTTCCAGCACTCTCGGGGATGCTGGGTTTAAGAAAGACACTGAGAACAGCATCACTTCCCTGCAGAGGACGGAGGGGATGCACAAGGATGGAAATCACGAAGGTGGGGGGTTGCTCAGAAAACCACACAGAGGGTGCAAGCAACCAGAGAGGGAGGTGGGCGGCCAAACGCAAGAAGCAGAGATGGAACAGGGGTGAAGAGAGCTGAACGTGACCTGCGGGGCCGAGCATTGGTGGGGGGAAGCCTGGGGTATGCGCTCAGTGGCCAACACAGCCCATTGCGTGAAGGTATGGAAATACCACAAGACACCCCTTTCATAATGAATACATGCTAACAAAAATACAGTGGAGGGCTGGGAAGGTGGCTCAGTGGTAGAGCGCTTGCCTTGCGTGCATGAGGCCCTGGGTTCGATTCCTCAGCACCACATAAACAAAAAGAAAAAAGCCGGAAGTGGTGCTGTGGCTCAAGTGGTAGAGTGCTAGCCTTGAGCTGAAGAGCTGAGGGACAGTGCCCAGGCCCAGAGTTCAGGCCCCATGATTGGACCCCCCCGCAAAAATACACATGGAATATGTTTATTCTACAGTAAGACTTTAAAAAGATACATACATGTATATATGTCTCTTTTAAAACTCCCTCACAACTCCAGTCACCTCTTCAACACTTACATTTTCATTCACCCAACATTGCAAGTTTCTCTATAGAATAAGACATTATAGGGACGTCTGTACCTCAGATATACAACAAAATATTGTATGTGTATGATAAATATTTGCGCTGATAAATATTGGTGCTAATAAGTATTTGTGCTCCTCGGTTGATAAGAACAACAACAACAACAACCATATAATTTTCCAGTTTCTCAATCTACGTGTAAACGTTGCGTGAATAGAAATAGAAATGGATTGGACCTCAACTGCCCTGGTCCTAGCTTGTGACTTTGGTCACCAGATCTTAATCAAGGCTCAGCTACGTTCCTTATTCACAGGAGAGCTACATGTCCATTACACCGTTTCCTAGTATTTCAAACATGACAGCTGTAAATGGAACAAAAGTGAAGAACATTTTAGATTATAAGATACAATCACGAAGTATTATTAGCACTGGATAACATTCTTGTGTAAGAATGGTCCATCTTTGTTGAATCTCTTTCTCAGTTTGGGGACCCTAACTAAAAATAAAGTAAGTTCCTTTGTTAATTTGAAAGAGCATTAAGGATTTAAACCGACATAATGGCTTGAAACTCCGTTGTACACCTAGCTAGAGGCAAGACAAATTTCTTTTGTAATTTCTGGAAACTCTTGTGGGCACCAGTGAAATATGTGTCTACAATCCTAGCTACTCAGGAGGCTGAGATCCAACACATCAAGGTTTGAAGCCAGTCTGGGCACCAAGGCCCTGAGCGTCTATCTCTGATTAACCAGCCAAATGTGAGCCCAGAGGTGCATGCAGCCCACGTGGTACAGAGTGCCTGCCAAGCAATCAAGTTGAGCATGTGCGAGGCCTTGAGTTCAAATCCCAGTTCTAGTAACTTAAACAAACAAACAAAGAATGTCTGGAAAGGTTGGAAATCATGCTTCTTACTCTATTGTGTTCTTCTTTTACTCTATTGAGTTCTTGCCACATTCCATGCTTTCTGTTCTCCTATTCAATCTGTTATTGAGTTACCCCATGGATGGAACTTTCTATATGTTTACCTCTACCCCTCATTAACCCCTAGTGTGCCCATTAATCTCCCGGCACCTGAGCTTTTCCTTCGTCTTCGGACTGCCACCTTCCGGTTTGCTGGGTCTCCCTCCAGGAGCACATCCCTTCGGGAATTCACCCAACGCCCACTGCCACCCCTCCCCAGTCCCTTCTTACTGGTGTGTTCTCCATCCTCCCTGGTCCCTCCTGACTTCTCTCCCTGCTTCTGTTTATGTTCCCATGGTTACGTCCACACTAAATCCCTGCCTTGCTTCCTATATTTTGTTATCTAAATCCTTCATACCTGACCAGGTTCAGCACAACCTTTATCTCATCACAAAGCCTCAGGAAATCTAAATCCCCCTTTCCCTGGGGTGCACAGTCTCTCACCTTGTGCACCAGTACTAGAAAACCTACCCTTAATCCTCAGACATCGCTTCTACCTGAGTGGTAAGTACACGGGCCTTGGTCCTGTTCCTTCCTTTACCAGATGACCCTCTCCCGCCCCAGGGGGCCCCTCACCCACCAAACAGGAGGAAAAAAACTGCCTAACTCGGGGTCCATGAACGGATAACAGAAGCACAAACCCACGAAACCTAGTGCTGGGCACAGGGTAAATAGGAACTTGGCGACTCATTATTATCAATGATCAGAAAGTAGCACTTCATTAGCGGTGGCAAGGGTGAATGCTGGGTAGAAGGCCAGCGACCTACAACACAACCAACCTTCACGGTATAAAGCGGTATTGCATTCTGCAGGAGACTTGGAATGAGGCATGGGTGCTGGCTCACCCACATCCCTTGGGGGCAGACATCTCCACCGGCCGATCTGGAAGCCTCTTGAGTGGGGCACTCGGGTGGGGCATCTCAAAGGGCTCCTGGGCCCCGCTCACTGCAGCCTGGTGCCCCAAGAAGGGACAGCCGGCCCCCAGTGGGTGCATTCCCCAAGAACATTCTTGCATGAGGTGAGCAGTCCCTGAGCTGCTCCACACGCACCATGCTCTGATGGCACTTAAGTCACAGCCAAGAAAGGTGGAAAACAGATTCCAGCTCTCCCCATCCCCCCCAGGAAGGGGCAAAGGCCCCACAAGGACGAACATGCAGCATGAGAGGTCCTGTGGCCCTGACCTCCTAAAAATACAACTGTGTGACCCAGAACCTCTCCAAAATTCACTTTGCCTCGGGGGGGGGAGGTAACCAGTAAACCCCTCTCTGGGGTGCACTGTGGTCCCCCCAGTGATTTCCAAAAAGGACCATTTTACAACCGTTCTCTATGTGTCTTTTTCTTTTATGCCGTCACATTTATGTATATATTTCGCAATAAACCTTTTCTGAATGATCAATCCGTTTCAATGTATGAGTAATAACGGTGGTTGGGGAACTGTTTATTATAGATGATTTTAAGGTGTATAGCAATTGTCTTTTTTTAATAGCATTTTTTTACTGTGATTAAGTGATGACATAAATCTCACAAATGTCACTGTATTGTAAGATAGGGATACTTAGTTTAAGTCACAAACACATTCTAACCTTGGTGTCTTTTTTAAAGGATTGGTGAGGCAGAGTTTATACCATGTGCTCTTCCTTTTCTATTTCTTCGTAGGGTCTCCGTACGTAGCTCTGGCTGGTGCTGAACTCTTGAACCTCCTCCAGCCTGATTTCAGAATGCTGGGGTTGTAGGCCTACACCAATACACCCGGCCTATACTCTCTCCATGTGCCAAACAAAACCCCCAAAATGACCCAAATTATAATCCTGCTCACTATTGTTGGGAGCACAATAGAAATCTGGAGTTCATTAACTCTAAAGCGAAGGCATTCAAAACTGGAAGCAAAGCAAGAAAGCTTCTGTGTTTTGGTTAAAGGTTCCATAAATCTGGGCTATTTTTAATCCCTAGGATTATATATTTGAAAAACGATGGAAGTGATACCTAAACACAAATCTCTAGAACTGCACCATTATTCCTCTCAATATAAACTAATTTAAGATGAATAAGTGTAATTACTGCCTTTTTAATCCTTTCCTACTCAAGTTGAATTTGTGTCACCTTGTAGTATTTAGATCGCGTTCTATTTGCTCTGATTCAGATTCTGACTCATCAAAATGTTTGAAATTGGTCTGAAAATAGCCTGAATTAATTTTCTCGAGTGCTGTTTATAACAGATATATAAGGGAAGCATTTGACAATTTTAAAGGAAAATTCAGTTTCTGGTGGGGGAGAAAAAAAAAGTCCAAAGTGACGAGTTTCTTCTCAGGTACCAGGTAGGTTATAAAAGTGAAGGTAGGAGGAAAGAAAAAGGTTCCATTTCTAACAAAAAAAAAAAAAAAACAGGGGAAGTGATGTTCGGCAGAGCAAAAGGAAGAGGGTCTCCAAGCCACACACCAGGAGCAGTTTGAGGGGCATCAAGAAGAGGAAGTGAGTTCAGACCTGTCTTCCCTACCACTCAACAGATCTGAGGACCGAAGTTCAAAGCCAGCCAGGGCAGGAAAGTCCGTGGGACTATGAACGCTGATGAATCATCAAAACAAAGCGAAAGTCAAGCTGTGGCCTAAGTTGGCAGAACACTAGCACTGGGTGAAAAAAAAAAAGAGCGTAAAAATAGCACTCAGGTCCTGAGTTTCAGACCAGGTACTGGAAGAAACACACACACACACACACACACACACACGAGTAAGTGATCTCAGAAGGAGCATCGTAGGTTGTAAAATGGAGACGCAGCAGTCTGGGTGATCGCTGTGGGTTGCTGGGTACCAGAGGCAAAACATTATGACCAAGAGACCACTGCTACTCCATTTCCCCGGAGGTGGCCAGGAATCCCTTGACCCGGGCGGTGTAATAGCTGATGGCCAAAAGCTCAGTGTGTGGAATCCCGGACCAAAACACTCACAGGGAAATCACAAGGCCACCCGCACCCAGGGAATGTGGAAAGGACGTGTCACAAATTGCCGGGCAGGACCGTCTCCCTTGGGCAGGGTGCTGCCTGTTGGAGGATGCTGATTGTGGTCACCCACCCCGAAGGGAAGGGATCAGAGGGTGAAGAAGAATGGGAGAAACCCAAGAAAGGATCCTGCTCAGGGAAGGGAAGCCAGAGCCACTGGACCCCGGGGGGCACGGAGCGGGGCTTGCCCGGGGCTTCTAGAGAACACTTCCTTCCGTGAAGATACGTGTGCTGTAGCTTGGAGCTCCAGTCACCAAAGCTGCTGCAAGGTGCAGTCCCAACTCCAGGACGGAAGAGGCCATTTCATGTTGCTTGTGTTATTCTTTGGGGTTCCTAGTGAGAGTCCACAAACCCTCTGTTCCAAAAAATACATCAGACCCTTCTGGGAATTCTATAGTCTGTCACTGGTCAACTGCCACATCGTGATGATTGGTTAAGTAAGTCACAAAATGAGCTGGTGCTGGTGGCTCACACCTGTCATCCTAGCTACTCAGGAGGCTGAGATCTGAGGATCATGGTTCAAAGGCAGTCCAGGCAGGAAAGTCAGTGAGACTCTTAGCTCCAATGAACCACCAGAAAACCGGAAGTGGCGCTGTGGCTCAAGTGGTAGAGCGCTTGCCTTGAGCTGAAAAGCTCAGGGACAGCGCCCAGGCCCAGAGTTCATGCCCCACAACCGACCAAAAAAAAAGAATGGGATATCTGATATAAGTCAAATTCTGGGCCATGTGTGTCCCGAGGATTACCTCACTCAAGTCCCTAATCTACCCCATGCGATAATACTCTTTTATTCCCACATTTATGATGAGAAACAGAGGGGTCTAGTAACATAGCCAGGGTCCCACACAGTTTGTTGGGTTTGGGGCTGGAGCACAGAGCTGACTGGTCACCCCAGGGCCTTAACAGCTGTGCAGTAATCAAATACAAATAGATACTTGCGGCAAAGAAATCTCCACATGCAGACCGCTGTGTGGTGCTCACAACAATGCAGATTTCAGAGGGGGAGGAACAGACATGCTTAGAGCAATGTCACTGGCTGGGCCACTAAGGTGATTGAAAAGAAAGGAAGGAGAGAGAGAGAGAGAGAGAGAGAGGGAAAAAAGAGAAAGAGAAAGAGAGAAAGAAAGAAAGAAAGAAAGAAAAATAGAGAGAGAGAGAGAAAGGAGAGAGAGAGAGAGAAAGATCCCTGCTTAGTTTGGTTTGTCAGAAGAGCTTTGTTTTTCTTTTCTGGATAGAATATCCTGTCCAGGCGTGGGATCTGGGCCTTAGAAATTTCATTTTGGACCGAGCATTACTGACACGTGGCTCCTCTCCTCCCACAGCGGATCCCTGTTAATCGTGTGTTTTTAAATGCTAGGTTTTCCCTCTCAGATAAGGTCTCAGCTGTGATCCACTGGGCATTTTAGTAGCTGCTAATCTCTTCTGGAGTGAGACAACGGACAGAAACAAGAGGCACGGTTCAGAGAAAGCTCAGAGCCAGGGCAGAGCAACCGGAAACGTCCTGAAGACAAGGGCCCGGTATGGAAGCCCAGATCCCAGGTTCAACTGCAAATATGGACCTCAAAGCTGCTTGTCTCTAATATGCACGGGCAAGTTCTGGAAACAAAAACAGGAAATGAAGCACTGAGTGACCCCAGGATGGTCACCTTGTGCCACCATTGTGAACGCACGGCTTCTGCTGAAACATCACAGAGTCCGGTCCGTCAGATCAAATACCTCTACTGGCTCTGGCTCCTGGGAACGCATCTTGGTAAGTACTGAACATAATGGCACAGGGCTGGCATCCGAAGGGAAATGTGTCTGGGGTCCTCAAACGGTAGCTATACTCAGCCAGCCCCTCCACGCTTGATTCATTGGCTGGCGAGGGAATTCTACGATGGAGATGAAAACTGGGAGGAAGGTGTGCAAGGAAAAGGCTGGGCCAGTATGACTTTTATAAGTCATACCGCTCACACACTGTCACCGCAGCCACCACACCACCGCCATTCAAAAGGATGGCCACAAAGGGAGAAAGTGGGTCAGCCAGTCAGCAAGAAGAGAGGCATCATGTGAACATCTCTCTTGGAGTTTATTTTGCTCCCTTCTCCAACCTGAGAAACACGAAAAATAAAAGTATATATCACCAACAAGGAGCAAGGCATTTGGAAAGGGTCCTTCTTTGGCCTCTTGAGATGCTGAAGGCAGGGCTTGCATTTAGGCATAAATTTGTCCCCACTCTGGAATAAATATATAAATCCTGGGCAACGTGGTCTGGATGCCAAGAATTCAACTGCCGTCAGGTCAGTTGCTCACGGAAATGAGCACAACTGATGGCGAGTAACACATCAAAAGGCACACAGTCAATCATCACAATGACCATTGTGTGTGTGTGTGTGTGTGTGGTACCTGCATGTGCATGCCAGGCCAAGATTCACTGCTTCTATCCCAACCCGTGAGGCAGCGAGCAGCGCGCACCTTCATTATCCATTAACAGCATGGTACATTAACCTTCGAATATTTACTCGGATGCCAAATAAATATTTGTGATGGCAGCAAAAATGAGGAAGACGAGATCTTGGCCAAGACCCCTATGTGCAGCAAGAAAAAAAATGAGAGAGATTTTTTTTCTGTGCATAACATCCTGAATTTTAACACATCATCTCACACAGAATGCACTCAATCAATTCATCTTCAAAATAAGTGCATCCTGCCATGCCAGGACTTCAGAAGGCCACAGGACCGGCGCAGAAAGACATCGCCATGCTCAAGCCAATGCCCTGAACATTTGACTCTGGATTAAAAAAGGTAAGAGGGATTGGCAGGGCTACAGATGGCCAAGTCTGAACCAGGCTGTGTTCTCTGGGGGTGTGCAGGCCTTCGTGAGTGGCTGAGAAGATCCCGGACAAAAGCATCTCACAGGGAGAGGTGATAAACGGGAGCATTGCTACCAAACCAAGAATGACATGTGGACAGGCCAGACCTACACGTTTGGCACAACAATCCCCACTTGAACATGCCAAGGCTCTACTGACATGGAGTGTGGCTCACCTGTCTTCTATCGAACCCTTGTGATTTTTTTCCAGGTTGCCTTTGCATTCCATTTGACTGCTGATTCAAAGGACTAAGAAAATCAACCCGCCAGGAACTCATCCAGTTTCAGGAGGAGCACACTGCTTCATCAAACCATCCCAACAGGATCGGTGTTGGAAGACTTGCGACTCACTTCCAATGGAGCGCAAGAACGTGTAAGAATGAGTGATAGATTTCAGGTGAAGGTGGCTGAGTGTCCTGTGTTAGTTGTTCTACAAGAACTGTAAAATTCTTGTCTATTGTAAACAATAACTTGCAAAGTAAGAAGAAAAACATGGTAGAATGATGGAATAAAGAATTACAATTGATTCGTGCAACAACAACACAAGTGAGTCTCCTCGTGTACCTCCCCCCAAACGATCTACTGCATGGCGGCAGCGGTAGCAAGTTCTAGAAGAATCTGGCAGAAGAATCTTTCTTAGGGATGAGGATGGAGGATGAGTTGGGACTCTGCCATCCTGGGAACACACCAATGTCAGAACTGTTCAGATGGCGTGGGCTTTGAGATGTGAGCGGTACACTGTATATCTGTTACACCTCAGTGTAATTCTGATACATAAAAAGAACATAGGAACTCTCCACTTGCGGTGATTTTGTTAGAAGTCTAGGTTGTCACAGTACAATCTGATGAATCTTCTAGCTTTGTGTTGTCTAAATTTGTAACTCTATCTAGGTTGTCAGTTTTGTCTGTTTGTTTATAATTGCTGGATATACACCTGAGTACCTGTGGGAGTCCTTCCCCCTCCATACCTGTTCTTTCTTCTTCTCCCTTGGGTCTTGGCTCAGTCCCTTGCTACTCCCTGCTCCTAGTAATTCCTAATCTCTCTGAGTTGTTGGGTGATCTCTTGGGTGTAGCTTGAGTCCCCAACACTTGGATGACGCTGGTCCAGTCTATTACTCAAGACCAAGAGTGACACAAACCATCGATCCAGACCTTTGATCCAAGTAAAGTGATCCACACACTTGCTTTCTGCCCGCCTATCCAAACTCCCTCCCTGCTCTTGAGAAACTGCAAGTGACCATAGGCTCTTTGCTGCTTCTATCCGGCTGGCAAGAGAAGGCCCGTGGCCTAAGACGCAGAGGACACTGGCTCTTCCCACCCAGGACGGCCTGGGTCGGCCAAGGATGCAAAAGTGAAGGAAGGTCTCAAAGGCCACACAGGCAGCGGTGCACAGGAGCAGGGGCCCTGGTGGCCCGTGCCAGTGACACACAGCCCCACCCAGCCCTGTCCTTTGGCTGGGCTTCCACGGTGCTTTCTCTTGCCAAATCTTCTGTTCTCGTCTCCTTCCTCAACCTTGTTCCTCTGGCATCCTGACGATCCTAGAAGCTACCTGACATTCTTCCAATGAGTTCTTTTTCTGCTCAGATTGCTCACAAATGAGAATCCTGGCACACCGAAAGGCACCCTGGCACACGACTCAGGACCAACAAGAAAGAAAGTAAAAGGAGGGGGAGGGGACCAGATCTTTAGAAACTTCTCATGAATATGTGCTGTCAAGGAGCCTTGGATTCAATGATTTCCCCCCTCCCCCCACAGCCAAAAGAAAGGATGTTCCAAAGCAGTGTCTAGAGTCCTTTTTCTGGTCAGAGCAATTTATTTATGCTCCCAGCCTCCATTTCCCCAGTGAATCCTAGAGAATTCAGGAGAGTAATACAGGATTCTCCCACATTTAAAGGGTGCCCATTGGAAAGAGCAGGGCAGAGAGCCGGAGGTTGTGTTTCAGAAACACTCAAAGCAAACCTTCGAACATCTACCACTCTGATTGCTTTTACCAGGCAAGGGGGCTCCGGCCTTTAATCCTAGCTATTTGGAAAGCAGAGATCAGAGGATCAAAAGTGTGTGAAGTTCCATCTGAACCACGGCTGTGTGCTGTGTGGTGCCCCTGTCATTTCAATAAGAAAGGGAAGCAGAGATTGGAGGAAGATTGCAGTGTAGTCAAGTTGAGGCCTGAAATGAGACACGCCCCCCCCCTTCAAAAATAAATAGCCAAATAAAACAAGGGGCTGGGAAAGTAACTTAAGCGGTAGAGCATCTGCCCAACAAGGAGAAGACCCCGAGTTTGAAGCCCAGTGCTGCCAACAAGGCAAATACAATCAAGAAAGCCAAATTGAAGATTAGAAGTCAAACACAATGGGTCTATCCAATGAGCAGCTCTGTGAGGGAAAAGATAACTTATTTCTTCATTTGGAAAAACATCTATTTTTTTCTGTTGTTAATTTTTCTAGTGTTCACCTATTTCTCATCGATTTGTCAGGGTTCATAATTTCAGAGGTGGCAGCTGTTAAAAATATGGATTGTTTTTTGGCCTTTAGACAAACATAATTTCAAATCTAATTTCACCACATCTTATTTGTGTGGCTTTGGGCAAATGTGTTATGTAAGATTTTTCCCTTTTATTATTATTATTATTATCATTATCATCATCATCATCATCATCATTCTGTGCCAATCCTAGTGCTTGAAATCAGGGACTTGGTCCTGTTCCTGAGCTTTTTTGGTCAAGGTGAGCATTCTACAGCTTGAGCCACAGCTCATGTGGTGGTTAATTGGAGATAAGTGTCTCCTGGACTTTTCCTACCAGGGCTGGCTTCAAATCACAATCCTCAGCCCTCAGCCCTCCTGGGTAGCTAGGATTACAGGTGTGAACCACAGGCACCCAGCATTTACCCCCTTAATTATTAAAAGGGGATGCACAAAAGATCCATTGCAAGAATGCAGGGAGGTGACGGAGTAAGATAGTTAGCACAACACCCACCACAAGAGAGGCGTCGTGGGAGACGTCTCAGGAAGCCGGCTGTGTGTGCACACTGTGCCCCTTGATCACACACCTACACTGCTCTGCCTTCATCCCTCCTCCCTCTTTCCCAATCACCTCTGCCGGCTTCGCTGCCCTTCCTCTCGGGGTGGACATTAAGCACACAGTAAACCTGGGGTGCGCTGGGTGGGGATGTGGCCCCTGAGCAGGAGCACCGTTTGCTTCTTTAGCCTTCCCACGTAGCCCCAGCATTCACAATACTGCCTGACGTCTGCCTTTATTCGAATTCACACGGACACAAGAACCTCAATCTACCGCTCACCTCAGAAAACATCTCCTGGAAAGGACAGAGAGGGACTAAATTTCTAATTAATTTCCGATTAATGAAGGTAATATTATAAGTTCTGTGGCCCAAACGATCCCCAACACTGTTCTTCAACTTCCTTATAGCATTAAAGCAATGATACAATGCCTATAAACAAACGGATACACCATGATATAATAACGTCTCATTTGTAGACACTCACAGTATAATGTTACAGCACTTTCAAATGGCTAAATGTCTTTTTTGTTGTGGTAGTGGTTGATTTTTTTTTCCACCCATATAAATAGGTTTAAAAAAAAAGCTTAGAAATCACACAAAGTTATGTGGCAGGCTACAGGGGGCACAAGGCAGAGAGATTTCCAACCTAGAAGAAGACATGAGTCATGCAGATTCTCCTAATGGGGGTACGTATTTAGGTCTTCTACCAGACCTGCTGTTTCAGGACTTGCTGATAATGTGGTAAAACCTGATCAACAAAGCCAATCCTTCAACTCAGGAGACCCACAGTGTATGTCAGAAATGCCACATTAAATGCCAAGGCTTTCTTGACACTGCCTTTTTGTAAACTTTCGATAAAAAGTCACCACAGCTATTCAAGTCTATTTCTACTTGGTTGCTAGAAGAAGAAAAAAAAAACACTTTTTTTTTCTTTCTACTTTCGTTCTATTAGAAGCATCTTGAAAGGAAATTAACAGTTTGTCACCTTAACAGTGTGAAATTATGCAGATGAAAACTGTAATTTTTAAAAAGATAATGTCTTTTATTCATTTATATTCATAAGCATTTACTAGAAATATCAGTATTTAGAGGGTTTTTTTGTAAAAAAAAAAAAAGAAAGAAAAATACTTCGCCAATCATAAAAATATCCCTAAATTGCAAGGACTGGCTTAACTCTGCCTACATTTTTATTCCAAGATCTTATACAATTCCTAACCACTGACAGCTTAATTACTTTTATACTGCACCCAAAGGATCTATAGCTACCGCATGACAAGAGACAAATGTCATTGTGAGGTTAAAAATATGTTTTACTTCCTCTGTTTCTTATCCATACTAGATCACAACACACACTATAATAAAAGTAAAATTCTTATTCAAATCTCTACTAACATTGATATGCATTCAGGACCTCCTCCCCATCTATCCCCACATATGTACATTTTATAAGCGTCCAAATTTCGAAATTAGATTCAGCCTTTTTGACATTTCCCATTTGTAATTCTCCCCTCCAATCTTCTTAAGAAACTAAAATAGGCTTAGAAGGCCTGTAATTCAATAAACGTATAGCTGTTTATCAGAGTCATATTTTCTCCGTGCAAAAAGAAATCACAAAAGCTGCCTCCATATGCTTTCCTTCTTCTTGTGTTATTACCTCTTTAACTATAGTTTCACATACAGCCAGGCATGCGCTATACCTAGGCCAACAATGAGCCGGACTGACTTAATACAATTTGCATCCTTTACTACTGGGAAAGCAGAAAGGACTGAGAAGCTGTTTGGTGTTTATTAGCGAAGCTATTGTATGAAGGGTGATTGGGGGTTCATTCATTACAAAAAGCGCCTGCAAACAGTTTGAACACAAATGCCAATATGCATTTTAGAATCTAGTGCAATTGTTAAGTATTTTCACTCAAAGGCGATTTTGGGGGGTTTTTTGTTTGTTTGTTTTTGGTCAGACTCCACAACTCAACTCAGAAGAAGATTGTGTGTTAACATCTCCATACCTCCAACCACCTACCCCTCAACTCGACACCCCCACCCAACAGCTACTCTATGATTCTTTGCATTGACCTCCATTGTAAATGCTTCACATCTTCACACTTTCCATGAAAGAGCGTTGCCTGGAATCCCGAGGTATGATTAGTTACGGAGCAAGCAGAAAGATCACAGCGAGGCTCACTTGTGAAAGAAATTAGAAAGAGAGTAAAGATCATTTCTCTATTTGCGTTACATTGCGAAGCACACAATATCTCATGGATGGTACTGTACATAGAACCGACCCTCCACAGGCAAGCTGGAAGCTCATACATCAACGGAAAGATCTTTGTCAATTGCTGTATGCCTCATTATCTCACTAAGATTTCTTGGCAACAATTAACAGTTACCCAATTCATAGAAATTGCCTTTATTATTTTTGAAGCAGCTACTTTCTTTGGCTTTAATGACTAAGAGAATGGAGACAGATGTCTCTGTTGCTAGGGAGACTGAATAAAAAAAAAACCTTTGAAATGAAGTAAATAAGCAACTACCATCTTTTTTTAAGAAAAAAATACAGAATTCTGTTAGTTTTGAATTAACTGTTTGTTTTAAAAACAAACCAGCAGAAGCTCCGATTTTTTTTTAAGGAAAGACATTAGAATAGTTTATTACCGTTTCTTTTCTTTTTTTTTTTTTTGACAGTAATCAATCATTAAAAAGAAAAGAAAAAGAGGTCCACCTGTGCACCCAACAATCATCGAGGCCACTCATCAGAAACTGGTACCCTCTTTGTACTCGTACCTGAATTCGACAGGATTACCTTTTATACCACCTGTCAGTGCTCGGTGAGTGAAGACAAAGCTGTTTCTCCCTTCAACTAGGAGAGTCTAGGCTTTGCAAAGGAGGCATGCCTGGGAACTTAGCTCTCTGCCCGCTCTCCATGCGGTTTCCAACGTCTGCAGCTCTGTGTGCATCTCTGCACTCGGGCATGGAGAACTACGGGCACCACAGATAACCTATGTGTATACGCATACATCTATATATTTGTATACATATAGATATGGGTATACATATAGGTATGAAATGTATGCCTAGATATATACATCACTATATGTGTATATTTTTCCCCCTAAGGCCTCTCTCTTCTGGACCCTTGCTGTCTCTAGCTCTGACATTAGTCTACACAATGTGCACGTGCATTGTTCACGTATCAGGGGCACAGACATGCTGTCCACCGGTCCTCTTGGAGTATGGACGGATCTTATGAGGAAGCAGGGGAGTTGTAACATAACAGAAGACCAGATCCAGCTTGCAGAGAAATGCTGTGTCATCCAAAAAAAAAAAGAAAATTGCAACTTGCCTGAATTCTTAGAAAACACTACTGATCTCCTGTGGAAGCCATATAAAATCTCCCAAATACCTTTCACACCCTGTTCTAATGAAAGCATTGCCTATTTAACTACAATCCCTAAATTGAATAGTAGCATATTTTTTTTGTCTATTTTGCCTATGTCATTTAGATGTTTGTGGAGGTTGGTTTTTTTTTTAACACAGCAAACTATGTTGTTTCTCCATTGTAAACGTTATATGTTATTACTGCAATAAAAAAAAATCCCCACAACACCCATATGATATAAAGCATGCAGAAGAAGAATTACCTTCCTATTTTTATTTGCGAAAATGCCCAGAATCGCAACTGTAATTTCTGGCTTCTGTAACAGGGAAAGCTAAAGCACAACCCGTAATATATTATTCTGTTCTATAAAAGTTTGTTTTGTTTTTCAGATTCTAGACTGAGTGACTCGCCACAGGATTTTTTTTTTAACTTTTAAAAGGGTTTTGACATTCAAAGTTTCTGAACTTTTTCGTAAAGTTGTCATTTACTGGGATGAGTGAGAACAGCATTTAAGGTGAAAGTAGCAACGTCCCGGACTTCGATGCCGGAAATGAATCCCACTTTCAGCCTCTTAGTGGGGGGTGGATATCCATTTGCCAGTTGAGTTTTTGAGTTTCCGTTTCATTGGTATTAAAGTGACGATCAGTCATGTCCTAAGTTTTCCGTAAAGGTCAAAAATGATATCATGGGGATAGACACGTGGTCCACTACCGTCAGAAAGGATCCGGGTTATTAACTGCTTCCTGGCTTCTTAGGGATGGTGAGTGGAAACACAGGCGTGGCTTCTGTGGTTTGACGGTATGTTGGACACAACGCACAAGCAGTGTGGAGCACGCCGTTACGTCCACATCATGCAGGGGCAGTCATGCTGGTTCCACTGGTAATACCCTCCCAGTGATCTCCTGAGATTGGAGTAACTCCAACGAATCTGATAGTGCTCAATCCCAGCCAATCAAGCTCCCTTGCTTTATTCTTGAGGAAGTGGTAACGCGCTGCCCCCAAACTCCTAGGAAGCAGGACTCGGGTCTTTCCTTACTTGCAATCTGCTCAGAACCATCCCTCCACCCCTGAGATTTCCTGGGTGAACTCTACCTTGAGTAGCTTGGTCTACCGTGCACCAAGCACTCGCTCTAGCAGGTGTTTACTGGCAGGTACGATGTGACAGTTACTATTCCAGATGCTAGGCAGACATCCCGGAATAAAGCAGAGAGAGAAATGAAGAACCTAAGCCCTCAACCACCACCACCACAAAGGTACCTGCAAAAGCACAGAACAGAGCAAGCTGGCCAGAGAGACTGAGTGTGAGAGATCACAGCCCTGCCAACGTGGGCACTCTGGTTGTGCACAGAACAAATGAAGAAGGTGCCACCGCCCAGACCACACTAAGATGTGCACATTGACACCAACGGAAACTAAGTAACTAGACTGTTTGAGACGGACACCACAGACCTGACTGGAAGGCAGGCGGGCACCCTGTATGTCCACACAGAGAACAGACAGACGCTGGGTTGTTTGAGAATGTGGGGCACGTGGGGCCAGGCACTGCGATGAACTAGGACAGGTAATCACAGGTAAATTACAGGTAATTACAGCGGGGTCCGTATCTGCTGGCGTGCTATGATGTAGGAAATATGTGTGTATGGGCCACAGGTCATAGCAATTAAACCCCAGTCAGATGGAGCCCAGGGTTTCAACCTTCCTAGAAGATACTAAAGTATAGCCAGAATTGAGAACATTTTAGAGTTCTCGATAAGGAGTGACAATTGCTCTGTGTGTGTGTGTGTGTGCGCACACACACACGTGTATACACGCACTCTCATGTCCCCGATTACTTTTATCTTGGCCCCTCATTGCTCATTTAACGTCGGCATTCCAGCCACTTTCTGATGGTTGAGTGTGTGCTGGGCACCAGCTTGGAGAAGCAGGCCTCCAGGAGCCGTATATACAAGGCTGGTTTGTCCTCGGGATGTCTGAATCTGCTTCCAGGCAGATTCTCAATTACAGTTGAGAAGATAAACAAACAGGTGCATGGGAACACCAGCACTTAGCAGCTGGCTCCACAGCCCTCCTCCGGGGAAATGTAGACACCAGCAAGAAGGATTTGCAGACAAGACAAAGGAAGGTTCTTTTGACTTGTTGGCTAGCAGGTGAATAACACCAGGCCCTTCTGGGTCATGAAAATAAAAATAAAGAGGATCATCAGTCTTAAGTACTGAGAAATATTCAACCAAGGTGCTCACATGTCCCCAGAAGGTGTGTCTTCTCCAAGGAGAACACAATGGCTCTTCCTGATGCCGAAAACCAGAAATCAAGGAATTAGCTGATGAGGGTCACACTGAACCAGCAAGAGGTATAGAATAAGGAAACGACTGTGGGGCTTAAAAATGAGTGCTTCAGATTCTGCCTGCGAGAGGGGCCTTTTCCAAATGGAAAAGAAAACTCGTTCAGCCGAAGGTGGTAGAAAATGCCAGAAGTCTAGGGAGGCTTCCCCTGGGTGATAGAAGATTAGGAAGGGAGTTGTGCTCATGGCCATTTTATTCCTGCAAACATAAGACTTTCTAGCAACATGTGGTCAATAGCAATAGGACTTCCTGTTGCCTATCAGAGGTTTATGTTGTAGTTTTTGTTTGGTGCCAGTGCTAGAGCTCAGGGCTCGAGCACTGTCCCTGAGTTTTATTGCTCAAGGCTTAATGATCCACCACTTGAGCCACAGGTCCATTTCTAGCAATTGCTGGGTAATTGGACATCAAAGCGTCTCATTGGTTTTCCTGCCCTGGCTGGCTTTGAACCATAGTTCTCAGATCTTGGCCTCCTAAGTAGCTGGGTGTACAAGCGTGAGCCACCCCGTGCCCAGCTTATCAAAGTTTTAATCATTTTAGAAGTGGCCTTTTACAGGCTACCAAACAATGACATTGTTTGGTAGAGTCCAAATTTCACAAGAAAGACCATACATCTAAAAGCAGCAACTGATTTGCGTCTAGGTTGTTGTGGTTTGAGGTACAGCGCTCTAAGTCCAGTCTCAAACAGCACTAGGGGTTGTGTTTGGATTTTTGATCCACATTGTCTCAGCATTGGCTCGGAAAGCCCTCTCTTTTCATTCTTTACTCAGCCCAGGAGAGAATAAAATCACCAGGGTGACAACTTCGCCCTCTTTAGAGATACACAAATTTATGTAGCTAGCTGTGCGTAGCTAGCTGTGTCTTCCTTAGACTTGTCTCTTGAAGTCACTCCAAGGTCAAAGGAATTTCTTTGTCCCTTAAGGAGGCCTTCACCGATACAAAAGACCGATGTAGAGTTCACACTGGAGAGATACACTTGATGATAGACAAATAAATCTCTCAGCTTTCTGCTGGGCCAATTAGTTCCTAGGGCCTTTATGTGAAAGAAATGATAGGTGATGTGACTCGTAGCCACAAACAATAAGCTTTTTTTGGGGGGGTTTCCTACATTCATTCATCAAATGAGCATCATTTATTCACAGCTAGCTGTCAGGCGAGGTGTCAACTTCTGATATTTGGTATAATGGATCCAAAAGAAAACGGAAAAGGAGACGTCTGGCTTTGCAGAGAATCCAAGGCTGGCTGAATGATAGTGGAGATATGCAAACCTTCGTTATTTGCATTTTGGGGATACATGTGAGAAAGTCAAGGAAGACTGGTTGATCAGCAGAAGTTTTAGGGCGTCTATAAGAAAGCCATCATTTCCCATGGTGCATGCTGGGAATTATACGGTGGCCATTTGCACAACGGGCCGGTGGCTTTCCACCAGCCAGTCCTTAACAAGTTCCGCATGGCGTGGTCATTACTCACGTTGAATTACAAGCTTTGCTCTAACCAGTATCTACCTCTTGGGAAGGTTCTCCATCTGATTTATACACATTCAAAAATAAAATGGAAACAATTCTCCAAAACAATAGACCTTTGCAAGCTCGGTCCTGGATAACGCAACCGTGCACTTTCAAAAGATTTCTCTTTTCAGGCCACCGTTTCCAGGGTCTGAATGAAGGTCCACACTCAGAGCGGTACCTCCCCCAGCAGCAGCTAATTTCTATGTCAGAGTCTAAAGTGAGGAAATGCAGGGTATGATTTATATGAAGAAGACACTCTGGCTGGCGGGCTAGAATACAGCCAAGTGCTCTACCACTTGAACTATGTCCTTTTTGCTTTAGGTTGGTTTTTTCCCCATAGGCTCTCCTATTTTTGCCTGGGGCGGGTCTTGGGTGACAACCTACGTCTCTCGGTGGTCTCCCATGAACAGGGATCACAGACACAGCCCATGCCCAGCTTTGTTCCTGAGCTGGTCTCACACTGGGACCTCCACATCTCTAGTCTGCTCAATACATTATATATCCCAATGTATAGTAAATCTTTTATAATTTGCCTAACAGTCCCAGACTGGTATCTTCTACTTTATAGAATATATATATATATATATATATATATTCTCTCTCTAATATATATAGAGATTCTATCTTATATATATATATATATATTATACACTATATAATATATAAGTTGCTGATCAAACAGTCAATACTCTATATGGTCTTTTCAACTGTCTCCTGTATTGACAAAAATGACTTGCAAGTGTAAGATGCAAAGCTCATAGAAAACACCAGCCTGACAGACAAAACCAGTTTATAAATAACTAAGCGTTAGCCTCACCATGAGTAGTACTGAAGGAAGGCAGCCTGTCAGGAGCTGGGTTTGGTGTACCCCGGGGTTGGTATCACCCTGACAGCAAGAGCCCAGCCACCCATTTCCCAACAAGACCCCTTGGCATGAACGCTCAGTGAGAAGTGTCTCCTGGACCTGAGCAGTAGAAAATGCTTCTGTTTCCTCCAGGTAGGTGTGGGGTTTCTTTGCAATTCAGACAATACAGACACTTCAACTGTGCCCATTTCAATTTAGGCTTTGTTGGGCAAGAATTTAAAAGACAAAAACATTACAAACGCACTTCAAACGTTACACAAATGCATTTTAGAGAGAGTGGGCAGGGCTGCCGAGTCAAACTCTCCTGTGCCTGGCCTCCGTAAATGCAAATCCACGCATATGCTACAGCTCTAACCTAACCAGGGATGGAGGATGAAGAACACTGAAGCCCAGAGTGGCCATGTGCTGGGGTGAAGCTGAAGAGCGGGAACTTGGGGCCACTTCCGTTCCTAGTCTGTGAACAGGGGTCTCTTCCTTGGTCTGTTTACATTTTTGCTTCTGTGATTGATTTCTCTGCTCAAAGCGGTCCCGAGCTCCGGGTTGAAGTGTGGTCTAGGGTGGTGAAAAATGAAAGGCGAGATATGGCTTACAGAGAAAGTTGGGGCGTCAGGTAAGTTTGCTCAGGCAAAGATCATGTTGTCATGAGGACCAATAAGCAGGGAGGGGGCGGGGTGGGGGGGAATAAATGAGAGGTTTGTGAATGGATGAAGGCATGGCGGGGATAGGTCGTGGTCTGATGATGGTGGACAGCCTGCGGGCCCCAGCTCGGCCTGCCCCAGCCCTGCATCTCCTCGGGCAGCAGGGGTCAGTATTTGCTAATTCCACAGGGTGGAGGAGATGCACGGAGTGATGGCCAGTAATAAGAATTAGCTTGTTTTTCCTCCTTTGTAACCCATGTTCTACTGTCCTTGCTGTGGTCTATAACACACACACACACACACACACACACACACACACACACACACACACACGAGCCAATCACAGTAAGAATGATCTTTTCACTTTCCTGCCCTTTATATTGTGTCGTTATGTTTATTTTAGGCTGGCATTTTAACACTGTTTTTAGGTTAAACGGCCCTCATCATATCTGATTCATTTTGTGTCTGCTTTCTCAGCCCTCTACGAAGGTACCAGAACGTATCCAATTTTGTTTGGTGAGTTCATCTTGGTTGGCACACTTGAATGATATGAAAGTATCTGTGGACTATTTGTTTGGTGATTTTTTTTGGTATCTGTTTTGCGATAGTAACTTGAGCCAATCAAAGTTACTCCCTCTCAGTTTTCCAAAAGAGCTAACTAAAAATTTTAAATGTTTGCCAACTATCTTATTTAGTTCGTGTTACACACGCACACACACACACACACACACAATTTGATGTTATATATATAGTTAAAAATACACACACCCATATAGAGTCCCATGGTATTTGCCAAAGTGTTATTGTCTTTCAATAACAGTATTCCCACATACATCAGAATAATGGAAGAGACACTTAAACAAAACAAGACATAGTTTAAATGTAATTAGCTCATTACAATGACCAGATCATATTCTTTATAATAGCATCTTTCTCTAAAGTATTCCCATTTGTTTTCTGTCCAAGCAAAATCTAAATGGCAGGTATAACAGCCAAATGACATAATATAGATTTCTCTCCTTTCTAGTTACTTGAACATTGGTCAGATATTTAACCTCTGGGGGCCTCAGCTTTCAGGATTTAAGACTTTACTTTGACAATTAAAACTAAAATGATTTACTTCCAAGAGAAGGATGTACAGAACAAACTACCAGGTGATAATTTAACAACTACTTCTTTCTCCTCCCCCCACCGCCCCCCACCCTTAACAGTTATTTTAAACAAAGTACCGCAGACATTGCAACATGAATTCAGGCTATATGCGTTCTACTTCATTCTTTAAATTTCTAAGAAGATATTTTTGGAAAGAGCTGAAATAGGGAACAGGGCAGGGCTCTGTGTGAGAAAACGTGAAATATTTAGAGCAAGCCTGGTGTAAATCCCACAATGCTAAAGGCAGCTCCAGCCTGGAAGCTTGGCTGGGGAATCCAAAGGGCTGTGTCTACACTAGCAGGAAAAGGAAGAGGGCAGACAGGAAGCTGGGTGCAGTGCTTTCAACATGCTGTTCATGACGGCATGTTACGCTACAGAAATATATCTGTTCATCTTACTCTTTTTTTTTTTTTTTTTTTAGTCGGTTGTGGGTCTTGAACTCTGGGCCTGAGCACTGTCCCTCAGTTCTTCAGTTCAAGACGAGCACTCTACCACTTGAGCCACAGCGTCACTTCTGGTTTTCTGGTGGGTTATTGGAGACGAGAGTCTCATGGACTTTCCTGCCTGGGGTTGGCTTTGAACCGCGATCCTCAGATCTCAGCCTCCTGAGTAGTGAGGATGACACCTTGTGAGCGTCAGTCAGGAAATTTTACATGGGCAGGAGAGTGAATATGTCCGCGGTTAATCCACGGACAGGAAGTCAAATCTGCACAACATGCATGGGACCATGTTTTGTCCTGAATACGTCACACAGGTACTGTCCCCTGTCCTGAATGGATCCTGTACCTGGTGGCTTGAGGCTCCTCAGCTTGTCAAAGCACAGTTCCAATGAGCTCACACCGGAAACTGCAGAACGTGTTTGCCGCTTACCTTTAACCAAAGCGATCTTTAAAACTCTCTGGATTATGTTTCCTCTGATATTTTCATTTCGATTAAGGTTGGAGTTGTACTACTCGAGCAACACCTCTACTTCTGTGTGTGTGTGTGTGTCTGTCTGTCTCTGTCTCTCTGTCTCTCTTTCTCTCTCTCTCTCTCTCTCTTTCTTTGCTGGTTAATTGGAGGTAAGAGTATCACTGACTTTCCTGCCAGGACTGACTTTGACACCTGATCCTCAAACCTCAGCCTCCTCAGTAGCTAAGAGTATAGGCTGGAGCTATTAGCTTCTGGTGTTTGTTTTCACTCTTTTATCTCCATTTTTCAATCCGTGGAAGCCAAATAAAACAGTGTACTCTTACATAGTGACAGACTCACTTCTCAAATTTGATCCTTGTACGTTGAACGCTGAGGAGCTACCCATCAATCAGTCTAGCAGTTGTAGGATTCCGGAGTGGAGACAAACCACTGAATTTACATCTCCCTCTGACACACCAAAAAGAAGTCACCTGGAAATGTTGAAGGCAGATCCCTGGTGGATGGTAGGATGGTAGCATGGTGCTTCTAAAGAGCAAAGATCATGGTATTTACAGCCTCAAACCCAAGCAGAAGTAAAAAGGGAAACGCCAGAGGTTAAGTCTGGAAAGAAACTAAAGATCTGGGGAAACTGAAGATCTGCCTGGAAAAGCCATGTTCATCCACCTCATCGACATGGAGTAATCAATGAACGGAGAGCACTGAGCACTGAGCACTGAGCACTAAGCCAACAGTAGAGGGTCGGGCTCCCTGCAGAGTGCAGGTATTTCTCAGAAGCACCTTCCAGAGAACGTGAACTATCATGACAGACAACAGGCAGAGCTCCTGTCGGTGGGTGGGAGTCCGTGGAAGCCAGGCCCAGGCTTTGCTGACTGGCTTCTTCCATTGCCAAAATCCAACACACTTTTGGTTGCAATAGAAAATTATTTTTTTAAATAAAATATGCTGCTCTAAGCAAAGGGGAGAAAGCGCAACGGACGTGCCGTGAAGCCGGGGACGATTCTCTGCTCTGCGTTGCAGAGCTCCGGGGGACCCTCCGGGAAAGTCTACCAAGGTGTTCAAGCTTTCTCCCACGAAGACTGGAATGGCTGGTGGCAGAGGTGCCCTGAATCCTGTCCCCGTCCCCATGTCCTTGTTCTACCCTCTGATTCTTCCCCCGCTGCCCAACCACCCTGGACACCCAAGTTATCTTGCTGTCTGTGGTTTAGAGGAATAATGAGTTGGTAGGATTTGGTGAATGGCAAACAAGAGCCAGGCAGGAGGGGTGACTGAGGTACGTCCAAGGTCGGGAAAGACCCCAGGAGTGCACAGCAAGGCCGCCCCCTGACCTCCCCCCTCCCCCCCACGGCAAGCTCCACCCTTCCAAGGCTGGCTCCGCCGAGCTTGCTTTGTCTAACTCTGCAGTTTCCTGGTCTGCTCCTAGCTGACAAGGGGACAGATGGGTTAGCATAGGAGATGCCAGAGTCTTAGGTCTGCTTCACCATACGTCCTCCTATTTCTTCCAAAATTGACAAGTCTACACTTGCCATGGGTTTTCAAAAGCACTTGGTTATGTTTCCTTGAGGACGCAAGCAAAGGCAGACCCAAGCTTCAACCACAGGAATGGGGGGGTAGGGACCCTGGGGGGGTGGGGACGGGGGGGGGCAGAGAGGAGCACACTGGGTCTGCGACCGAGCCACCGTGAAGGTAAAAGAGTTGTTCTGTCCACGTCAAGCTGGGACGACACACTGCAGCTCAGCTCTGAGGGACAGGGACAATAACACTGCCAAGAAAGCCAAGGCATGGCCGGAGCTGGGGCGGCAAGGCACGGGCTTTCCTGGAATAGAAACGCTACCGAATCTAGCCAGAATGGCCTCTCCTCTGCGAGAAGCCCCACCTCAGACCATACACCAGGAATGCAGAATAAAGCAGAAAAGAATTGTCTCTCTACCTGTATACACACATACATACACAGGTGTACACCTCTATACCATACATGTGATATAGAATATAACATCTAAATTGTTAACACATTGATATATAATATTGTATTACATATTATAGATCATATTTTGTTATATAATATACGTGATAATGTACCTTATATTATATAGTAAAATATTACCTGTATAACATCAAATAAAAAATTAAATAAAAATATATGTATGCTATCATGTATATTTATATATCATATATTAATATGCTTATATTATATTAATAGATAATATGTTAGTAATATAATAATATTATAATGATACATTAACATAATATATAAGGTAGATATTATATAAGTATATATACATATATGTACGCATATATGTGTGTGTCTATGTGAATGTGTGTGTGTGTGTGTGTGTGTGTGTGTGAAGCCTAGCCACCACAGCTAAACCAGCCGAGTAGAGCTCAAGGGGCTCCTCAAGTTCGCTCACCCCCAACTGCAGGCATCATGGGGCACCAGCTCTTTGACCCATGGCTAGAGCATGCTGGGAACAGGTCCCTGCGTCCTTTTCCAACTGACTCCTCCCCTTGGGCTCCCTGACTACTGCTGGAGCCTGCCCTCCCCCTGGAGGGGGGACACCAACACCCATGCCACATTTGCCCTTGAACTCCTTCCCTGGCCCGCAGCCACTGCAGATCTCCTCTTCCCTCCCCCTCTCCGTTGCACGGAAAAGAAGAAAGAGAGAAGAATGCAAAGATCGCCTCTAGATCCGGGCGCCATGTATTTGTTTCTCTGCGGTTTTAGAGCCAAAACCTCCACCTGATCCTTGGCCTTCACCTCTGTACACGCGCACACAGGAAGGAATTACACAATCACTGATATTTCAGCTCCTTGGGATAGATGCCCGTCTCCAAACCAGAAGTGCACAAGGCATGAAAAGATCTCTCCGGAACCCTTTCACGGTCTCACCCCTCCCCCCAAAATGAGCCACCTTGGTAGGCTATGATCCATTCAAAAAATAAAATCAAAACCAAAAACCAAAAAGCTAAACAAAGCGAAAGAAGGGTAGGGGCACAGCTCAGTGCAGAACGGTGGTCCGGGAAATAACGGAATGGATAGACAAAAATAAACAAACACATTAAAAAAGAAAAAAGAGAAAAGACAAGAAAGCAGCCATTGCACGCATCCCACGAAGCAAACCCCAGGGTAAACTCTTGGAACCTGGGCCTTGGGTGTAGAAGAATGTGGAGAATTCACATTCAGGGCAAAGAAAGGCAGAAGGATGTAAGTCACCACGTAAGCAAAGCCTGCTGTTCAGCTGGCTGTGGTGTAACCTGTGCAGATAAACAACACCAAACAGACCTTACGGGAAACGGGCTTGCATGTGGCCCCTGGGGAAGAGGATGAGGAGTTGTGAAGTCATTCAACTGAGTCAGAAGAAGAAAGGCAGGCACCGATGTGGGAGAGAGAGAGAGAATCCCCGGTGCAACTCTGCACGTGGCTCTATGAAGCCAACACAGCTCGAGGTGGAAGGAAACACAGATGGGTGGGAGTCATTCCACTCACCAGAAAGGGAGGCGCTGGACGGGCAGCTCAGCGAGCTTTCTAGGACCGGTCCACAGCAGAGCCAGGGAACGAAGCAAGCCCCACACCGCTCAGGCAGACAGACGGACGGGGGAACCGCTCAGGCAGACAGACGGTGGACACAACTGTGAAAATAAAGGAGGGCATAGGTAAGATTCAAAAGAGAAAAAGGAAAGAAAAAGGTAACTGTAAACCCTCTGTACATCACCTTGACAATCAAGTTAGAAAAGAAAGAAATGCCACAGATCTCCACAATGCTGGAAAGCTGAAATTACAAGTGAAGAGAACTAAGTGGTAAGCCTCCGCACTTTAGAATACCTTTCCATGGAGGGATGGTGCATCCAGGAGAAGACACATTGGTTTGTTCAATTGTTTTCACCTTGGGACATCATACTACAATGGTACAAAATTACCACCCCGGGTCAAGGCAGAATCTATGGGTTGGGCAGTGAAGGTTCTGTCTATGAGATCAGCATGGTAGTAAAAACTGTTAGAACAGGTGGAAGGTAGAAAGGAGGAAAGCTTTTGTGTTTGCTCTTCATATTTTTGTTTTAAAGACATTTTATCTCAAAATCTGCAGGCTGGCTAACCCTCCAATTTGAGCCTTGTTCTACTGATATCAAAATTCAAAGATTTGCTCATCAGACCCGTTGTTAATAGGGTCCGGGAAGGATAGTATCTAACAAGGAAGGTCCCAATGACACTAACAGGGGCTTCTCTGAGAAAATAACCGAAGCTTGCATTATCTAAAGATAGGGGAATTTGCACGGCTCTCTCCCAGAAGTATTGCAAAGATCGCGTGTAAAACTCAACCCGAAGAACTTCAGATGGTCTGGCACTGTCCCTCTTTATACAGGCCAGCTGTCCCCAATACTGTCATTGCAACAACACCAGCATTACGCTGTGTGTAATTTCATCCACAGATGTGTGTGTGTGTGTGTGTGTGTGTGCTTGAACACAGGGCCTAGGTGCTACCTCTTAGCTTTGTCACTCAAGCTGGTGTTCGTTCTACCAGGAGAGCCGCAGCTCTGCTTCTTGTCAGATAATTGGAGATAGGAGTCTCGTGGACTTTTTTTCCGTTCTTGCCTGGCTGTGAACTGTGATTCTCAGATCTCAGCCTCCTGAGCAGCTAGGATTACAGGCGTGAGCCACCAGCACCCGGCAGGAATGAATATTCTGTTGACAAAATGCTACAGAAAGCTATGTATTACTCTAGTTCATACTAAGAACCGACTATAATAAACTAGCTTCTCTCCTCCTCCAGCCAGTAAGGAAATAATAACAGGTTTTTTTTAAAGGTGATTTTTTAAATCTGGGTGACCCTGCCACACAGCAGACAGCGACAAGGAGACAGGGGCTGTAACTGAAGATCAGCAGCCGCAGTCATTTCCGTGTTGAACACTAAATGAACGCCTCCATAGGCAGACAGGTGGAACCCTTGCTTCTAGGGCCTTTCCCAGGCCTTTGCTACCTGGTGTGGGGGGAGCCCACCCATCCTGAACCCCAGCACAGCCCCGAAACACATTCTGAACAAGGTCAGGAGGCATTTTCACACTGCTGTCTGCATGCTCTCTGGAAACTCTGAAAAGTCTTTCTGCTCCCCACCAGTCTTCTGGAAGAAGAAGGTGGGGCTTGGAGGATGTTAACTTTGAGACGGGCGAGCTTTGGTCCTGGTCATTCTGAAATAGGATTCTGGTCAGGGATTCTGAGCCTTGTTGACCCTGCATCTTCTCCTCTCTGAAATGGGGCCAACATATCTCCACATAAAACAGAGTCACATGGTAGGAAAATGCATGGGACCCCAGGATTAACCGCCATCTCTGTCTTCTGTGTTAGACTACCTTCCTTATTATGTCTCCAGAATTATAAGTAGATGGTAAGTATTGTGCTGTCTAATCAAGACTACATTTGTCCTTAAAGGACAAATGACAGGGTGAGACAGAATTAGGGACTTTGGGCAAATTAATTTTTGTTTTTGTCCCCAGTTCTGTTTTTTAAACTTCAAGTTGGCCATCAGAACCCAGGAAAGCAATATGGTTCTGTACTTTTCTCCTTATAAACACCGCAGCCTCTCTTGTCTTTGAATCATACAACTTCAGCCCTTAATCGTATCCTACCTTGGAATAATTAGGTGTCCTGATAATCAAGTCTGTTTACTCACTTTTGCAGCTCTGATCCTTTAATCTCTCCCAAATATGAGATTTAAATACTATTAAGAGCCACAATTTAACAATTTTATTACTAAATAAAATGGCAGGAATATACTCAAGGCAAGTCACTAATCGGGAGCATACAATAAGGACTTTGGTAAGTAGGAATAGTACAAGATCATAAGCTGGAAACGAAGGCGCTAGAAGCATCCAGAGCAAAATGGCCCCCGTTCGGGTCTACTGTGCATCCGAGGGTCAATCTCTATACACTTCTGCTGTAACCTTTCCCCAGAGGGCCCTGCAGCTGTGCCCTGTGCCGGTCTCAGCCAGATGGACAATTTATCCAGAGTTAGGAATTCTCTATAAGAAGAAGACTATCATAAGACAACTGGCAATTTTCAGTTATAGAGAAATGTTACTTGCTGGGTTTCTGGGTACGGTTCAAGTACAGGATACAGCCCATACAGATAATAACTAAATCAACAGGCCATCTATTGATTGGGTGGCTTAGGGTAGATCCCTGACAGGACCACTCAATGGCCATGTAGTCCTAGACCGCTCTGTACTTCTCTGTATTCCTGAATTTCCTCCTGGGTAAAAGCACTATATTTAATTCATTGAGTGTCAGGAAAGACTGTATAGACTGTATACTTAAGAAAATGGTAGGCACAAAGTAAATATTGGTCATTATTATTAGTTATATTTTAGTGGACTAAAATTATATTAAAACCCACTGGTTTCTGATAGAAAAATCACTTCATATCATGTTAAATTCATTCTAACTATCCAGTGGATAAGAAGAAAGATATTTTGACTAGCATATTTTATACATCAAATATTTAGGACAAGATGACAATATACTTTAATACAATTAGTTGTTATCGACTAGGTTTTCAGCTACATTAAGATATATCAAGAGCTGGGAATGTGGCTCAGTGGTAGAGTGCTTGCATAGCATGCATGAAACCCTGGGTGCGATTCCTCAGTACCACATATACAGAAAAAGCCGGAAGTGGTGCTGTAACTCAAATAGCAGAATGCTTGCTAGCCTTGAGCAAAAGAAGCTCAGGGACAGAGCCCAGGCCCGGAGTTCAAGCCCCAGAACTGGCAAAAAAAAAAAAAGATATATCAGAAAAAGCTCATGTCTGATCTGAATTCGAATACCTCATTAATTAAATTATAATAAACCTAAGCAAACTCAAACATGATTGTGTTGCATTTTTGCACACAAGAGTTTACATATCAACAGTGTGATGATCGTGATTGTATCAGAATTATTTTAAATATTCTTTTGCAGTTGCATTACAAAACAATCAGTTAAGTCTAATAGAAGTAAAAAAAAAAATTCACTGAAAAAACTCAAGAGTCGGCTTTTAACCACAGCTGACATTCTGTTGACTGTTTGTCTAAGCACATCTACAAGTAAATCATCTGAGATAAGTAAAATGGAGCATAAACAGTTTCATCTATTGATTGTTATTCTCAAGTCTTTTCTCTAAGCAACGAGTACTTTCTAGTTTATTGAAAGCAGTTAAAGCATTTAAGTCTTTCATTTAGTATTCGTACGAAATTTGAGAAACATAAATATCCTATTTAAAATTCTTATAAAATAAGCAATTTAAAATAATTAAATATGATTGACATCTGAGGAACAATTTGGGAACGCCTAGATCTGTATCTTTGAGTTATATGTTTATGCGATCAAACGTTATGAGTCAGAAAAACTAAGCAAATACCAGACAACATATTTTACACAAATGCCACAAACAGAAGTGATAAAGACAAACCTATAATAAGCCACACAATGGGAATAAAACCTGAGAGATACTGTTATCTTCATTCAAACTACCAGTTCCCTTAATGGAAATTAAGTTTATAGGCTTAAAAGAAATAGTAACCATTTTCCTTTCAGATATAAAGAGAATGATATTACCATGTGAGAAATGGGAGATTAGTAAATGCAAATTAATTGACTCCTTTCTAATGAATAAAAATAAACATTTCACAGACCAAAAAAAAAAAAAACCACATGAATTTATAAGCCTCCTTTCACAAAGCTGAGAAAAAAAAATCAAACCATATAATTCAAGCCATTTTACATTGCTCTGTTTCATAGACCTACTTAGGAATGTCAGCCTTATTGAAAAAGAGAATATTTTAACTTAAAGTGATCTGCCTATTACTAAAGAAGGAACAATATATCATGAGGCATTTGCCCTTGATACAAGATAACTGTAAAGCACAGAAAATTATTATTTGGTCTGGATAGACGAACAACAGTCAGTTAAGATCATTCACTCGTTTGTTTCACAGATATCCAAGTGGGAGGTGTTTATATAGCGTCTCACTTTTACAGCCTGGATCTTTTCCATGCAGTACAGTTAACTCTGCAGTATCTGCCTATCCCGTGACTGACACACAGCCAGTCCTATATTACTGCTGTCTACAGCCGTGGAAGAACGCACACCTGATTTCACAGCGTTAGAAGAAAAATGGAGGATAGCTTTCTTCATCACTCAGATTACGCACAGAAAAGATGAACTATTGACATGGTAAGTTAAATGCCGTATAGTAAGAGGGTTAATTTCACTAATGTCGCCAGCTTGCTTTCTTTGCACTGTTGGGTTTTTTTTTTCGGTTTATTTGTTTGTTTGTTTGGAGGGTAACGGGGCAAGTGAAAATAACCCCTTACATTTGCGTCAGTCTGCTCATCTCTGATGGCGGTGTTGGTGAACGCGTACCACAGGCCTGTAGATTCAGAGAGGCGGGTGATGTGACATGACCAGACCCCATTGGGTCCCACACACAAACCAACCAACCCCTGAAATGTGGTCTTCTAGTAATAGGTATCAGAATCTGCTGAAGCTCTCTGTGGTCTCTCCTTCCTTTATCACAGGGCCTGGGGAGGGGGGGGGGCGCGGAATCTGGCCCCAGGTAGCATGGGGGAAATGTAGTACTCGGGCTTCCTGGGAGGGAGGAGGTTAGCTAGCAAGTGGCCTCGTTACACGTGTGTTTGAAAGGTAATGACATCCCCAAGCCAGCTGAGAGAGGTAATAGGAAGGAGAATGGGAGAAAATTAACCCCAACCCAGTAGGAAGCACCCCCCTCTGCCCTCCCCCCCCACCCCAGGACCATGGCCTCCCTCAGGAACTGAAGACCCACTGTACCCGTGGCACCTGGGCAGAAAACTACTAAACGTGCGCTAGAGATTCATGAGCACAGGGTACTCTTTGATGGTCTTGACCATCAAATTACCCACATCCAAGAGGCAAGGATTAGCTCTGCTTAGAGTGCCTTTAAAATAACACCAACAAGATACTTTTAATGATAGGCTTTATTCCCTTCGGGCCAAAGAGTATTCTTATACTGGCTGGACGAGATCTGGGAGTTCTCATCCGTGAAGACAATGATTTCGATTAAATAATTCTTCCTCTCACTGAGACTCCCGCCAGAATCTGTTCCAAGGTTGGCAAGGTTTGCTTAGACTAAATACATGGGTTCTATCCTAAGGATGTCCCTCCCAAACCAACCACAACACAACATTTTCAGCGTTCAAATGCATAGTCTGTGATCCAAAGCTCATGCTCAACGGCTTTGGGGAAAAAGGGAAAAAATACTCTACAGAAGCTTAAAAAGATACTTAGGGTAATAGCAATTCATTAAGCAATTGTGAAAGGGTAAGATCTTATTTTGCTTAAGGGCTGGTTATCTGATATGGAAAATACTGGAGTTTTATAAAATATACACTCTTCCCATGCTCATTTTCTGAATGAATAAGTATGAGGCCAATTTCATACAGAATCATTCCAACTTGAACTAATAATTGTGTACTGCCTGCCTAGAAAAAAACTTGTTTGTTTCAGAGGGATACGTATACAAATGAATGCAAAAGAAAGCATTAAATCAGTTGCTAATTATAATTAATTCATAGATAGTTCAGGTTCATTTGATTCTGCTAAAGTGTATAAAATAGTACTCCTAGAGAGACCTACAGTGCAAGCAAATAAATACTAGATTGTATAAGAACTGTATTTATTTACTGACTACTTTAGGAAGCTAAATACCATTTTTGAAGAGAAGCCTTCAGAAGCGCATGGCTGTGAAACCGGATACATTGTACTATTGTTTCCTCTGGATAATGAACTATAGGGGCCTTCCCAGAAATTTTGAAATCTTTAAGAAAAAAATTAAGTCAATGCATCAAAAAAACCCTTGCTTGGGACTTATTTGTGGAGGAACATTCTGGAATGCCTGGCTTGTGACTAAAACACAGAAAGAGACTGGGTAAAATCATCATCCTATTTCAATGGTGACAGATGGAGAAAGAGCCATGAATAAGAGCACTTTTGACACATAAGAAGAGTATGACCTTGGAGAGGTAACATGGAAAACATAGAAGGTGGAAAGAATGATTATTGAATGACATCCCTGCCTGTGAATACATTACCTTATTGCTGAGTCTGCTCACAGATTACCCACAATCCTTTGAGGAGCTGGCTGCATGCTCATCAGATTCATTTCCTGAATGGAGAGTCAAGAACCTGGTACAGATGAGCAAGGAACCCAGAGAAATGAACGCTAGTGTGAGACGGACTTATTGTACGTCGCCCATCAGGATGACAAAGACACAGGATGACCTAGAGCAACGGCAACATCCAGAAAACCGCGTCCGACGTTCACTTCGTTTCTGAACTCCGGGCTCTGGACTGGTACTGGCCTATGGTAAATTCCACAGGCAAGACTTAGTCCAGGATTTTTCCTACAGAAAGATTAACGGGATCGACACAATGTACCGAGTTCATGTACAAAAACTTCGGAAACACCTTTGAATTGGCTTTATCAGCACTCCGTTTGAAATGAGCAATTTACTAATAACCATAATTGATTTCCATCTCTGTATGAGCAGTAATTCCCAGGGGACTTGTATTTATCAACACGTTATTAGCCTATCACTACTTTGCTTGGAGTTGGCAGGAAAATTTTTTTTTCAAGATTGTAGCTCTTTTAAAAATAACTCATATTTCTCTCCGCTAGGCCCATTCACCCATGTGTCTGCAAGCTCACACAAACATGGGTGCGTACAGGTACACACACACACACACACACACATCCCTCAACACAGACCATCAGAACTGGGAAGGATGGTGTGTGTGTGTGTGTGTGTGTGTGTGTGTGTGTGTGTGTGTGTGTGTGTTGAAAACTTCCAAAGAAGAGGGTGGAAGAGAGAGGAAGAAGATAAAAAAATGTAGGAACAGGAGTTGGCAATATTGAGAAAATGAAAAATCGGTTGAACTACATGCTATAGAGGTAGAATGATTTCCTCAGAGCTCCTTAAAGTACAGCCATTAAATAAATCCAGCCATTAGAATATTAAAATAGAAGGTTAATTCTAAATTTTGAAATACAAAAAAAATTATATTACTGTCTGCTCTAATGGCGTCAGTAAAAGTTAGGAAGACAAACAGGAAACAATTTCTGAGCTAGAATACTCCGAGTCAGGCAGGGGAGAAGAACCATGTGAGTTTTCTTTTCTTTTTTTTTTTTTAATCAAAAGAAGAAATTAAAAACAACCTGGTTGTTTACTGTGTTACTCTCACCAAAGTGAACTGTACCCTTTAAAATATAAATTCTCCCTTCAGAGTAAATATATCCACATTTGCACCAAGAAACAGAGCCTGATGACTGTATTAAAAAATACATTTCCAGAGAAATCATTATATTAAGCAGCAAACAAATGCATCCCTCCCTTTTGCTAACCTCCCTCTAATTAATTAACAGATTGGCACAGTCTAAGAACTAAATTTATTTTCAATTAAAATAAGAAGCCCATATGTCACGATAATTTTTTGTTACTATTTCTAATGCTCAAAACAAAGGTTTGCTTTTAGCATTGAACATCGTAATCACAACAAATCCTTTAATTTTCAATAACTGTGAGGATACTTCAAGAGCCCTTCTCCTAGCAAGGTGCTACCCCAACGGTTAATCCTATTAAGAACTGAGACATGCTAGACAAGTAAATCCGCCGGGGAGTTGAAGGAATCAAAGGCTTACTGCTTACTCCGAAGGCAACGACTTTTGTAAAGGGCTCTATTATATGAGGAACAAAAGAATACCACTTGTGTACTTAAATATCATCTGCTTTTCCTTCCAAAATACTCCATTTTTAAGTAAAGATATGTGATTTAAATGTATTTAGAGTTTCGCTTTTGGCACGGGCTCTCGTTTCTGAGCAGTACCATCTGTGGGCTGCATGACTCTCGCATAATGATACACTCTCAAGCTGCTTCACTTTTCTGTACCATGTACCCTTTTCCACACTCACATACATTTTTTCCATAAATTTCTGAATAACAAATTGGGCTGTGCACGTGTGTCAAAGGGGACCTGGAGAATACCTCCAGGGCCAGGAAACGAGAGATTTGACGGAAATACCCCCTCCTTCTCCTGCCCCAGGGGCTCACCCCAGGACCCCTCCGCACCCCACTTCTCACAAGCTGGGATTCCTCAAGACCACACAGGAAACAACTTGCTTTCTGCAGGTCAGGACCATGCATCGGCTCGGGCAAAATGCCCACTTGTTGCCAGCCCCTCACACCCGCTGGGTGACAAACCCATGGCTCATCAAGGCAGACCCCCAATTTTGATCTCCTGATAGGGCCAGCTGTTCCCCCCCCCCCCCCCCCCCACCTCTCCACCCGGTTCACATTCAAACACACCCCCAGCGTGCGCTCTGCCCGGCTGGCAGTTCCATTGTGGGGAAAAGTGGAGTTTGAATCTAATAATCCTACCTATGTAAAGCTCTGGGTAGATGAACATACTTGCTATTAAGCATGCTTCAATGTGCTGGACTCTCTAGCTATCAAGAGAATGAATTGCACTATCCAGATGAGAAGAAACATGCACGCACACACACACACACACACAAGCAGATTCTGCATATACTTCCAAAGGGAAGAGCTGTGCAATGCTGCATTTGGTGTCTGAATTGTGAATCTGAGCAAGAAAATTTAAGAAGTTCCCCAAACCAATGATCTTGGTTGCGGTACACAAGCAAACCATTGACTGAAATGGTACATTATTAAATAAACACCAACGTCTAGAAAGTCATGGACGGAGAAAAACATATGCTTCCTCCATATCCAACTTCTGGGGTCCGGTGATAATCAAAGCACTACTTCCTGATAAGATTTGAATAGGAAACCCAAAAGCAATCAGATGCCCAGGTATGGTTCCAGAAGGGAGAAGAATCTTTGTGGGCGAAGCCCAGGAATTTTAATGCTTTGGAAACCAACCTTTGAATTTTGGATTTGGTAATTCTGGAAACTCCATGCTTGTAAACTTAACAGCTTGGCTTTGGGGGGCTCCTTCCTTTCTAGGATTGATTTCACATTGGACGTGCTTCTCAGTGGGTCGGCTCTGAGCCTGGTAGAGGGAGCTGGGTGTACTGGGAGAACCAAGAACCGGGTGTTAGAGTCATCTTAGGCCTTCAAGGACAGGCAAAGACACACCTCATTTTCTGAATTGTGTGTGTGTTTATACGCACACTAATGGCAATGTCTGGATTTGGGAAGGGAGACATCTATAGCTACCACAGCCTCTCAGTTCTTTAAGAGGTAAGGTTGAATTTAAGCATTAAAGACACCTCAAGAAGGGGAGGAAAGAAGCTGGGGAGGGGGGGGGGAGAAGCAGAGGAAGGCGTGATCTTGTCCAAAAAGAAATGTACTTGTCACCTGACTTAGCAAACAGCCCTCTACAACGCTTCAATACTAAAAGTGAAAGTATATTTTTGAAAATTCCCAAAGATTACAGTTTCTTTCTTCTCTCCCTTCGCATTACCACTCATTTCCTCTTCGATTTCCTTCCCCCTCGTAGCTTCCTCTCCCTGACTGACACAAAGGCTGACGGGCAGTTCGGACTGCTGTCTCACTAGTGGAAGAGTTTTCTTTCCTCTATCACACTTATTCCTATGAGAAATTACCTCCTTCATTTTTAATGGCTCTCTTATACTCTTACGGCCTAAGGAGTAGCCATGTCTGTCTGTGTCCACCTGTTCCCAGGGTGTAGTTCAACGCATGGCTATCCAATACACGTTGAAAGAATGAATTAAGGAAAACAAAATACTTACCCTGGGTATATGTATGTATGTATGTACATATGTATATATATCTATATCTATATGTGTGTGTGTATGTATAATCTGAAAATCTGAAGTCCACAATGCTTCAAATTCAAACGGTTTCTGAGTCACGTGATACCACAAGTGGAAAATTTTATGTCATGGAACTTTTGTGCACCATCAAAATCCTGTATAAAGTTGCCTTAAGGTTTAACACCCAGACAGAAAATAAATGAAACTCATACTCAGACAGGTACCATCATGAATTACCCTATTGTGCAAATATTTGAAAACAAAATTAAAAAAACATTTGAAACACTTCTAGTCCCTATCATTCATATCCAGGAATTTATAGTCCTTTGATTTCTTTGACCACCATACATGCATACATGTTTGAGGCGTGTTGGATGTATCTTCTTGAACATCAGTGACTGATGCTTGTAATCCAATCTGCTATTTTTTTTAATGTTTCTTTTTGGCCCATCGACTGCCTAGTTTCTATCTATTTTAATTTCTTAATCTATTTTTATATGTTTATTATACTTTGCACTTGAGGCTGGTCCTTGTAACAATTCATTTCTACCTAAAACCAACCCACCAAACATCCCCCCCAAGGACACACTGCTGGAGAAATTTCAATTTCAAGGTCAAGCGAAGGGAAGACAAACCCAAACCATCAACTCATAGAACAGGAGGAATTAAACTTTGAAATGGCTGCTTGAAGGCTTTCGCTAACCACAGCAAACATTAAGTCAGGCTTAACAACACTAAGCACTATCAAGCCCCTTGTATTTATTGTAGGATTTGCTCGGCAGCTCAGCCCGGCCCTGGAATTTGCCTGCACCGGGCTAATGGAAAGTGAGCTGAGATGCTATTGACAGTTTCATGACAAGCCCTCCTTCCCCTACATTGTCCGGTCTTCCTAGCTGTTCATTACCCTGACGCTGAGCCTGGGAGATAATGACATGCTCTGCTCCTACACCTGCCTGTTACACGTTTTTGCTTCAGGGTTCCTTTTAATTGAAACACACTGTCTGTGTTACTGGTCTTGGGAGGGGGGGGCGCAGAAGTAAACACATTTAACCAAAGAATTCGGTTTGTATTTGCTTTCCGAATGAGAAGTGTGTAAAAGTCACCTGTTTCTGGAATCATGATTAAAGGATCCATTGGAGACAGCATTTTCCACTTATTTCTTTCACTTTTATTACCATGTCTCACCTCTGTACATCTGACAATCAGATGTCTTGGAGGAGAGAGAGAGAAAAAAACTATTAAAGGCATCCTGACAATTTCTGCATGTCCCAAACCCATTTAGAAAATAATGTTTTGCCATCTTTTGCACATAGAATTCCTTGAAAATGCTTTTACTATTAAAAAGACGTCTAATAAATTATACCTGTTTGCTTATCTGTGTCAATTGTGAATTGCGTGGAATAGTCCAGCTGACTAGAATAGAATCTGGATTGGCGGTTGACGAGAAAGCCCGAATGTTCCTCTCACTGGAAGATGTTCTCAGAATTTCAACTCTCTCCGTGAAAACAACCGAATGCTGTCCATAAAAATATATATCTCAAAAAATAAAATAAAATAAAAACATGAGCCAAGATCACGAGTATACTTGGGAAATGGGAGAAAGAAGAGAACCTAATTTCTTTTCCAGGCGACAACGAGTTCACAGAGACCACCACTGTGCAGAGATAACAGATTAATCACACGCCGCGTTTCAAGTAAAGCGCTCTTACAAGTTATCCCAGGCAGGCCCTGCTGGCTCGCACCTGTAATCCTAACCACTCAGGAGTCTGAGATATGAGGACTGCTATTCAAAGCCAGCCTGGGCAGAAAAGTCCCCATGAGATTCTTATCTCCAATGAACCACCAGAAAACCAGACGTGGAGCTGTGGCTCCATGTGCTACAGCACTAGACTTGAGCAAAAGAGCTCAGCGACAGCATCCAGGCTGTGAATTCAAGCCCCACGACCGACCAAAAACACCAAATCAACAAACAAGTGTTATCCTGAGAGAGAATCAGCTAGAGAAAATTTAAAATCTCCAATGCTCCACCACCCTTAGTGATTCTGACTCACCGGGCATCTCAGGTTTTAACAGGCCCCCACCACAAGCGGTTCAATGATAGTCAGTCTGCACATATGACCGTCAATGTGGAAGGGACCACAGACACTACACATCAACAATTTTAATCCTGGTTCTATGTTGATATCACAATATGTATGCATATTAGTTCAATAAAATATATTTTAATTTCATGTATTTGTTGGATCTGATTACTATAAAAATTAAATGTTTATGTTGTTTATATATCTATATTTCTTTTGGACATTGCATTTCTACATAAAATTGTTTCCCTTTCCCACTGACATGTTGAATAGCATAAATTGTTCAAAAGGGATTAATTGTGATATTTACACATGTACGTACAATGAACATTACTCCATCTATATTACTCTTATTTCTCTCCCTCTTTCCTGTCTAGCCATATTTAGTGGGTTCCACTGTGCTATTGTCCTATATGAATACACAACACACCTTCATCATAAGTCACCCATCACCCTACCTGAAATTCATTTTCCATTGTATATCACTGATGAACACTGATTCTGGGGTAAACATAGTAAAAAAAAACCCACAAAACTCTAGTCACAAAACCATCACCAAAATAATATGCAACAAAAATCGTAGTATGTAAAATGTTGGTGGAGAGAAATCCATTTGTGAAGTTGTCAATTAAATACATTTTTGTATAGAAATATATTTTTAATTGATAAAAACAGGAATATACATACACATATCTATCTATCTATCTAATGACAAACTCTTGAATCAACCAGTGAACTATCTCTAACCAGGTTTGGTTAGCTGTCAACTAGCATGTAGGAGCAGCGGTCAGCTTAAGTTTGAAATCTCTTGTAGCAAGACACATTTATGCAATGGAAACCATTTAGCACAGAACCTGTGAGGTATGATCTAATAAAATGTTGGCTGGCCTTCATGGTATGACGGTATAAAACAGGTATACAGTTGAGTCAGAACATCCTGGCGTAAACTGGAGGTTCTGAAATCAACACGTTAGGAATGACTTGCACCCCTGAAGTTGTCCGTGTGAGGTTCATACGTTTGTTTCCCTGGTGCTCCCTGTGTTTAACCGTGGTGAAGACACAGCTGCTGGTCTTGGCTCTCCTGACGACTCACAATATTTTTAGATGTCCTCAAGTCTTCTCCATTCCCAATACCCTCGAGTCTCAGTACAATTCTCCTGGTGCCTTGAAGGGCAAAGGAATGATCTCACGGCTCCACGTATTAAACCATGAAGTCCAAGCCCTTAACAGGAGCAGTTCAGGTATAGGTTGCTCTTCCTTTGGAATAAAATCTCTCCAGTCCATCTCAGCCCACAGTTTTGAACCATCGAGAAAGTAAGACAACAAGGAGAACTTTCCAAAGCACAGGGGATATCTACTGATGGTTTAATGTTTCTTTGTTTGCTCGTTACATTTCGGTTTAATACATTTGAAGTATCAGATTTTTTTTTTTACAGGGTCATCCACAGACTGGCATTTGGCATACATCTATTCTGCACAATCTGCTCATTTCATGGTTCTCCATCCACACACTTCTCATGGGGAGACCAAATGATTATCATCACCTCATCTTCCCTTACTTTAATAATCGTCACTGGCCTATCACGCTAAAAGTCCCACCATGAAGGGCTGAGACGTCCTACACAATTCCGAAAGACCAGCAGTGGCTCTTGTTTTGAGAGCAGGCCTAGGGTCAGGAATGCAGATCCTGAAGGGCTTCACCAGGAGACTCCCTGTTCTGGGACATGATAAGCCTCTGCCAAGGGCAAGTTGGTGGTGGAACAGACCATCACTTCCAGGAGCAGGATCTCAGAGGGAGGGTGGGGCGGGGGGGGGTGTCCTGATGGCCCCAGGGTAGATTAAAAACCCCAGGGGACCCAGGCACCCTGGAGGCCACTTCCAGACAAAGACAAGTCTCCTGCCAGCGAAGGGGAAAGGGAAGTGCTTTTGAGGCATCTGCCTAGATTCCAGCCCCTGTGGATAGTTCACACCCCAGTTCAACTCCCTCCTCCTTCCAACCCCCTGCTCTCCTCCAACCAACCCTAAGCATGGGCAGCCGCTGTCAGGAGGCTGGAGGGGCAGGGACAGGCAAAGCAGGTAAGAGCCATTGGACCTGGATTTAGACTAGCTGCAGTCTACTCGGAGGGAGGGAGTGTGGCTATCTTAAACAGGGAAAGGTAACCGAACCCTGCTGGAGCTCTGACAGGTCTAATCAAAGACCAATCCATTAGGGATGAAGAGAAGTGCAACGGTGATTTAAAAAAAAAAATCCAAATTTCAAGGGCGCTCAGAAAAAGCAAATAATATACTTAGAAAAAACCCTGTCCTCACACTCAGGTCTTGTCTTACTGATGTGAAGTTTATACGACGCGTCACATTATAACATCCTTGGAGCTACAATTGGGAGAGAATGAGTATTTCAGTGCCGGGTATTCTAGTCACCTAGTATATTATATTAAATCAACCTAAGTGAATTATGAGCGTTTATTCTCTCTCTAACAGAAATGAAATACAATTTAAGTAATTCATGGGAGTTCCAGGCTGTATTTTAAAAAGCAGCATTCTTGGTGTGTTGTACACAGCACTGTGCTTTCCGAGGCTCGATTAGAAATAAAGCACTGCCGACATCCCCTGTACACGGAACAATGTTAAATTCCACCTGCGCTTCAAGCATAATTAAGTACCCATAACACCATAAAACTTTTATTAAATTACGGTGTTGGGAATGAAATGTAAATTTGTCTTCCAATATGATGTTGGCATTTCAACCTCTTTTTTTTTTTATTCAGCCTGAATATCATTAATAGGAAAAGTTCGGGGAATGAGTAAAGCTGAAGTATTGGGTAGAATGCAAAGTGACACAAAATTATAAATGTTAGTACCATTAGATTTCAGAGGTATTCTCTATCTCTTTTAATCCACATCTTTTCTACAGAGACAATCTCAATAGGGTGTATGATCATAAAAGAAATAGCATGATTGGGTAAAAAGAACAAAATATCATCTCTAAATGAGCTTTATAGTTTGTCATTCCAGATGGAGGGTATAAATGGTTTTGCTTGTCAATGTGTTTAAACTACAAAGTATAAAATATATTTTGTTAAGTACTACAAGCCCTACGCCATCTACTCAAACTCAAAAAGCACAAAAAGAAAGCAAGGTGGTGGTGGTTCACACCTATAATCCTAGCTACCCTTAACTTCAATTAACCACCCAGACACCAGAAGTAGAGGTGTGGCTCAAGTGGTAGAGTGCCAGTCTTGAGTGACAAAGCTAAGGGACAGAGCCTAGACCCTGAGTTCAAGCCCTAATATCACCTGACATTCACACACACACACACACAGCACAAAGAGAAGACTACTAAGAATAAAAACACACAAGGAGAAAGCAGGAATATGCATTTCTCTTCATGCAAGGGGGAAAGAGGATTTTATTTAAGCTCTCAGTGAATGGGGGATGGGGATTAAACAAATATTAATTATGGTTCATGTGAGATGTTCCAGGGATGTGAGAAGGTGAGCAGGTCAGCTGCTGCAGGATCTACCTGACTTCTTTGAATGATAAAAAAAAAAACCTTTTTTTTTTTAAATCTAGAATATCGTACTTGAGAAAGCATTCTCGATGAGGAGAAAACCTGGGCTGGCTGACTGCCTTTCAGAAAACTCACCTCGCACCAACGTAAGAAGCTGCCAAAAACATACTCTTTCCAGAGAGCGTCCCAATCTGGAACATGTTCCGAGACAGAGGGAGTTCCTTCAACTTCCTCCCCAGGCTCTGAGGATCTGTGCCGGACATGAACAGAGCTCCCCCCCAACTACCTCAAGCTTCTGTTCCAGATCCCCAGATCCCACACCCAAGGCGAGAGTTTTTGTTGTTTCTGTTCTATTCTTTTCCCGATCCACCATTTGCTCTGAATGATTTTTTTTTAATCAGCCTCCAGGAAAATCACACCTTTAAAAAAAAAAGTTGTTTGTCTTGGCTGGCTCTTCTTTTAGGAAAGTTGAGTTTTCCTGGAAAGTTAACGTTCCTTGTCCGAAAAGAAATAAAAATAAATGTCGTATAGGCAAAGATGATGTTTGAATCCAAACCAAAGTTTGCCTTTTGCTTTTTATTTCTTTTAAATCTTTTTCCTTTTAACCCACTGATTATAAAAGTGATGTGCTAAGAGAAATGTCCCAAGTTAGCTTTCCATAGCCCTTTTCAAGGTAATCTACATCTATACTTTCCCCTCGGAAGGTGAACTTACTCTTGTTGAAAAGAACAAGCACACCAGGTGAAAACTGCATCAGTTAGGAAAGAGAGAGAGAAAGAGAGAGGAAGTGAGGGAGGAAGGGAGGAAGGGAGGAAGGAAGGAAGGCAGGAAGAGGCATCAATGGAAAAGCCACATGGAGGAAACGTGCCTTGGCTTATTTCTTGAACGATTCAATGTCTTTAGACAAGGGAGGGTTAAAGTGTGTGTCCTGAGCAGAAACTACCTTCAGGCTGACAAACGCCCTCCTCCAGGTATGGAAACACTGGTACCTGATACCCTAAGGCCAGGGTCTGCCATCAGTACCATTGCTAAACTCTGTCCAATTAGTTGTGTCCAGCCTTTGGTTGGTCCGCCCTATCCTTATACTAGAACTGGACAAACGTGAAGGGCAGGGCCATGGAACATTCCAGAAGGAAGCTATACAGGCAGAACAGTGAGAGGGCTGAATGGGGGCAGGGGGACCAGCAGCTCTCCCATGCTCGGTCCCGCCCTGGTCTTACGAACACAGCTGTCAGGCACCGTTCCTGCCAGGCTGCCACTGGTACCTCTGCCACACACTGCCTTGTTCTTCTGGCTCAAGTCTTCAGTGATTAAAGTCCAAGCCCCCTTTCTTGGCGAGTGTGGGCACCACACATCTTTCCGTGTGACTCGGCTCTGGGCTGAGATGACAGGCGGGAAGCAGCCCCGGCAGAGGGATCTATCCTCCTGGCACTAAACGCACTGGGATGGAACTGCAGTGGCCAAGGGCCTCCACCCCAAAAACATCCACGGCCATCAGGAGGTCTGGAGAGTGACCATCATGTCCACCCAGCCCATCCCAGCCCCCATCACTGGACCACACGGCGTTCCTTGGGTTATAGTATTCTGACACAACAGGGAAACTATCCGACCCGGAGGATTACCTCACCAAAGCAGCTGGAGCAACGAGGAAACAAGCAAATGATCTTTTTAGAAGGAATAAGTGACTGAAAAAAAAAAGAAAAAGGAATCAGCTTACTAGTTGAAAATCCAACGGTGGCTGAAACACCGGGTCTATCGAAATCCAGATCTGAAGAGACAGGGTAGAACAAGGGCGTTCTGTGACCCCCACATGCCGTCTGCGTTAGTAGCGACCACAGACTGTTTCTGCTACAAAGAATTTTTCGGTTGGGGAAGCCCCTCCGCTCCCCTGGCCTACACCTCGCAGAACGATGCGCACTTTCCACGCGTTGAAGCAAATGTGGGTTTGATGGATACCCAGTTCTTCCAACAGCCGCCTGGTTTCAAGTAAAGTCTGTCAGACAAGACGCCCAGCTGGCAAAGCCTGATTGCATGGTATTGTAGAGAAAAACAGGTGTCAGGAGATACGGGTCCCTCATAGCCCTAGCTCCGCAACACCCAAGAGATTTTAAGACAAGAGGAAGGGATGCAAAGTACCCAGATTCTCTACAAATCACTCACGGAATCCCAGCTACGGGAATAGACCCCATCGCCTGCCACTTGAACGGAAGAGCCTAGAAGGCACTGATCTGCCATTCTTTGGATCCTCGTGGGTGGGTACTACTTGTGGGCAAGCACCACTTACTCTACAAATGAATGGCTAGGTAGCTTACATCGGTAGGGTCGAATGATAGCCCCACAGCTTAGAAGACTGCAATAACCATTCATTCATCTTGTCACCACAGGTACTCACGGTGTAATTACAAGGTCAACAGTGACGATGTTAATTGTGCAGTCTCAACACTGTGCTTCTTAAACGACAAAAAAGTAGAGGGTTCTCCTAGCATCTGCTGAACACCCTCTACCTGCTGTATCATTCCCGTTTGCCAAGTTTCAAGCCTCGTGCTGCTGTCTGCCAAGGACAAAACATCTCTAGTAGAATAGGGGCTACCCCAAAGCGTGCGACCAACACCTCCAGTTTGACACTCTTATTTTTCCTTGGATTTTTTTAATGAAATTTTACTGTAGTAACTCACTAGCACAAGTAGGCATTCTGATGATCAGCCATCATTTTATGACACCCACTTTTTTTTTAAAGAGGTAGTTTTACCTGATGTGATGTAACCAGAACCAAATGTCATGATATCTTAACTTTCGGGACACCCTCAGAGATGCCTTCTTCTGTAGGTCAGACTCTGACTTAGTCTCTGCGGGTCTTGTGAACATGGGCATCACATTGCACTTTGTGACAGGCCTGACCCAAAATCGTGAATTTCCCTAAAGCCTTCCACAACTCCGCAAATTCCCTCTCCTCCGTCCTTCTGAGAGGAAGGAGGACACTACTCTGATAGTCAATATTTGAGAAGCTCATTCCCAATGTATTGTAGGTTACAATCATACAGAGAATAATGAGATTTTTTTAATTACTTTAGCTCCTAAGAATGGGCTAGGAATAGACCTTCTATCAGTGTTATGGTTCCCTTGGATGGAGAAAAGCTACACGCTAAGCTATTTTAAGACCATAATTACTTGGTAAACAATGGACTCCTAGCCAAATCATTATTCATGAGGACAATTGAGTCCATCTAGATGGAAAAGATATATAATATATATAAGTATATATGTATATATAATATGTACAAATAGCTATATACATATCATTGAATTGTTCTACCTGTGGCAAAGTCACCAGGCTGGAGAAATAGTCTTTCTGCACTTTCCATATGTTACACACACACACACACACACACACACACACACACACACATACACACACACACAATGCAAGCTTGTATGTGATAGGGCTTTCTTCTTTCTCTCTCCAGTAATGAAGCCCAAATCAATTATTCTATATGTGTGTGTGTGTGTGTGTGTGTGTGTGTGTGTGTGTGTGCACGTGCTCGGCATGCATGTGTGTGTTCCTTGAAAAGAGGCACAAGTTCTGCAACATGATTCAGAAGTTCTCTGAAGAGGGAAGGCTGGGTAATCACACAAGGATGAACATTCTGTAGTGAGTTCACACTTTTACTTAAAGCCTTATTGTGGTGGTAGGCACTGACAAGCAATGGCATGCTACATGGAAAAATGGGGGGAAAAGACCCTCTTCTGCACAGGGTCTCAGGATCACAGATGGCGGAATTCTCAGAAAGAAACGTACGTGATGCCCTTAACCCTGGCAAAATGAACCAGCTCTCTTAAATGGCTTCTGGAGCTAGTTTTTTTTTTTTTTGTTATCTGCTCATAATTTACTGACATTGAGAAAGTTTTCTCTTTCCCATATTTCTAAGATCGATTTGGACCTTTCTCTGCAATTATCATATCACAGATTAAAAAAGGAGAGGGTAAGAGAGAATATGGTTGAAGAATTCTCTAGACCTGTAAGAAATTCAAACAAGGCCTATTGAAATTGTTCCAGAAAGCGGGGGTGGGGGGTGGGGGGGGAAATGATGCAGGGGAAGGGATGGATCTGAGAGCATTGTCTACTTTGATGGAAATATCACAATAACATAACTTTATTCAACTAATAGATGCTAACACAGATGGGCAAAAATTAAATAAACCACCTAGGAGGTTATCATGGATGGGAAATGTGAAGGGTAGAGATGAGCATCTGAAGGGAACATTAAAACTATGGTAGGGGCATTCAGATTTCAAATACAGAATGATTCTGCATATAGCAGCCCAAAGAGAAAAGCTGGCAAAGATCCCAGGTTGGGGGAAATGGGAGGAGAAGATCAAAGATGACATTAACCTTCTGTGTGGTTTTTCAGTAGTATTTACAAGAAAAAAAAATAACAATTCGGTACCTTAGGTATAAAACCCCAAATTAAGAAAGTATAAAAACTTCAATTACATGATAGTCACGCACACATGAATAAAAACCACGTATCTCTCCATTGGGTGAGTATAAAGTGTTCCAAATATTCAGTTTGTTAGAAATAAAAGCCCACACTAGACTGAAGGACTTTCCCTCCATCTGCTTGGCACAGAGACACATGGAGAAAACTATCCATGGAGATTCTCACAAGTGACCTTGTAGTCTCCGGAAGTAAGAAAAATGTGTGTTATTAGTAGTGTACTGACCCAGAGACTCTGACCAATAAATGATTCACACGGTATTTATTCCACGCTTTAAGTAGGCGTGCATTTCAACGACTGCTCGCCCTCCGTTTTTGCTCCTAATTTTCAATAAGTAAGAAGCACTGTACCTTTAAGTTTTAAATATAAAAAATGACACTGATTAACCTTTAAAATGGTGCCATTTAATCAAAGCAAGTAGATCTTTAATGGGTTTTAAATGGACTAATAAATCACAAGCTTTTTTTTTTTCTCCCAACATGAAAATAAACGAAATATTTGGGGGAGAGGAAAAAAAAAAAGAAGCCATTTTATCTCAGAGAGCGCTGGTGAGTTGGGACGTGTGGAAGGTCACAGCCCATCCCCGGTTCTTCTTGTGACAAGGATTTGGGAGGTGACCAGGCTGCCTTCCACCCAAGCAAGTTCATTTCTCCGCGGTTCACTCTCAGTACTCAGGAGCAAGGCTGTACAAGTGGCTGGGCCCGGGGAAGTTTGACACGTCTCGAGATGGGGGACTGAGAACCAGATTTAAACAGCGTGGAGGTGCCATCGATGGTTCTCTCCAGGAGAAAGCGATCAGAGAAAATGAGGAGGTTTTACTCCCCTTCCGTCATGGCCCCCGCCAGGACACAAAACGAAGAAGCAGACAACCTTCCATCCCAGAAAGCCCAGAGCTCAGGGTTTGGCCGGCGAACTTCGGGTGCTGTGTCTGCAGGTGGACTGACACTCCGGGAGGCTCCTCAAGCGTGCAGGCCCGTGTGCTTGGCTTCTGTAAACCCACAGAGTGAATGAACTGGATTGGAATAAACAACAGCAGCTAGCTGATAGGTTCATGGCTTTTCCTTTGACCCAGGGACTGAGTTAGGCCCAGGGCTGTCGGTGAGATGTCAATCATGGTAGAGAGATTTTGATTGGCAGGGAGGGTGTGGAGGTGAGGTGACCACGCTGGAAGAAGGTAAAAGGAATGAGCAGATGCTTTGCCTGGAGAAGGAGATTGCAGCCACGGGACCGGAAAACAAGAGCTCTTGAGCTCCCGATGCAGTCTATAAGGAGAAGCCCTGGTTCACCATGTTCACGTGTTTGCTTGGTTTTAAACAGATTTCTTTTCCTTCTTCTTTTTATGGTGGTACTGGGAATTTGATCTCAGTGGCTGGACACTTGCTGGGCCACAGAGGCCTTCTTCAGCCCTGCTTTGCATTCGTTATCTGTTTTGTTCTCCTCGATGGTGCCCGTTCTGGGACTTGAACTCCAGGCCTGCGCGCGCCGTCCCTGAGCTGCTTTGTGCTCAAGGTGAGCAACTCCACCACTTGACCCACAGCGCCACTTCTGGTTTCTGAGGGAGGGGGGTTATTGGAGGTAAGAGTCTCACAGGGACTTTTCTGACCTCGAACCGTGATCCTCAGATCTCAGCCTCCCGAGTAGCTAGGATGACAGGCGGGTACCCATTCTCTATAGGATAGTGTTCGGCTTCCTACCTGTGTGGACGTGAGCTGAGATCCACCTGCTTTGAGGCTTCCCACTGTCGGTGGACCATCTGAGCCGGCCTGGTTCAGACGGTACCAGGGTCCCCTAATCTCAGCTTCCCGGGGAGCAGGGTCTGGCCGCCCTGCAGCACGACACCAAGCTGAATTGGGATGGGGGGGGTCCTCACTATCCTCAGATCACTTTCCTCCCAGCCTCAGCCTCCCAAAGTAGCTCGGATTTGGAGAACGAGCTATGAAACTCTGGCTGCTCACGTGAGATTTGCTCAGGCAGGAACTAAGCTCACTGAATCCACGTCACTCGGTTAGCAGTTTCCAAAGATCAGGGTCACCGTTTCCCAGGTGAACAAAACCGAAGAACATGGGGAGAATCAGGAAATCCCAGGCGGCTCAGCGAGTTAGTGAGGGTTGAGGTTCACCATGCAGTGTCGGTGCGATTCAGAAAGCAAATCCATACTCACCCCCGCCCACCGTGATGTCTTAGCGGGGCAGATGTTCCAAGCAGGAAAGTACATGAGACCTCATCTCAATGGAAAACAGCCAGGCTTGGGATGTGTGCCTACCATCCCAGCCATGTTGGGAAATGCATCTAGGCGGTTCATGGTCCAGTTGTGACTGCGTTTCAAAATAACCAGTACAGAAAAGACTTGGGAGCCTGACACAGTGATTGAGTTCCTGCCTGGCCAAGTGTGAGGAGTTGAGATCACACCCCACCACCACCTGATCCCCCCCGCAAAAAAAAACACTTTTTGTAAGGCACTGGAGATAAGCCTCAAGTAAAAAGTCAGGACAAATTGTTTCAAAGCACCAAACATTTTTATATGAATTTTTTCATATTTATCTCTAATACACACACCAATCCCCATAAAACTGTCTTGGAAAGTAGTCATTTGGTTAGGAAAAAAATACACCTTTATAGACACATCAAAGGGTGTCTTCTATCTTTTCCCACACATCTTCCAATCAAGTAGACAATCGTAGGATTACTCATGGTTCTACGTTTCCTCATACGAAACCTGCCTTTGATTCCTGAATATTTATTTACCTTTCAAGTCAAGATAGCTCACTGAAGGAAGAACCCAGCTCAGATGATCAAGTATTAAGTGTTCTGCAACAGATATGCGCACAGGGCTCTGTGTCCAGATCCCCGCCCCCTCCCCCCAGGGCTGTAGGTGCCACGCTATGCAGTGGCAGGGGAGGAAAAGGAGGCTGGGCTGGGACCATGCGGTGAACGTTCCAGTGGTGCTAACAAGAAACGTGTCTGAAGTTGCAGATCCCATCCAAAGGGACGGGGGCCAGCCCTCCCCGTGATTAATGTTCGTGTCAAGAACATTAAAGAAAGTAAGAATGATTTGTATCTTCGTGTAATGGGCTACCCTTTCTTTGATCTCTCATTCCCTTTGATCAATGAAATTAACAGGCAATAAATTTCAAACCAATAAAAAGGAATTCATCTTCACTCGGGGCCTTCCGGCAGCCCGTGGGGGAATGGCCGTCGTCGGAGGTCAGAGAGACAAATGCTAAGGCTGGTGTTAAGAACGGATCAGATCGTTTTATGACCATTAATAAGGTCGGGTGTGAGCAGGCTCAGGCGCAGATCAGGGAAATCCAGTCCTCCTCCTTGTGGGCCCAGGCTAATTACCTTCCAGGGTCAGGAAGACACCGCGGGCCAGCACTGGGGCTGGGTCACCAGAGTACTTTCAGAGAGGGCTTTGTTCTCGGTGCAGTGAGGATCAAGGTCAGCTGACCAAAACCTGAAAAGATGCCATTCCTCCCTCCTTCGTTTGCCGGGTTAAGAAATCCACGAGACAAATTCCAGCGAGGGCTGGAATGAAAATGCATGTTTGGATCCTACATTGGTTCCATGACGGAATCAGAGACATTATCCACAGAAAGAATTGCCCTGGTTACCTGACTGACAAAATGGTAAACCCTCCGTGTAACACCTTAGGAACAATACAACTATTTTCGTAAAGCTGAATTGGTGGAGACATCTGAAGGGTCCCTGCATTTGGGGGATGGATGCTCGGCAGGTGGGGGACGGATGGACGGGGTGGGGGTGGGGGGTGGACGAACGCCTTCAGCCCACACATACTTTGCTAGCTTGAGCGCGAGGAAGCAGAAGGCATCGGAGAAGCTCTGCTTCCCTCGGCTTTGGTGGTGGTGGTTGTGGCTTTCTGAGAAACCTTTGATTAGGACGGGCTGAATAATTCATGGCACGAAGACTTTCCACAGGAGTCATTCCTATCCTCTAACGAGACACACATCTGCATTAATGTTAATAATTAGCGCCGGACAGACGTAAATAATACATCCAAAGAACCCACTCGGTGAAGGCTCTCTGGTCCCAACGTCAGGGCCACTGGCTGAGGAAGCTCACAGACTTTCACCTGTATCCACGTGGACCCATTTATTGGGTACACTCTGACTTTCTTTCCCTCAAGTGCCTGGAGTGTCGGGAAGAAAACATAATGTCATTTTTCTAGGGCATAACAAACCTAAGGGGTCGTGAACACACTGACCACCATGTAGCTAAATCATTCTACCCACAGCTTTGAACAGCAGGAAACCAAACTTCTCCTAATAGACTTATAATACACACGCACCATTTACTTTCATAAAACTGCAGGGGGAGAGCTCAGGTTGGCTGTGGTGTGAAGAAATTCACGATCATCAATAATTTATCTTATAGATTCAGCGTGGCTCAATGTATGTATACACTTCTCACCATCGCAAAGTGGGATGAACCACTGTGGGCGGGGGTCACATTATTCTTGCAATGTTTAGCATGATTAAAACACACTGGATAGGGAATTATTTTTCCCCTTTTCAGGGAAGTTCATTCAGATATCTACTAAGGGAAAAGAAGAAGAGCTTTCCAGAACCAGATTCGTAAGGCTCAAATAGACACACCAACTAGCAAATGGGTTTCTTAGATATCCACTAACCTATTTTCTCCTAAGAAGTCTGGCTCACTTCTGTGTTTTGCCACGTCTTTCCTTGCCTTCTGTGTTCCTGACCCTAATCTCGTAGCTGATTGATGTTTACAACTTCATTTTATGGCTACAATATACAAGCGTGCCTCTTTCCTGCAGATTCCATCTTTCCCCTCTAGAAACCCACATAAACAGCATCGAGATTTCTATCCAGGTCTCTTCTCCCCTGCCAACTGTTTTTGAACCTTGGTTTTTCACAGGGGGTGGGAAAAAGGAGGAGAAGTCGTATAAACTAGGGGTGATCACTACTTAAAGCTGCAAGACTTCTTGAGGTCCCCCAGAGAGTCTGAAAGAAGAAGGTGAAGAGGAAGAAAAGGAGACAGTGCTTGGAGTGCGTTGGGTGATGAGCAGAGCAAAACAATAGAGTATCATCTGGACAGAGGTGTGAGAGGAAAGGTTTTCTTTCTTTAATATAGTTAACAACAACAGTATGTTTGAAAACACAGATGAGTGAATGAATGTGACCGGGTCTATTTCTGCTGCTGGAGAGAAGGTTGCATCTTAGGCTGACAGATAGACTGGAGAAGATTGCTACTACAGCACTTTACACCCAAAGGAACAAACCAAATGCGTCCATGCTTTCAGACACGACATCCCTGGGTCTGGATGTGGATAAGGCCTTAACGCGGATAGTGACCATTTGTGCTTTTGTTTGATGCTCTTGCTGAGGTGTGGCTATCAGAGATCTATTCCTTCATACCGAAAACTCAGGACCTGCAGTTTGTTTTGGCTACAGAAGCACTTTCGAAAAGTAAAAGAAAAAAAAAGTCTTTAAAGGGAAACAAATTTTCCAAATATTGATGCAAACTTGCACACATCACAGGTACACAGACGTTTCTGGTTTAAAAAAATTCAAATTTGTTACCTCATCCTTCTACCCTTACAGCAGATGTTGCACTTCATTTCTGTTTTCTTTCCTTTAAAAAAAAATTTATCACCAGAAGGGAAAACCACACACACACACACACACACACACACACACACACACACACACAGGAGAAGCAGTAGCCATATTGGTCTCGAATGAACATATTTGTTACTGCCAGTGAGATTTCTGTGGGCAGAGGTACCTAACCTGCAAATTACAGTGTTAATGGTGGAGTTATAATAGTCTGAGCTTTGCCAGGGGACTCCATCAACACCTCCATGTTCAGGAAGCCGGAGGTAATTCAATCCCAGATCCATCTCAAAACACAGGCTTTGCCAGCTACACTTGGATGTAGCCATTCAGCCCTCAGATATCAGAGGAGTGCACTCTCTCTCTCTCTCTCTCTCTCTCTCTCTCTCTCTCTCTCTCCCAGAGGAAACCTCAGCTCCATTATTTAAAAGCAGCTCTGAACTTATTACAGTTGTCATTCAGGTCAGTAAACAATCTCTCTCTCTCTCAAATGCTTCTGGTTCAAGTCTATGAAGACATTCAGAATTAAATAGGGCCTCTTCTCCAATATATGAGGGTAGCCACCAAAACTCTCCTTATATCTTCCCTTTTATCGGATAAATATGCCCCTTGCCCTTCATCTTCTCCTCAGAGAAGGAAGACTCGATTCTTTCATTATCCTGTCACCTTCTCTTGATGTGTACATTTCCTTCTGAATTTCTCTGCAGCTAGATTTGGGCTTCATTTCCATACACCAGAGACAAAAGCCAGATATGAAGAAAGAAAGAAAGAAAGAAAGAAAGAAAGAAAGAAAGAAAGAAAGAAAGAAAGAAAGAAAGAAAGAAAGAGAGAGAGAGAGAGAAAGAGAGAGAAAGAAAGAAGGAAGGAAGGAAGAAGAAAGAAAGAAAGAAGGAAAGAAGGAAAGGAAGGAAGGAAGGGAGGGAGGGAGAGAGGGAGGGAGGAGAGGGAAGGAGGGAGGGAGGGAGGGAGGGAAAGAAAGAAGAGAAGATGGAGTATGCTAGCCCTAAGGAGGTTCCAAGGTGGTCTGTTGAAAGTCTTATCACTGACTTTATTTATTACTAATAATCTCTAAAAGTGTCTAAAAGCAAAAGAGTAAATGCTTGGGTGAAAGAGTAGGATTCGATCAGGTACAAGATGAGAAGGGAAAAAAAGAGCAGGAATCTTGAAGATCGTTCTTGGGGGGATGGATTTTATGTCACTGAGATCAAATCTAGCTTGACCCTAAGAACTTTGTAATTTCTCAGGAAAGAAAAGGTTTGGACCTTGGTGCTAAGCTCTCCTGAGAAAAAGGGCCAAATCCTTGTCCTTCAACACAATTCTGCAGGACTTTCACCTTCGATTTCCACGCTGCCCTCTGAGAGCCTAGTGGACAAGCAGCCAAGGCAGGTCACTGGTGCCAGCTCTCTGCAAGTCCCACTAGATCCATCCCAAGCTTTAAAGAGCTTTCCACAAAAAAAAAAAAAGGGACTGACAGACAGACATCAACAGAGTCCACACAATGGTGTCCCTTCTTGGTGGGAGCTAATGGAGCAAGTTAGCTCCACGAAGAACCTGGAAATGAAAACGTCCCAAATCGTTGACTCGGGTGAAAGCAACAGTCAGAAACATGGCTGGCTCAGAGGACTGACTGGCGGGAGCTCAGTCAGCTGTTCGTTTTCCTCCTCCAACCGTCAACTAACTCTGCCATTTCCTGATGAAAAGATTTCGGACAGTGCTGGGATATTGTTTGTGAGCAACCGTGAACCAGTCTTCCAGAAGAATACCAGGCACCAGGTCTTCAACAGAAGACATTTACATTTTTAAATTGATTCCTTACACACTTAATATTTTACGAAAGTACAGATACATATTTTCTTAAAAATTAACGTAATAGAAGTAAAGACGAACAAATCCTGGTTCCCACACCAGAGTCAGAGCAAAGAAGAGGCATTCTGTGGACGAAGGGGCCTACAACTCAGTAACATTCAAAGGCCCAATCTATTTGGTGTGGGAGAATTCTGTCAAGTCTCACTTAGAATCTTCATTCATGATCTAGGCTAGAGAAATAAACAGCAAGTTAATTAAACCTACAGGTAGTATTAAATCAGTTTAAGGGGCAGAGACCAGTGAGAGATAATAAAATGCTTTGGGAGGTTAGGAAGAGAAGCAGCAAATACAAAAAAAAATAATTTGAGGAAGTGCATGCATGTCTTGAGCAGAATAAGGCCCTCAGAAATCAGCAGTGCTAAAAGGAAATTCAACCGACGAGGCAGACAATTAAATAGATCCTACCATCACAGTCCTGGGAAGAATAATCACCAGCATCCCATTCACAGATATAAAATAATAAAAGGTAAGGACAGAAACCATTCATAAAAGGGCATCTATATTCTGGTAAAAAAAAAAAAAAAACCATCGCTGGCATCTGAGTTGAATATTAAGGATTCAAAAACGAGGATATTTTATTGATGTAATTTAAGAATCTATGATGTGACTTAGAGAAGAAATTACTTCTTGGATGTGATGTTTGTTTCCTTGGCCTACAAAGTAGAAAAAAAATAAGATTTTGAAGGCAATAGTTTATAAGTTAGCTAAGTTGGAAAGACACAGGATTATTCAAAACCAAGAACAGATACCAAGAGAATAGATACAGTCTGATAGTGTCTGCTCCACTTCTATCTGTGGACCTTTATCTCTTCCACCTTCTTCTGATCCAGCCTCTGGCTTTCACTGTAATCTTTAAAACAAATGGTGAACCAAGTTCCAGCCTCAGAGCCTTCTCAGGAGCGCCTCCTTCTCCACCTTCTCCCCTTGGAGTTAAGTACTGCCTCACTCTGGGCAATCACCTTGAGATGACCTTGACCTTCCCACGCAGTTGAGATCTCATTCTTTCCGGGGCTCATTTGCTTAATTTGACTGACCACTATCTAAAACTTGCCTATCATCAATTTATTTTTATTCATTTGCCTAATTTCTCTATCCCCTCATCTTTACGTATGCTTGATCTGTATGCTTTATGAGGTTCGGCCTTCCATCTCTTTCTCTACTATATCTCAAGCTATCAAAAAACCCCAAGGCATTTATTTATCTCTCCATATTTCTCACAAATACAGAGACAGATAGATCAGATAGAACAGAGAGATAGGATTGCTGGCTAGATAGATATTTTCTGACTTGTGGGATCAATGAATCTGAATTTAGATTAAAGCTTTGAATAACTAGATGCATGAAGTCAAATCTTCAGAGTGGTTAAACTTACCAATTCTATAATTATGTATTTGGTCATATTAGTCCTCAAATAATGAAATTTTAAGGCTCACTCCTCTAACAGCACCCAACCAATGTGTCTATTTACTCATAAAAATTCATACGAAGCTAACGACTGTGTGGTGACTTCCAGTTTTCTTTTTCTCCAATAGAGTGGAATTAATGTGCGCAGTCTAGTGAAATATGCTGCAATTAGAGAACCACTATGCATAGTAATATCTTGGCTTGTGTATGTTTCAAATAAAATTGAGTCAGTGGTGACATTTTAGGAATGGAAAAAATGAAAAGCAAAATTAAATTGCTATTAGATTTCAAATTGCAGCTGGGTACCTGAATACAAAGTCCGTCTATGGAAAACAATTTGATGTACCCTCCACCCATCTTAAAACAGTTTTATATGTACGTAGGTGTGCTGTATATTCATAAGAAAGAATAGCGTCGTCTATAAACCAAGAAACGTTAAAGCACTCTCTTTTATAATAGGAAACCACCAACACAAAAGTTTTTAACCTACTCTAGGGATAGTTTTTTTTTTCTCCCCTTTTGAGAAGGAATGCTTGAAGTCTTAGAATAAAGCATAAATCCTTCCTTTAGTAGAGGTCTCTGTACCACAGCTTCCATTCAGATGAAAGAACCCACCCTTGGCTTTCAGCCTCAAAGACACTCAGATATTATCCACACAGTGAACAGCCTCTTCAGACAACCATTGGAGGAAAACAGTAACAACAAAAACTCAAACTACTTTTCCTTAGCCACCTTTGAATAATTTCACCTGTATCCATCTTTCTCTGTGTTTATCACTGTCTCTGTCTCCCTCTCCCCTTCTCTCTTTCTCTACCTCCTCTTCCTCTCCCTCTCACTCTCTCTCACACAACACACACACACACACACACACACACACACACACACACCAGCTATCTTTTCTTTCCTGCCCATCAGAAAAGGGAAACACCATGGTAGAACACTAATTTGGATCCTTGAATTATTATATCATCTAGTTCAGGCATTTTCAAATCCAGAGAAACTATGAAAAGATTAATCAGTCTTAGGCATGTGTCAGATACTACATGTTACCAATAGTTAGCTGGGTCATTTTGTATGCTCTGGGGAGTAGAAGCCACAAAGAATTAGAAAATATTCTAACTCTCCTTCCTTGATATTAATGAGAACTACTTTTCTTTTTAGCAGATCTCTCTTACATGTTCCCCAATTCCCTGTGAAATATCAAACCTTACCTGGTCTAACCACTGATGATATAAAGCATTTTATCAAAGGACTAGTCTAAAATATAGCCAAATAACTGCTTTCAGGATTTCCTAAAGCACTGAAAAAAATCAAAGTACGTGTATGGTCAGAAAGACTCGGATATTTCTTTGCAGAACAGACATGGAAAGTGGTTTCTCCAAAGGATTTTCTCCTAATTTCCTGAAATATTCATTTAATGGAGAAAGGATCATCAGAATCAATGGGTCATACTATGCAAGATAAGAATGTGATCTTATGGTATTACTTATTATCTATCTATCTATCTATCTATATATATATGGAGTTTCATGTAAATGTTGAGAGACAGTTTAAGTGAGTATATCATCTTATCATCTTTTATTTACTAAAAATCAATAATGCATCCCTAAAAAATATCAGTGACATCCAGAATAATAGCACTTCTGTGTATATGCCGACCGATTTTCAAGAACTACAATATGTAAAAAGTTTTGTGGTTATCTCTTTGTAGCATAAGGAATAATAAAAAGTGTGAATTTTTTTTTAACCTGAGAAGAAAAGATACAAAACTGCTGTAAAAAATACTGAACGGAGAACCTAGCTTCCGCTTTCTCAACTGCCATCTCCAACAAAAGGAAATACAGAGTGGGACTGCAAAACCAAGTCTTGGAGCCCTCCTCAGCTGTGCTAATGATGACGATCAGCCGGTCACAACCAACTTTATATCCAAGGAAGATAGACCTGAGCAAGAGCACCACGTCCCAAGTCTGCAGCTGGAAAGATGGAGTTTAAACAGAGGAAGCTCGCATTGGACCAAACTCGGGATTCTGGGTTGTGTTCACTCTGACCGGTCTCAACTGCATTCTTTCATGAATTTCTTCAAAAATAATGAAGCTGCATAGAAAGATGTGTGTGATATATGTGTTTCATCCGAACATACCACTTAACGATGTTTCTGCAGGTACTGGTAATGTCTGTCTAGTCCATTTGATGGAACACCTGATTGTCTACCAGTTGATGCCAAAAAAGAATTATTCCAGCCAGCCTGTGTGCTATTTTAAATTTCTATACTTCGCTTAAGTTTTCCCATTACCCGGCCTTACGTGAACCTACTTATGCTTCCCATAACTACATCTCAACTTTTGGGCTGAAAAAGAAAACCCTTTAGGTAAAGATTTTAGCTGTAGGAGTTTTGTATTCAACCACACAACAGCTTTTTTTTTTTTCCTTTTGGTAAAGACAGAAGATAGTAGAAATGAGGATGAAAAAATTCTTCAGATGAGTTCAAAAGAAAATACATCATTTTCTCTGTAATATCCCCCAATTTCTGCAAATTTCAGATGCAAAAGAGGAAAACAAGAATATAGTAAGCACTACTTCTATGCTCTGAGAGAGTGGAGCCAGGGGTGAATAGAGAAGGGGGGGGAAAGAGGGAGAAAGCCAACTCTTCATAAACATATATATCAGAATAGTTTTCTTGGCAAAGTATTTATTAAAAATCCTCACCCTATCTGCTTATAAGCAATTTGAGAAGTCACACACGACAATATTCATCGCTGTGCTCAAGGAGTGACCTTCTGAGCTGACTTTATTATGAGCTATAAAAAGTGCTCGCTAATAAAACACAAGGCTGTTTAGCTGATTTCCAAGATTTTACTTCCTGAGCTTCAAAAAGCTCTTCAATCAATGACCAAAAATATTTTTGCAACCCTTCATGCACAATACAATAGGCCCGAAGCAAAGAGAGAGACAGAGAAAATCATGGGTCCCACTGAAGTATGAGGCTGGGACCCAGCCCATATCCTAAAGACAAGATACTCAGCTAGTGCATCTACACAGCTCTGTGATGGCTTATTTGTTGTTCTCTGCCGTGCATTCATTTTTGGAGGTTGTCTCACCCTTGAGTATATAATCGACAAAAGCTCAAAAAGTTCTTAAAATTAGCTCTACCTGTAATCTTATAATACTCCCCAGACTGTGAATAAAATTGTACTTATTCACTTAAAATTAATATCCTTCCCTCGGTTCTCTGTGGAGTTCTGACAAAACATTGAATTTAAGGTTCCCATACACAGGTGTTTTCACGCAGTATTCAGGAGTATCTGTCCTTTAACCACGGCAAAGCAAGATTAGAAAATGTCCTGCAAGTCACAGCCCACACCTCGAAATGAACCTGCAGACACAGGTCACTGGAGGAAGAAGAGCTGAACGACTCACAGAGCTTTGGAAGAATTCGTAACAGGCAAGAGAGTATAAGAAGGTGGGCAGGGGGCTGGGGAGGTGGCTCAGTGGTAGAGCGCTTGCCTTGCATGCCTGAGGCCCTGGGTTCGATTCCTCAGCAACATATAAGCAGAAAAAAAAGCTGGAAGTGGCGCTGTGGCTCAAGTGGTAGAGTGCTCACCTTGAGCTGAAGAGCTGAGGGACAGCGCCCAGGCCCAGAGTTCAGGCCCCATGACCGGCAAAAAAAAAAAAAAAAAGAAGGTGAGCAGATGAGGAATTTTAATGTGCCATTCATTTTGTTCTAGTTCTAAGTGTCTGTTTGTGAGTATATATTTTTTTTCATGAAGTTGTCTTACCTTTTGAATAACTACCAACAAACCCTCAGATAACTGAGATTTACTTCCTTACATAGAGTCATGTGGGAATACAGCTCAAGATTGCCATTTGCCAAAGTCTGGGTTTGTTTTTAAGTGTGTGCCTTTCGACGTGAACATTTGGCTCCATGGTGGCACATTGAAAAGACAAAGCTCCCTGCCACTTTGAACATTTCCTGCGATGGGGAGAGGTCCTGGTATTCCTTTGGAATACCATACCCACCGTCTGGGACTCCATTTCTCCCCAACTTCCCTGAAGTCCAAACGCATGGGGGAAGACCAGCTCCCTGAAGGGCCTGGCTGGCTTCCAGCCCTCAGGCCCCAGGTTCCCCCAAATCCCAGTGGCCAGAGCTCAACGCCACGAAGGGCCTGGTTGGCAGCTCCTTGGCCCAATTTGGAATGAACCCACCACCACACTGGGGTGGTTACGAACAGGACCGGGGAGCAAACATCAGGACCATGACACCCTGTGACAGCCCAGCCCGCCCTGCCAGAAGTGACCTTCTAAGCCAGGGGAAGGAGCCGGCATCAGTAGCCATTCCAGGTAGAGTAGGATCCCAGCAGCCTTCTGTCTTCTCTGGAAGATCTCGCCCCCTGCTGGCATAACCCAGCCCAGCTGGCTCCTCCCTCTAGCTTCCTATTACTATAGAGACAGGAGCAGCAGGAAGGATACAATTGGCTCCTCTAGGTGGAGAGGGAAAGAAACATGGGAGAAGAAAGGGGCAAGCAAATGGGAGCCAAGAGGGAAAGAGCAGAGGTCAAGACGAGAGGAGGCCACAAAGAGTGGAGCAGAGTTCACGAAGAACAAAGACCACCAGAGGCGCCGGGGCATGGGAACTGGGCAGCAGCAGACCACATCACACAGCTGGTCACTAGAATCAAGAAAAATCACTGGGTGTGAAGGGAGAAAGGGGCCAGCGGATCACAGGCCAGGGAAGGCTGGTGGTGGCCGGGGAAGCTCAGGACGGATATGTTTTCATCCCACACCTCAGATTTCTCTTTTATTCCAAACCTTCAACCTCCTCCTTCCTACTTGGTGTCTGTGCTCATGGTTACTGTTCACGACAATCAAGTAATAATCATATTCAGACAGCCAACACCTCCCCCCCCCCCAAAGGACTAGGTTTGAAATGAAGGCATGGAAAACACAAATCAACATGGTTGAGCTTTGTTTGGCTTTGGCATCTAGGTTCCTGGGATGCAAAGAAATGGCTGGATTCGGGGTCCAGATGCTGTCTTTGCTGTGGTCTTGCTACCAGCCACACGTGGCTGAGGAGGAGCTAAAATGTGCCAAATGTGGCTACGGAAGCTAGCTTCCCATTTACCTTCATTAATGGATTAAAAAATAAGAATAAGTGATCCTTAACCCAGATCCTAAGCACAAGCCCCCAGACAAAGGCAACAAACAAACAACTAAATAAATAAATACGATGTGAGGCTCAAACAATGATGTGAACCATCTGAAAGATGTGTTGCACAGCCCAGGAATAGGCATCTATCCATGCACCTGTAAGTGGAAGAAACCCCAAATCTAAGTTAAGTATTTCGGGTGACTATTTATCATTGGAACACAGGTTGGGTTCCAAAGATGATGATTTTAAAACAAGAAGGCAAACTAGGGTTTTTTTTAAATCATTTTTTATATTGATTAAATATGAAAACGGTATCTTGGGCACTATTAGAACAAATGTCTTGTTAAGACTACCTGTTTCATTTGACTTTTTAAAATGCTAGACATTATGGAACTGACATTAGAGTTCTATTGGCTCACACATATATCTCAGGGACAAAATGCAATTGGGCGTCCAAGTAGGGTGGATGGTGGATATAGGTACCCAGACGCCCTTCTCTGGTCCCGTCTGTTCATCTCTCCTTACCTCTTCAGCGTCCTGTCCCTCGCTCACCAGCACCCCACCCTGATGGCTGCCCATGCCAATCATCTCTCCTTGGGCCTTGGATATTGGATTTGCCAAGTTGGAGTGCCGATTCTGTCCTGGACACCTCTGTTGGGGTATCCCAAGTTGCCCGCCCAAATCTGCCTCTCCACCAGAGAGCAGCGCCGTCCAGCCTGACCTTGGAGTCTCCTCCCGCCTCACTCATCTTATTTTCTTCATGACCCCGAACACTGCTTCCTGATGGCTCTGTCTCAAGTCTTTCCTCCTCTATGGCGAGCTCCAAAGAAAGAAGCGGTTCTTACCACGCTCCAAGGTCTAGACCAGCGGCCAGTCCACGGGAAGACCTCTATAACTGCTCTGCTCCATGAACAAAAGAAAGCACATGATGATTAACAATGAATTATGACCATGAGGAGTCAATTTTGGAATGATTCCCAAAAATCTGACATTTTTGTTTCTCAACTCTTAGAGCTAAAGAGTAAATCCAGGAGCAATAATTAGGACATTGATTAACACTCACTTTTGGCAAATCTGTGTTTAATGCTAATTTGATTGCTTGTTTGTTTGAATAACCCATTATTCTTCACTTTGAAAGTTAGATGTATTAAGATTTATCTGAATGTGTCTTCCTTGAGTGAAATGCCAGACTGTGAATCAGCTAAAAATTGTAATACATAAATATGTATTTATTTGCTAATGGTACTTCCCACCAGCAAACCGTCTTGAATAATTTGCTTTTATGAGTAAATTTGACCAGAGAACAAGTCGCTATGCAAATTCTGTTTCCCATCCTAACAGTAGAGCAGAAAACCATAGCGAATAGAGACTTGACACTTACAGGGAAGTGTGGGTCATTTAATCCCAGATAATAACTTGAACACTTGCAGAGTACACTATCTGCTTCAGGAGTATAGATATCTTCTCATAAAACATACTGGCTTGAGGGGTAGGGAGGGAATCAAACTGGAAAAGCTGACAGACTGAGGTTTTGGAAGGAGAAAGATTATTTTCATTCATTGACTCTGGTTTTCCTTCTGTTATGGTCAACAGTCTAAATACAAAGCCATCTTTCAGGGATACATGGAATCTATGTGTGTGGGGGGGAGGGGGTATATATATATTTTTTCCATAAAGGCATTTTGCTTCCCAAAATTCCCCACCCTGTCAGGGTGAGTTTGTAGTATTAATATCTCATCTAATTTCTATGACTCACAAAAGGTTTTGAAATAAGCCCTCTGATGAGAGGAGGGGGCATGGCGCTCTCATTTGTGACAGGTAGGATGTGAGGGATATTTCTTACATGTTAAGCCCAGCATAATTCAAGCATTTACCAGTGGAAGTTAATACCCTCCACTCCATTTTCGCTGCTGAAGAATATCAAGCCTTGAAACACTGTGAGAAATTGATAATGAAATTTTGTTCAGAGAGAGAGAGAAAGAGAGAGAGAGAGAGAGAGAGAGAGAGAGAATGCAAGAATTCCCGTTATTGTCCTTGGATGGGACCCAGAAGCACAGAAGGTGAGAATTATGATATTATGATCCCTCCTCTGTCAATCGCCCAAGTCACAGAAACTAAACATTCTCGGAAGGAGACGGAGCGTTCCAGAGGGTCAATGGAAAACCTGTCCCACAGTCCACCTTGGGACCCTGCTGCCCTGGGGGAAGAGGACAGATGCTGGGACCAAGTATTCACGCGGAGGGAACACATCCTGTTTTAGCCGTTACTAACTCCATACCCACTGGACTTTTATAGAAGACAGTCATGCTAAATAGTGAGGGGGAAAAAAAATACGTGTTAGATTCCAAGTTACTATGTGGCCATCATAAGCTCCTGGAGAATATGACATAAATAGCTTGAAGAGGTCAAGAAGATGGGGGCAGAGGAAGGGCGAGAGCACTGGAGGATGAAGCCCCCCTCCCCTTCCCCTCTGCTCCCCTTCCCCCCTCCCCTTCCCCTCTGCTCCCCTTCCCCCCTCCCCTTCCCCTCCCCCCAGCTTATCCTTTCCACCAAGACACGGCTTTGTCAGATCGTGGACTTTTTCAAAAGAGGGGAAGAATTGGAAGTTCTAACATAAAATCGCCCCAGCTGTAAGCCGAGAACGAACACCCGCTTTTATAGATATAGATGCAGAATGTGAGTGGCCAGATTTAGCAAAGGAAGACGCGGGGAATCCAGATAAATTTGAATTTCAGATAAAAAAGTGTTCGAGCACGTACAGATCCCAGACAGAGGATGGCAGTTCCTTATGAGAAAATCCTTGGTTATTGATGCTGACGTTCAAAGCACCGGTCTCTCGTGATCACTGAGTCTAGTTCTTGTCCACACATGAACCACCGCCGGTCCACCACAGCCGGTGTTCTTGACCATATCTACTGCCCAAACTGCATGTGCTCATGAGCTCTCAGGCTATTCCTTTGGGCCATTCAGAACCTGTACGTTAAACCATTTTACTTCAGCACTGGGTTTCTGTCCCATTGAAGGTCTTGCTTTAACAAGGACATGTTTTAAATCTCTTGAATTCAAGAGCTTCCATTCACAGAGCCAACAACAGGAAGAGAAAAGAGTATGAAGAGCCTTGTGTATGGTGTCTGAGCATGTAAAACTCTTGCGCAGTCTAACATAGTGTAATCAAGGGCACAATCACACCAATGACTGCCATCCATGTACCCCATACAGGTGACAGATCCTGTTCGGAGAACCACGTATGCACCGAATCTCTGTGCTTTTATTTCTATGAGTTATTGGTTCTTCCGTTATTGTCATCTTTTTCAGATAATGTACTAAGATTACGTAACTTCTATGGCAGACACCAATGGCTCAGGTCTGGAATCCTGGCTACCTGGAGGATCAGAGTTTGAAGCTAGCCTGGAACAGAGAAGTCTGAATGACAGCCAAAAGCTAGGCTGAAGGCATGGCTCAAAAGTAGCAGAGCACTGGCCTTAAGCAAGAAAGCCAAGCTAGTATAAGGCCTTGACTTCAAGTCCTTGGCCCAGTGGAACCTGTATCATAACGCAAAGCTCTGGATCCACGGCCTAGTTAGCCTCCTATGATATTTCAACAGAGACTTGACAATCAGTGAGCTCCAGGGAAGATCCACCGACTTTGAGACTGAGAAATCTGAGTCAGGTTTAGATTCATGAGCAGTGATTTAGCACACACACACACACACACACACACACACACACACACACACACACATCCAGTAGATCCGGAGCTGGCCTTGGTACACTTACAACAAGAAATAGTCTTTTAAAATCATTTCTTCTTCAAAAACCTACAAGAGGCAGGTGAGAGGAGAGCTGTCGTCAAGATAAAGCAGAACCGAGCTTTATGAGTCGTCCCGTGAGTTTTATGCGCTGTGCATTCTACAAAGTAATGGGAAATTAAATTAACACAGTTCTTTATAGCATTTTAAATTCTTACCACAATTAATTTCCTGTAGTACTGTATTTTGGTTCTGCTGCAATCATTTAAGTAAACTTTATATATATATTTTTTTCTCCCAGATCAAAGAAAGTCATTCTTCTTGACTTATTTCATAACAACACACCCAACTGTCTTATTTTATGCAGTATGGGGGCATACACGACTTTCACACTTTAGAGTTGGATGAAGTTTTTAATCTCCTCTTCTGGATATTCTTTGCACATTTTACATCTCTTTTTTCAGAAAAGAATTGTTATTTTTTTTTTTTGCAATGAACAAGTCATACTGTAAGTGGAGAGATACACATCCACTTTCATCTCTTTCTGGGGTGCTTGCCAAAGAAAGCACCATGATCAAACTCTCATGGTGGACAGACAGGAAGTAATTTGCTTTGGTGCCATTTCAAAGCAACAAAGATCTCCAACTTCAAAAGGAATCTTCAATCAGCTGTCCATTCTGGCCCTTAGAACCCATTTGGTCTACCTTCCATTGTATGGATGAGAAGAGGGGTCCACTGGGATGAGATAAATAGCCTGACCTCTCACTCGATTTTGGAGGGGGTCCCTTGAGAGGCCCTTGTTCTACCCGGTGGGACACATTCTGCCACAGCAGATCAAATGCACACATTCGCAAACTTGCCTTTGGCTCTAAAAGAGAGGAGAGAAGGAAGCATTTCCCACTTTTTCCTGGCCTTCCTACTACCTGGTAACTTCCAAAACCATTTCCAATAACTTGAGCCATGAAAGCCCATATGATGTTGACTTTTAAGTCCTTTGGTACAGAGAATAAAATTTGCCCTGAACTCAGAGAAGATGGCCTCTTCCTGATGGGACTATATTTCAAACGTGTCTGCGAGCATAATTACACCAGGAAAAAAAAATGCCCGTCGAAAATGTATGATGTATGGTGCCATCATGGGATGAAAGGGAGATGAAGAACTTGAATACCAAGTAACTGTTTCTCCATCCAAGACACACGGCTGTATCTGTAAAGTTCAGAAACAAAGGGAATCATTTTGGACACCCTCCCATGTGTTATTATTTTCTTCCCTCTTCTTGTCATCCATGCCTTTTTCCCATCATGTTCCTTTTTGGGACCAAAAGATCCAATTGTAGCAAATGCTTTGCTGGCTGTTGGTCTTCAGTGCAATTGGTTTTCCTGTATCTAGAAGGCAATCATGGGTGTTAAATTAGTGGGCTCTTGTGATGAGGGTTTGAAAGACTCCAAATCTTCATAGAAATTGCCTAAATTTTTTCAGCTTCTTTGCAACCTGGAGAAATCCCAAGTGGCCCTCCAGGATGGACCTATTCTGTCTCTCCACAACAATCCATCTTGAGAAGTTCCTTAGTAATCGAACCACACAAATGGCAGGCTGTTCATGTTCTTTCTAAATATTGCCTACACCAACTTCCATGTTTGGAACCAGACACTTTATAGAAACAACGATTAAGACTGCCCAATTACTAATTCTGTTCTGGAGACCAGTGCTTACCACTCTAAATGACAGGAAGCACATCCTGAGTAAATAAATGAATAGATGGATGGATGGATGGATAGATGGATGGGAGGGTGGGTGGGTAGATGAGTGGATGAGTGGATGGGTGGTGAATAAATGGATGGGTGGATGGGTGGGTAGTTGGGTGGATGGATGGATGGGTAGATGGGTGAATGACTTCATGGGTGGTTAATAAATGAATAGGTGGATGGGTGGGTGGGTAGATTGATGGGTAGATGGATGGGTTGATGGGTGGATGGATGGATGGGTAGGTGGTGGGTGGGTGGATGGATGATGGATAGATGGATGGATAAGTGGACTGATGAAGGATGGATGGATGGATGGGAGGGTGGGTGGGTAGAAGAGTGGATGAGTGGATGGGTGGTGAATAAATGGATGGGCTGATGGGTAGATGGATGGGTGGATGGATGGATGGGTGGCTAGATGGGTGAATGGATGGGTGGTTAATAAATGGATAGGTGGATGGATGAGTGGGTTCGTAGTTTGATGGGTAGGTGGATGGGTTGATGGGTGGATGGATGGGTGGGTGGTGGGTGGGTGGATGGATGATGGATAGATGGATGGATAAGTGGACTGATAAGGGATGGATGGATGGATGGATGGGTGAGTGGGTGGGTGGGTGGGTAGATTGATGGGTAGGTGGGTGAGTGGATGGATGATGGATGGATGGAAGAATTGGTGGTGAATAAATGGATGGATTAATGACAATATTGTTGAGTCCAAATCTCTGATTTGTGGCAGTAGATAAGCAAGGAAAACCAGAGTGAAAAGGTGGAGCTTGTAGTGACCTGCAGGTCTGGCCTCAGTGAGAATCTATTCTGAGTGAGAATTGCTTACATCTTTCCTGTCTAGGCCACCACATACAATCACAGAGCACTTCCACTACATGGACAATTTTGATGTAGCCAGGGAAGAAAACGCTTTGTCCCATCTGACCACACAGAATGGCAGCTGGCAGAAGAGAAGATGGTTTTCCAAGATCAGAGTGTCTGTCACCTTGCTGTTCTTATAGACGGGTTGAATGATGTTTGACAGTATCGAGGTTGAACTCAGGGCTTGTGGCTCACTTACTAAGTGGGTGCTCTACCACTCAAAGTCATGTTTCCACCCCTTTTGAGTTTTTCTCTTCTTTTTAAACTTCATCTGGTATGGCAGCATCATTCATAACCCCCAGGTACTAGGGAGTCAGACCTCAGGAGGACTGAGGCTGGAGGCCAGCTCATAGAAAAATTTAGTGAGCCTCCATCTCAAGAAGTAAGTTAGGCATTGTGACACAGGCCTGGAATCCCAACTGTACCAAAGGCACAGCTAGGAAAATTGTAGGTACAGTCTTAGGATGCCATAGACAAAAGGCATAATCCCTTATCCAAAAGGTAACTGACAAGAAAAGAGGCTGAGGCCACAGCTCCTGCGTTAGAGCACCTGGGTAGTATGAGTTCAAACTCTCATCCTGCGTCACTCCATCAAGAAGAAAAGAAAGAAGAAAAGTTCCTGTCTTCCTGAACTAGAGATAGGACTTAGTGCTAGAAGGTTTATCTAGTACCCCTTCAGATAAAAGTTCAATCTCCAGCATCATAAAACATGAAAACGATTAAGAAATGTTCAAGTCATCTACACGTTTTCTTTTACTAGGTCTATCTTCTGTTCTCTCGACAACCTTTCCCCAAAGATTACCACTGGAATAAGGGAGAGGCAAGGGTCAACACTGAGGAAGAACCCTGTGGTTACTGTCCTGTGCTACTTTGACATTTCTACCTGGAATGCACAAATGAGCAGTTACCAGCCTGTAGCTCGAAATCAGAGCCTGTTTCTTCGGGTTGGGCCTTTCTTAGTGGAAACAGATGTAACACCATCTCAGTGAGAAGTTTTCATTTCTCCCGTCCATGAATCAAAAAAGAGGATGTGGTTTAGGCTGTGTATTTCTGTGCCTGAATTCCTTTGATTTAAAAAAAAAAAAAGGTACTGGTAAAGGTAGCCCTTGGGTTCCCAAACTCTCGGGTAATTAGCGGTATTGTCCTCTGCGTGCAGGCTGGGTGATTGTCCTCTCGCTACGGGCGTGACATGATGCACTGGAAGTATAACTCTCACCCTGATTCCTTTTACTTTTGGAGAAATAAGAATGGCGGGATATGATTTCAGGGAAACAGGCTGTTCCAGCCATCCCAGCTGCAATATCACTCATTTAAGGTTAATGAAGGTGATTGAACGGATTGTTATGCCATTAATCTACCTGCACATTTTATAATTAAGGAAAGAATATGTTCTAAAGAGGGATAAGAAGCTTAAAGGGCCTTCTGATGTTATTTTTCCACCAACAACTTTGGTTTTATGTCTCATAAAATATGGATCCCTGCAATCACACCCTGACCAGTGGGTTCACAGTACCTTCCTCATTTCCTCTCGCCTCTCTCTTGCTCTAATTTCATTGTTTTGTTTGTACCTCTGCAGGGTTTGGAAGCCAGCTAAAGATGGGAATGTTATTTTAACAAAGTAAGTGCCAGTATGCTGGGGCAGAACACTAAAGTGGCATCCCTGAAGAACACAGGCTTCCTACATCTGATCCCACTAAAGAAACTTCATTTCAAATGTCGTGTGAGAAAAGTTCTGATCTAAACGTTGAATGATTACACATTTTTACACTTCAAGTCTAGAACATATCAAATATACCAGCCAACTACCGTCCACATTTCTGACGGAGCATGTATAATCAAATCGTGGCTAGTACAGATGATCAGAGACCTAGAGATGGTGAGTCAAAGCAGTAACCAAGCTGAGGACAGCCTTGTGGTTGTAAATGAAGTCTGAAAGAACACAGTTTCACCTACTGTTTACATGCTAGCCACAGCACCCGCCCCGTGCTACATGGCAGAGTTCCCTACGAGAAAACATATATGGCCCATGATATTTCGAAGTCTATGCCTACCAAGGGCAACTGATTCTGAGAGAATCCATCCATTAAAGGGGCACAGACTGTTTCTAACTTTTAATGGGAAAGATGCCCTCATCAATAAGCCCTGATATTCACAACAATATAAATACCTTAACCCCTGAAATAAAAAGGCCAAGACTTAAGTTAAAGAACCACCATTTGGCAGTCAGTGGGTGTCAAAGAAAATTCCTTCCCTTTATGAGAAACAGAGACCACAAAGTTTTTGGTTTTGTCTTTGTTTTTTACCCTGCACTCATTCAAGTATGGCTTCCTCTTTTCCTGGAATCTCAACTGTGTCTAATTATCCTCTCTGTGAACTAAGGATGGCGTAAGCCACGCTTACCCCTGACCCCCTTCTGGAATGAGCTCTGATTTCTACAAGCATAGAGCAATTCTCTTTTCTCTTGTTAGTGACTGGCTCAAGAATGGCCCCAGATCAGATGGGTGAAGCAATTTGAATGAAGAGTTGCCGGAGGTTTCTTGGAGCATTCTTTGATTCCATTGTTCTTAGCTGCCATTTTCCTACTCTTCTTTAAGTAGGGACAACAGTCTGAGGACCAAGAGGAGAGAGAAAGCAGGATGCATTGAACAGAAGAAAATCTAAACAGAATCTCCGAACCAGCATCTGTGTGTCTGAAACTGCTCCATTCTACTTCGCAAAACCATGAGGTTCATTCAGGTTGCCTCATACGGAAGGGCTTGGTTTCTTTTTTTTAGAATTGAATAATATTCTACTTGATAATGAATTACATTTTTCTTGTTCAATTAGAAAGTTTATCAACTTTCTACTTAACCTAGAAGTTAAGGGTAACAATTACTTGCTGTGTTCAATTTTACTTTTACTCACATAATCCAACCTCCTCTCCATTCTTTCAGAGATGAAATTTAAACAGAATAACACGGAAAATGGTACTAATCGAAAAGATTAACAATGTACACTAAGATTTTTTTTTTCATAAAAGGACAGAAGATAGGAGCCGTTCCTCTCTCTTCCAAAACTGGAATTCTTCCATATTTGATGGGTTCCTTGCGATTTCTCAGGGCAGAAAAGGGACAACTAAATGGGTACAAGAGAGACAGAAAAATAACATAGTGGCTTTGGTATAATTGGAATTGATAATGTAAAAGGCCAAGACACAGATTAGAGAAGTCATTACAGTCTGGTCAATGGGGGAGAAATCATATCGTGTTCTCGAAGCATAGCAACTCCATTTATCCATTGGTGCCCAGGGAGTGATGGGTACCAACCAAGCCAAAAGATGGAGGAACAGAAAACTCGCTCATTGTGCTTGTGACCGGAAGTCCAACCATCATCTAAGCCAACTGCCATTTGTCAGTACTTTGCAGAAATCATCTCTCTTATAGGACGGCAGTGTTTAAATACTGCATAAGAACTTCAACTGGTTTAATTTAGAAACAACTCCCTGCAAAGGAGATGCTTTAGTCATGTTGGACAAGTGTGGATGCGTAGTACACGCGTGTGTTCATGCTATGTTTTGTGGAGAGGCCCCTGTTTATAAAGTGATATCGGGGTAGCAATCTTAGCCAGATATGCACATGTTGCAATCATCAACGTGCAAAGTATCTTTACAACCCCTCGTTAAATCTGAAACTGATCGTAAATGTTCCCTCTGTGAAGACATAACTCAAAAAGATTCACTCCAGTCTCTCTGCTTGCTTCACAGTCAGAGAGAGTCATGTCTTTTACAGGAAAAAAAGAGAAAGAAATGTTCTTCTGAACTACTGAAACACCCCAAGATGCCCAAACTCTATCTAGAAGATAGGGGAATGAATGTTCAATTAAAAGATAAACCAGATGAATACAACAAACTCAAATTATGCTTCTGTCCTTGGGTTCGCTCTTTAATTGAAAAGGTCGACAGAGGACTGGAAAATGCTAGAGAGACATGTGCATTTCTAAGGAGACAATGAACTGCATATATGAAGCTGTGTTATCACCAAACGTATCGCTAGGATGGTTTTCTATGAGAATCTTTTAGCCTCTGGTCAATCATAAAGCCAAACGACAATGGTTTTAAGGTGTCCTTATGAAAAAGGATGGATAAAGATGGATGTATTTATTTAGGGCAAAGGGTGAAATGTCAGTCGTGGGGTTGACAGTGGGTGGGTTCACCATAAGCTAGGGTAATAACCTGGCCTCTGAGCAGCACCAGGTCTGAACAGGGGCGGAGGTGTGGATACTCAGTGTAAGCAAGGAGACCAAGTTTCAGTCCCTTAGTCCCTGGTCCAGGGAATGAACTGACCATCTGCACTTGCCTACTCTCGGGGGCCTTCTGCTTAAATGTGGTTCCCGGGGTGGGGGGTCATGATATGGCTTGTTCTATTCACTCCTTCCTTCTTCTCCTACAGAGCTGGGGTACAAAGGAAGGAGATGGGACTCCCTTAACATTCTGAAGTATACATCCTTTCATGCGGTCATCTTTCCTGGGGAAAGTGACGCATTAACCCTGAAAGAATCCTCCACAGAAACAGGTCTTGGGTCTCTTACAGCAGTGGAGATGCGCTGCTGTCCACCGGTAGGGGTTCTGACGCTGGTGGATTCGTTTCCTTCCGTTCTAACAGCAGAGTGCCAAAGTCTGCTTCTCCGTGCTTAGTCTATGATACTTCTTACCTTATTTTTGTCTTTTTTTTTGGTCAGTCATGGGGCTTGAACTCTGGGACTGGGTGCTGTCCCTCAGCTCTTCAGCCCAAGGCCAGCGCTCTACCACTTGAGCCACAGCGCCACTTCCTATTTTCTGGTGGTTCATTGGACATAAGAGTCTCACAGACTTTCCTGCCCAGGCTGGCTTTGAACTGTGATCCTCAGATCTCAGCCTCCTAAGTAGCTAGGATGGCAGGTGTGAGCTACAGGCACCTAGTTCTTTTTTTTTTAAATGAACCTCCATCAAAATCCAATTCGATAATAATTGGAAATTATATCTCTGAAAAAATATTTCTAGCTCTTCTTATCATGTTTATCTGAGGGAAATTGCTTATTTTCTCAGATATATACCAGGCATCAGTGATTGATCCTCAGTGCTTGACATCCTGCTACGTAATGTCCTGCGATGCAAGGTTCTGTTAGGGGGTGTCCCCGTACATAGCATTCTGCTACGTAACATCCTGCTATATAATGTCTTGCTATGTAGCGTTCTGTTACAGTTAGCCTGCTACATAACATTCTGGTATGTGATGCACTGCTATGTGATGCCCTGCTATGTAATGGTCTGCAGAGTAAACACCCTGCCACGTAAAGTTCTGCTATGTAATGTCTCGCTATGCAACATTCCGCTACATAATGCATTTGTTTCCCGAAGTAAACTTCCCAATGCATTTCCCTCCCGGCTCAGGTGGCGCCACCAGAGCACGTGAACTTCCAGGGTCTCTGACAGTTCTGATGGGCCCAATGCCAGGTGCCACCCAGCGAGAGGCCTTCCCACAGGCCCTTACGCAGGTCACATCGCACGACAAGAGCAGGCGCCAGTCCCAAAAACACCCCATGTCAGCCTGCCTCGCTGGGCCACGCAGATTCGGTACCAGGAAGATAGTTCTCTGCGTTCGGGTCAAGCCTACACCTTTCTTCCAGACTGCTGGGCCTCTTCAGTATGGGAGGAGAGCTGTCCTCAAATGGCAGCCTCTCTCGTCATCACTCCAATTTCACCCCACTGAATGCGGTCTCCTTACACATTCTAGTTTCCTCCTGCTTTGACTTTCCTGAGAGACGTCAACATCATTGTTCCAGGATCAGAAATCTTGCAGGGGAGGACAGGAAGGGGGTGGGGGGAAATGATGGTTTGAATACTGCTGAGGTAAGCGCTTTCTGCAAGGTGCGCGTTTTCCATTCCACCTGTAACAGTAATCTTTATGAAAGGAAGAAAAACCTCACTGTGACCTCTTTGTACTTATAATACAATCCCAAATCCTGACAAAACCCCGCGGGTTCCTTCCCTGCCCGCATCTGTAAACCTGCTTTCTATCCACACAGACTCCTTAACTTCCTGCACGCCAAACAACAAGTTATTCTTCTTTCTACCCTCTAACAGGTGCATATATATATATATACATATACATACACATATATGTATATATAAATTTACTTAAGGCAACTGGCAGCCTGTGAAGTTTTTCACTCAAAGTAAAAGACATATACTCACTCACACACATACACATTCTCTCTCTCTCTCTCTGTCTCTGTCTCTCTCTGTCTCTGTCTCTGTCTCTGCCCCCTCTCTCTCCTCTCTTTCTCTGTCTTGTAGATATAATTTCCCCAGGTTGATGGGTGGGCGAAAGAGTCAGTCTTTATGGGGAATAAGGAAGTCTTTCTAATTTTCTAGGGGGCTGACTCTATGTTCCTGATAGCACTGTTTTATCAAAGGATTGCAATTATTCAGCCTTTACTTCTCCCTTTGGACAGTTAACTTTGTCGTACAGTCATCTATAGCTGTCCTGCTATATGTATGCCTGAAAAGTTCTTTCTCCAAAGTTCCTACATGCGTCTGGTCTTTCTCATGGGTCGGATCCTGGGTCAGTTGTTTGCTCTAAGGGTTTTCCCCTGACTGCCAGAGCCCCTTTCTGGGCCCTACGGTGTCCTAAGTGCTCTGAGCTTTTATTCTTTCTGTAGCATTGCTGCTCTCTGAAGTACTTTTGCTTAACAGTCGTTTGTTTATTCATGGCCAACCTCCTTCTAACTAGGAACCAGCTCTCCAAGAGGGAGGACACAGCACCAATCTCGGTCACTGTGATGATGGCTCCAGGAGGCGCGGCCTACTCGGGTACGGCAGTCTCCCGGTGCACCTGCTGGAATGGCGGGTGGAGGAAGGCGCTTGGCCACGGTTCCGGGTGGAGGGAAACACATTGCGAAGTACAACGGTGAGCTTCCTGAGAACCCCTGGCTGACCGTAAGGTCTGAGACCGGCAAGGAACCGGAGCATGCCCAGGCAACTCACTCCATCTTTCCAAGTGAGAGGTGCCGGGTCCACAAGAAGAACTCTGAGGGCCACAGGGCTAAGGGTCAGATGAGCAAGTCCACGCTGGAAGGGTTTCCCTGCCAGCCAGCTACTGGGCAACATGCTTCCCGCCATTTGCAACCAACAGGACGGACACGCTTTTACAAGTCAACAGCCTTGCTTTCCACCACAAAGACGGGAGTCATCGAATAACAAATCATCGTCTGTGACATAAATCTATACCACTAACATTATTTTCTCCAGAGGAAATGAAATCATGATAGCCGTCACCTGCCAAGTGAGTTCATCAGAGAAATCAGCAGAACTCAGTTCTGGACGGAGGGGCTGAGCTCTCTGAACACCCCAGCCTCTCCTGTGAACAGCCAGGGACGAGGGCACTGCTGAGTGTTGCTTCCCAAGACAAGTATATGTAAGAAAAATCGAGTGTGTGTGTGTGTGTGTGTGTGTGTGTGTATGCTTGTGTGTGTATATATATAATAAAAATCACCCTTTACCTCCCCGACCTGTGATTAGACAGTTAGGCTCAGGCTCGGGTTTGAGCAAGGTCCTTTAATTTCCTTGAACGAGTCTCCAAAGAACACGGCCCCTCACCATTGTTTATATATGGAGGTCTCGTTCTGAAACTCTACGCACCTAGGAAGGAGGCCCAGATCGTCATGGACCGGGAGTTCTAGTTATTATGGCTCATGGCTGAGCTCAAGTTTGTCTTCCCGCTGTGAAGAGAGAGGTAATTAAATGCTAGTACGAAAACAAGGAATTGCAGAGGTGATTCGTGACTTAGTCGTGGATGGATTTTGCTGTCATTTTGTCCAGTTGGAAGGGCTCGTGGATGTTGAGCATTTGCTCATACAAACAAAATGGAGGATGTGGACCTTTTAGCCTGCTGGTTTAAGTTCTTACAAGGGCCTATAAGCATTTAACTTCATCTTTCCAAGTGAGTTTTATTTCAAGATACTCTAAAATCCAAATCCAAATTGAAGGAATTTCACTTTATTAGCCAGTGTTTATTATTAGCTCAGGTAGATACTTCATTGGCCTTTGTGCCTTATTTCTCATCTATGAAATGAGGATTGCTGTGCTACCTAGCACCTATGGGTGCTGTGAGGAATGAATGCAATGCTGTGGATAAGATACTCATAAAAAAAAACCCAGGTGTGGACAAAGGCCTAACATTTCTCAGTTGCTTCCTAGAGAACCAATCTGACACCATTCAATCGAAAAAACTATTCTTCTCTGTTGCCTATTGAAATAGGAGCCTGAGATTCATAGAAAATTTGTGCCACAAAAGAAAACAAAACAAAAAAGAGTAAGTCCTATTTTAAATTAAATACATGATGCGCGCAGAAGGAATCCACAAGGCTATAGTGAACATTTTAAAGGAAGAAACATCACCTCTCATAAAATGAAACATTTGCCCAAACAGCCATAAAGGGGAAGAATCCCAACTCTACCAAGTCTCCAAGGAGGAGATCTTTGCCTACCTTTTGAAATCACGAGTTATTTTCCAAAATCTCACATCGTACCACCATTACTTTCCACAGAACCAATAATTTTCCTGTTAAAATGCTTATGGATTCTCTCTGTCTCTCTGTCTCTCTGTCTCTCTCTCTCTCTCTCTCTCTCTCTCTCTCTCTCTCTCTCTCTCT
>NW_012267328.1:2715014-2742772 GCF_000151885.1 Dipodomys ordii
TCTCTCTCTCTCTCTCTCTCTCTCTCTCTCTCTCTCTCTCTCTCTCTCTCCTCTTTCAGCACAGGATATGGTTTCCTGAAAGATCCAGTTCCTTTGTCAAATTTTTACTGCTGTTCCAACACCAATTCATGTCATTCATTATTTCCTCTGGGTCATCTCTAAACGGAACAGCTAACACCTATATCCTAAAACCAGGGGAAAAAATTCAATTACATTTTGGGATAAATTCCAGTGATATCTTTAATACTAACTTACACATTTAAGAAGTGTGGAAGAAATCTCTATGAGAAATGTTCCTAATTCAGATACTTTCCTGGCTGACACTCCCAGCCACTGAAAAAACCAGTGTGATGGATGGAAAAAAGTTAAAAATATTTCACTTTGTGGATTCAACATTTCAGAAGGGCAATTGCAGGAGCTAGATTTAAGCTTTAATTAGGAAACATATATATCACAGGGTTGCTCCTTTCCTGTGATCAGGGGGAAAATTTTTTTTTATGTGCATGAGTTGAAATACAGAGATCAATAAAGCGCAGGCCTGACACCTCCAAGGCCAAGGAGGCTTTGAGGAATCTGGAGATTAAAAACATTATCTCCGTAAATCTGTGACCATGCCATCTAATTATTCATGTCATCGGAAGCTAGAACGTCAATGGAGAAACCGTTTGCTTAGCTATCCTTAATTATGAATTTTTAACCCTTTAGATCAAAGAGAAAAAATGTACATTACCACTAACTATGAAACCATTTATGTGTTTGGAAGAGGCAGTATTTTTGTACTTCTATTTATTAAGCATGAGCCCCAGAGGTACAGTCGCATGGACAAACTAACGAAGGGGTCCGAAAGGGAATAGAAAGATGGAGGCTGGATGTGCGGTGGAGGATGGCTATTTCTCTGTCTTATTGAAGAGGAGACTGGAATGGACGAAGGTGTGTGTGCTTCTGATCACTTTATCAAAAGAAACCACTGAAGTGAGCAGGCTGAGTCTAAGTGACTCCTTACACCCATCCTGGTGCCCCTCGATGGGTGGAGAGAGTTTTCCACCCAGGGCTGGGGCGCCTCGGGGTGAGAGCTAGCCTTCACCGAACGCAGATGCCGTGCTCAAGGTGAGCTAGGAGAACTCTGCTTCAGAGAAATGGAGAGGTCAGAACCTTAGGAAAACTTTGGCTAGAGAATGCTGGGGATTCTGCCTTGATCTCCTCCCTAAATGGCTTTAAATAAGCCACCTCTGAGTAGCCTCTATGTATACTTAGCATTACCTTCCCTAGACGGAAAAGTTCTGCTGGTACCTGAGCTTGTACCTCAGTCTCATCAGAGCTTTCTGTAAGCTTGTTCCGGGCTGCTGGTCTCTGAGACAACAGCCCACCATGCTGGACACGGGCTTTCTAATAAGGACTCCCGATTGATCTCCCCGAAGTTGGCTTCTTGGTCCCTTGCCCACTGGCTTCACCTTACGTCCCTATCAGAGCACTTAAGCCAGGTGTGTGACTTGGCTCTTCAGGGGCACCTGTGCTGATGGGGGAACGAGGTGGCCCTGGCAGGGGGGTGGAATGTCACTGGCCCACGGGGACTCTGTCACCTCTGACCCCCCTCCTCCTGTCATGGCACTGTGGGTGAGAGAGCTTTGTCGCGGGAATTCCTGCAGCGCTGCGCTATAAGCAGGAGGGTGTGCATCCACCGGAGTGGTGCACACTCACCCAAACAAGAAGGGCGTGTGCGACTCACAAACGTGGATGTGGCTACGTGGAGAACAAAGCGGGCAGCACTGGGTCCCCAGCGGTGAGGGGTGCGCCTCTCCTCCAAGAGGCGTGGGAGACGCAAACCAAGGGGCAGCTGGAAGAGAACCGCTTCTAACACCAACACAGAAGCAGCGAGAGACCTCATCACAAGCAGCTCCTGCCGATGGATATTTACACACACACACAACACACACCAACCCTACAGAGAAAGAGAGAAGGGGGGGTGGGCAAAGGGAACGAATCGCCAGCGTGCAAAGATGGTCACCATCGTCACAGGAAGCTCTCTCCCCAGCAAAGTCTTCCTAGAGCAGGAACGAAGGAGACAGAGACGGTGACAAGGTCCGCTTGCGATTTCCCAGATGATGAAAAATTAAGAAGAGGGCTGGAGACGCCGGCCTGATGCTGCCGTGTGTGTGCACCACATCCGCCCAGGGAGATGGGAAAGGAGAGGGGGAAAACAAACTCCCAAGGCAGGCAATCCTCTGTGTGTGTGTGTGTGTGTGTGTGTGTGTGTGTGTGTAATATTATATATATATATATATATACATATATATGATCAGCTTTTACTCAGCAATCTCACTGTTCAGGAGAATTTGTCCAGAGACAAAGACTGCGAGAGAAATACGCAAGTTCAACATTGGAAACGTCTTAGAGGCAAAAACTTTAAAAAGGGCAACTGTTGAACCGTGCTCAGAGGATGAAAACGATCCCACGCCTGGTCCTGAGTGCTGTCAGGGCGGCAGGCAGGTGGCCTAAATGGAGCTCCATTTATTCACACCTGCAATCCCAGCTATCGGTGAGGCTCGGGTGGGAAGGATCACGGTTCGAGGCCGGCCTGGACAGCCACCTTCTCCTCTGACCCTTGCTGGACACCACGGTCACCCTGTTCTCCACAGGAGGCTGAGATTCGGAGGACTGGTGGTCCAGGGCGGGCTCAGCAGAAAAGTCTCCACGGGGAGAAGCCGGTGTGGGGTGGGAAGCCTGACGGGGCGCCACTCACGAACCCGGCTGGGAGGAGGCGAGGTCCTGCCTGAAAACAGCTCAGGACAAAGCGGGCTGGGGTACCGCGCAAGCCCAGCGAGCACTCAGAGCTCAGACCCCGCCTCTCCAAAACCATTTACTCAGAAAAGGTTTCAGGAAAACCAGGTAGGGAGAGAGAGACTGGAAGAAGGACAGCTGGAAGGAAAAAAGGGAGAGAGAAGAAGGGAGGGAGAGGAGAAGGGAGGGGGGAAGAAGGGAGGGAAGGAAGGAAGAAAGGAGGGAGGGAGGGAGGAAGGGAGGGAAGGAAGGAAGGAAAGACAGGGAGGAAGGTGAGGGAGGGAGGGAGAGAGGGAGGGAGGGAGGGAAGGAAGAGAGGAAGGAAAGAAGACAGGATGGAAGGAAGAAAGGCAGAAGAGAAGGAAGGAGGGAGGGAGGGAGGGATGGAGGAAGGAAAGAAGGAAGGAAGGAAGGAGGGAGGGTGGGAGGGAGGGAGGGAGAGAGGAAGGAAGGAGGGAGGCAGACACAAGGAAAGAAGGAAGAAAGGAGGGAGAGAAGGAAGGGAGAGAAAAGGGGGAGGGAGGGAAGGAAGGAGGGAGAGAGGGAAGGAAGACAGGAAGGAAAGAAGAAAGGATGGAAGGAAGAAAGGCAGAAGAGAAGAAGGAAGGAAGGAGAGAAAGAAGGGAGGAGGAAGGAAGGAAGGGGAGGAAAAGAGGGAAGGGGGAAGGAGGGCAGGAGGGAAAGAAGGAAGGTAGGTAGGAAGGAAGGAATGGGGGAGAGAGGGAAGAAGAAATGATGGAAGGAAGGAAGGAGGGAAGGAAGGAAGGTAGGAGGGCAGAGGGAGGGAAGAAAAGAAGGAAGCAAGAAAGGAGGAAGGAAGGAAGGAAGAAAAAAAGGAGGGAGGGAGGGAAGGAAAGAGGGAGAGGGAAGGGAGGAAAGAAAGAAGGAAGGATGGAAGGAATAAAGGAGGGAGGGAGGAGCAAGAAAGGAGGAAGGGAGAGAAGGAAGGAAGGAAGGGGGGAGGGAGGAAGGGAGGGAGGGAGGGAGGAAGGAAAGAAGACAGGATGGAAGGAAGAAAGGCAGAAGAGAAGGAAGGAAGGAAGGAGGGAGGGAGGGATGGAGGAAGGAAAGAAGGAAGGAAGAAAGGAGGGAGGGAGGGAGGGAGGGAGGGGGGGAGGGAGGGAGGGAGAGAGGAAGGAAGGAGGGAGGCAGACACAAGGAAAGAAGGAAGAAAGGAGGAAGGGAGGGAGGGAGGGAGAGAGGAAGGAAGGAGGGAGGCAGACACAAGGAAAGAAGGAAGAAAGGAGGGAGAGAAGGAAGAGAAAAGGGGGAGGGAGGGAAGGAAGGAAGGAGGGAGGGAGGGAGGAAGGGAAGGAAGGAAGGAATGGGGGAGAGAGGGAAGAAGAAATGATGGAAGGAAGGAAGGAGGGAAGGAAGGTAGGAGGGCAGAGGGAGGGAAGGAAAGAAAGAAGCAAGAAAGGAGGAAGGGAGAGAAGGAAGGAAGAAAAAAAGGAGGGAGGGAGGGAAGGAAAGAGGGAGAGGGAAGGGAGGAAAGAAAGAAGAAAGGATGGAAGGAATAAAGGAGGGAGGGAGGGAGGAGCAGGGAGGGAGGGAGGGAGGAAGGAAGGAGGGAAGGGGGAAAGGGAGGGAGGGAGGAAGGAAGGTATGCTGGCTGAGCTGTACTTGCTGGCAAGGTGGCTGTGGCTCAGCTGCCCAGCAGAGCTTTGGCAACAGCAGCCGTCACTGAGACCTGCAGAGACAAGCGGGGGCTGGCTGGTGGAAAGTCACAGGAGGAGTCTGGGATGGACGCCTGGAAGAAGGGATTGGACTGGACATGTTTCTCCAGGGGTGGGGTGGGATGAATAGGAGAGAGACACGCTTGGTTAAGACCAGTTGAGAGTGGGGGAGGAGGCTTACTCAACTTTTTGAGTCTGCAAACCGACGGCAAAGTGTGGAATATTTGCATCAAACTATTCGTGTACCGGCTGTAAACCTAGCTACATCTATCCGGAGGCTGAGAGCTGAGAATTGCAATTTGAAGCCAGGCAGGAGAGCAAAGAGGAAAGTCCATGACATCCTTATCTCCAGTTAACTGGAAAAAAAAAAGTAGAGCTGTGGTTCAAGTACTGCAGTGCTAGCCTTGAGCAAAAAGCCAAGTGATAGCACCAAGACCGGAGTTCAAGCCCTAGCACATGGCAACCACATAACCATATTTACATACAGGATGGTCGGGAAGAGGAAGACTGAAAGGAGGTAGAACAGAGAGGAGGTTAACATTTTTCTTCTAACTTCTATAATTTATTCTGGCTCATGTGTGCATTTCATTCCTAAATTAAGGAGCAGCCAATCAGGAAAACAATAAATTAAACATGCTTTCTCAAAATCAGTTTATAAGCCCTTTTCCTTAGATTTGAAAGGCTCAGATTAAAACACTTCCTTTGAGTTAACAGGGAGGTGCTTTTAACTGAGCAGTAAAATGCCTTTGGGACGTGGGTCTCTCTTTGTGATCCTGAAATTGGTAGGCTCAGCCATAATGGGCAAGGAGAAGAACACAACAACAAATGGAACTATGTCTGTTTAAGCACTGCAAAAATAACACTCAAAACCCAAGTGTGTCCATTATTTACCATGGGTAAGTAAACTAAAATGCATTAAAGAGAATGATGTACTCTACAGGCATTAGGTTATGTTTTTGAAAATTTTATTAACGAAGAAGCGTGATTCAACGTAAGATGTCAAAATGAAACAAATAATTCTGTATAAAAAAGCTATCCTTATTAGATAAAGGTAGATAGATACCATGCAGGCATATTCCTGCATATACACACATACTTAGAAAAATGCCTTCCTCTAGACAAAAACATTATGGTCCACTAAAATTAATAGCTGAGAGGCATAAGATGAGGAATGTGGCTTGGGTTAAGTTTCTCCTGTTTACTTTTCTGTTTGGGTCCACTCTCAGACAATGTCATGTCTTAGTATGTTCCCCTTGAAAACAGATAAAATAACAAAGCAACTGACATCCAGAGAAAGAGATAGACATCCTTCCAAAAGAGCTGGTTCCTAGTTACTTAGCAATGTTGACAAGTTATGACTGGAAAACATATGCACGTTACTCTCTCCTGTTGAATGGAGCCAAGTGAAGTCCCAAAATATATCAGTGTCTAGTTACTCTTACACTTCAGCAAACATCACATTGCATATTTGCACCTCTTCTGTCCAACCCATCCATGGGTCACCTAGGACTCGAATGTACCAAGTTAGGGTGCCATGTTGGCTCCAAGGATAAACCTGGGCAGGAAGATCCAAAAATGCAAGTCCTTTGTGAGCAGGAAGGTTAGTTCAAGGTCAAAGGTCTCAGTTTATGTTGTCTGCATCATGGGCTGCCCAAACTGTCTTACAGCTGAGCCAAGAAAGCAAGTTCTCTACCAGCTACCACATCTACCCATGAGAAGTCTGTTCATGGAATTAAGCACAGTGTCACTTGACACTGAGCGGTAAGTGCAGTTCAGGACTTGATACCCATAGCAAGAAGTGATCTCAATTTTAAAAGTCTAAGATGGTTGAAACAGAGTAACATCCCTCATTACTGGTGATAGATAGATAGATAGATAGATAGATAGATAGATAGATAGATAGATAGATAGATAGATAGATAGATAATCAGCTGAGTCTCAAAAACATTATTCTGCAGACTCTCCATCCAAGCCTGGCATTCCCTAGGTTGACAGACTAATGAGATACATATATTTAGTACCCCAGTGGGGTACTGGATCTTCTCAACATGTTTGGAAGTCTTCACCTATCCTTATCTGGCTTTGCCCATCATTTCAGAAACCTTTCTACGAATTCCTGCACAGGTGAATGCAGAAAGAAATGGCACTTGCTTGACCTTACACTGGATTTCTGTATTGTCTTGGAACAGGCAACAGAGACTCAGATTTCTAATAGAATCATCATATTTAAAGGTCCTTTCTAGACTTTGGATACACACACACACATACACACACACTCATATATAAATGACTTACACTGCAGATATTTTAATGACCTTTTAAAATTCATCTAGTTATTTATTCAGTTAGCCCGAAATCAGTATGGCTATCCTATTAAGCAAACAGTTGCAAAGAAAGGCCAGCCCGACGGTGAGCACCGGGTGAACCTTAGTTTATTTCCAAGGACGTCTAACAGGCTTCCTTCCCTCGCTGCTTCTGAACACATCCGTGGCACAGTTGGAGCAAAGCTCTTCTTTGGCACTTGGTACCGTGAGGCCTTCTAACCTGATGAGGTTTGCTGCCTAAGTGCACGCACACACACACACACACACACACACACTGAGAACTCAAAATCCATTAAAACAGTGTTTATATGTCAAGTCGTATTTCATCATCAACAAACTCACTCATATCCAAATGATCAGTCAGGTGCTTTAGCAATATTTATACTATGTTTGGTTTTAAACACAAAGACTTCTAAAACATAAAGCCAGTGAGTGGATCTACCAGATATATAATACAAATCTACAGAATACACCTAGCAGTATTTTTCTATTCTTTCCTCCTGTCTAAAATGACAATGTTCAGGCTTATACAAGATGGCCACAGATAAATAACTTTCCTAAGAGACAGCTTCTTACACGCAGTACAATAATACTTATTGAAGGATAATCAATGTTAGCTAAAAGCCAATCTAGGATTTTATAATCACACATGAGTTTCATAGCATATCAACTCTAGAAATGGGAAACAAGGTTGGGATGGGAAGAAAAAGTAGAAATTGAACTTTAATTATGCCAAGACCTAATGCAATTTGATATTTTTCTAAGGATGCAAAAAGAATAGGCAGTTTCTCCAGCTGTAAAAACCCTAATCAATGTTTTCTTGAAAAATCTTTCAGTGACTAAGTTTTAAATCATCTTTCAATATATCAAATTCTTCCCATTGTAATGGAAAAAGTGCAATCCTGCACATTACCCATTGTGTTGTAAAAATCCAGAAATTGTTTTAATTGGTTTTGAAGGAAAGCATTCTTCTGAATTTCTAATCATATTTCTACCCCTAAGGCTAATATTAAAAAACGAATTGACTCCAAATCACTGCTGGGATTAACATTTTGTTACAGATAATCCACAACACAGAGAATCCACAAGCCTATGACTGCCGAGTTGAGTGTATTTTCTAAATCAGAAGCCTGAGCCACGCCGTGTGAATAATGAACCCTCCTAAACAACACATGGGTCATTTGTTTTACACCCTATTGGATGTCTGCCATGACTTCCTCGACCAACATCTTCGTGTTGGCGTTCAGTCACAACGCTCTGCAGCATTTCCAGAAATGGGACACGTCCCAGGTTGTCAACAACTGTCTTCCCTTGGGAATACTCACATCTTCCGATGGCTTTTACTCTCATAGGACACAAAAGGAAGCTCTGATTTATCAATCAACAGTGAGGGGTGTTTCTGGTAAATATATATATATATATATATATATATATATATATATATATATATACACATATATATATACCCACAGTTCACTGCACAGCCAGCGCGACAAGGTAGCAGTGTGTCACCTGTTCCCTGGAGTGGATTCACTGATATTCCTATTTGTTAATATTCAACTATTAATATTCAGGTATTAATGAGGAAACACAAAATGACCTATTCACTGAAAATTAAGAAACTCTTACTTGACCAGAAACTATTTACATAATAGCAATACCCTTCCCTCAATTATTCAAATTATAGTTTGAAAGGAAAAGAACACTCCAGAAGAGGTTTTTATTTGTCAGGACGTTTTTCCTGAGGTGAGAGACATCTTACTAAGTGTACTTGGGTGAAGACACCTGGACTGTGAAGTAGCAATATTCGACTGTATCCTATATTAATTCACAGCAAGATTTTTTTTAATCACAGCTGTTTAATTTATTAGCGATTTGAAGTAGTTGGTATCACTTGCATAATTTAAAGTAAACTAATTTAAACAAAAGATGAAATAAATGGGAAGTTTTTCAGATCAGAGTTTTTCAGATATATATTTTTTTCTTTTAGTTTAACTATAATTCTCCACAAGTACATAGTGAGAAGATCTGCATGAAATTAACTTCAAAGAAGATTTGCAAATGAATCCTGGAGGGTTTTCTGGGAAAAAATTATCATCAAGCAAAAAGGAATTTCAAATACATTAATTGTACTGAATTAATCTCTAATGTATGAGAATCTTAAGAGTTGGGCAAACTCCTACAAGTCAAAATTGACTTCTTAAGTATAATATTTTTTCGACAAGACAATCTTACCTGGAATAATTAACACAGAGTATTTAATTATTATTAATGATTAACAAATTTTGAATGGCCATAATTTATTTTATTTCAGCATGCTTTAAGCTATAAGCAACTGTAATTATTTTTTCAGATGAGATTTTTTTTAACAATGACATTCAATTTCTATTTTTTAAATAAATAATATTGGACTAAATTATTAATTTCACTAAGGGCAAGATGAGATGGTTTATACATAGTTTTTTCACAATGTTATACTTTTTCTTCAATTTTTCTAGTTATATTAAACTATATTTCTGTTCATTGATTTATTTATGTCTATGTTTCTCTTCAGTGATATTTTTCTACAAAAAAGGACCATTTTTTTCCATAGTTCTTTTTCATAGGAACTACAGACTCGGCCCCATAACGTCCCTGGTTGTTTTTTCTGTTATAAGGAGGGTAAAAAATACTATTGCGCATAATCGAATCAATTTGATGTAAGTGTAAAACGAATTTTTATACGATATGAATTAAATCAACTCAAGCAAGTAACTCTTTCTGCAAATGACTTGCTGAATAAGTAAAGCAGATGCAGTGGAAAGTCACATAAAATAAGCATTTGGAGAGTCCAAAGATATCTGTCTGTATAAAAAAAGAGAGAGGGTACTCCGACTCCAGCTACCAACAAGCTGGTCCGGGTCCCCTGCTGTATAAAGCAACGGCGTGGTTTCTTCTGACCCGGTGGGCTGCTCTCAGGGATACCATGGAGTATGAGCTCTGCAATGAGAGGGACAGGAAGCGTTCTGCAGCCTGCCGTGGATAAAGCCTAAAATCGGACTGAATCCAGTGGTCAAGACTGGACAACGGTAAAGAACGCGCCGGGCGCCGGTGGCTCACGCCTGTCATCCCAGCTACTCAGGAGGCTGAGATCTGAGGATCATGGGGCGGGGAAAGTGTGTGAGACTCTTATCTCCAATAAACCACCAGAAAACCAGAAGTGGTGCTGTGGCTCAAGTGGTAGAGCGCTCGCCTTGAGCTGAAGAGCTCAGGGAAAGCGCCCAGGCCCCGAGTTCAAGCCCCACCACCACCACCAACAACAACAAAAAGTAAAGAATGTTTAGCCACTTATTGTTCCTACGGTTATTTTTTTCACCCCGACATTTACAGGAGGGTGATCAGTTCTTCAAAACACGGCAACCATAGAACTTCTATGTCTGCCACCCGCCAACGGATTCTTGTTGCAATAAAGATGAAGTATAGAAAGTCTTTTTCTATCATTCATTCCCAGGTGCAGAAAGAAGCAATTAACCGGCTGAACGCAAACAGAATGGTCCAGGACTGTGGGCCAAGACAAACCTCTCCTCTTTTCAAGTTGAGTCTATCGGGTCACGAGCGCAGACTTGTGTTATGAAGCGTGATAGTTCGTCTTAGGGTATATATGTGAAACACTCGGTACCTCTGACCAGTGAATCGCTCGCTACTGCACACTGAAGATCTCATGCTGAAGTGATCTGTTCGCTGTCTTACGACCGGAAGGTTCTCAGAGGCACAGCAGGAAAGGAATTATTTTTCTTGCCCTCCAGTTCTGGTCCTAGGCACGAGCCTGCGTCCTGGGTGCTTGCCCCTGCGCCCCCTGTTCGCTCCTTCGGGATTCACAGAAGCCCATCTGATTTTCCCAAGGAAAGAAAGCCCCCTGGGTGGGAGGCTAGGAGGAAGGTACGGATGACGTACGTCTATGGACTGGTGACAGCCGAATCTCGTGGTGCACACCTGACTGGCAGGAAGTGCACACTGGAGGACCATAGTCTGAATTAGACATTGGGCAAAGGCACAAGACCCCAATAAACACACACGCACACACACACACACACACACACCAAAGGGGGGGGCTGAAGACCTAGCCCAGATGACACGGAGCTTATGCAGAAAGTGTGTAACTTCAACTTCAACCTCTCAATGCCACTAGGATAAATGAATGAATGAATGAATGAATGGTAATATGTCTTGTCTTATCTCACCATTCTCTCTCATGCAATCGCTCCACAGAAAAGCAGAAGAGTAATCAACGGAGAGTCCCAAGTGCCAGCCTCAAGCTGGTTTTGAACACGCCTTCTTCCTCTTCACAGAGTCTGCTCAATCATACCAAAAGCCTACACCACTCCAGTTGGTCCAGAAACCCAAACCTTCCTCGATAATACGCTGACTTAGATTCATCCACTTGGCCAGCCAAACTTCAGCACGCACGCGTGTGCGCGCGCGCGCGCACACACACACACACACACACACGGAAGAAGACTGGGGAGAGGGGTGATTCTGTCATGTGATCTCTTGGCTCCAAGCCAGGCTTTACAGAAGGGACAAATGACTTGTCCTACCAAAAAATAAGTCATATTGCACCTTAAACCGGTGGTCTGTAATAAGAGATGCTGCTGTTGTCAGGCTGAAAGGAGACACCAAAAATAAACACTTGGGGGGAGGGAGATCCAAAGGTAGATCTGCCTCGTGAGCACCAAGCTCTGAGTTCAAAATCTCATTAGAATTGCCCCCCCATGCACAAATCAGGACGACTGCATTTCAATCAAACATTTTATGGAGCAAGGTGTTTTAATGTTATGAAACTGCTCAACACTACAAAATGTTACTCTTCCCCTTTTTCCCAATGATTTGAAAATAATTGTGAACAGATTCCTGATGGATAATCATTAAAGCAGGTGCTAGGTTGAATTGGCCCCCCAGGATAGAGTTGTAAACCTCAACTTGAAGCAAATTCTATTTCCCTGACTTATAGGCAAACATAATTCTCTGTATAGGTGCAAAGTAAAAGTGGACTTTTTCATACCCAAAAAATATCTATACATTATTGTTTCTTTTATAATTCCCATCAAGTGCTATGGAAACTCTTTTAGTTCATGTGAAGGATTTAAAAAAATAACTATTAAAATACCCTGATAATAAACTTCTGATGGAAAGTAGTTCCTTCATACGCATAGCGCTTTATCCTGACTTTGTGCCCCGGTCTTATTTGTGAAGATGCCGATTTGGGAAACTAGAGAGCTCTGTTATAAAATTCCGACACAAACCCATGACATCAAGAGAATGCATTCAAGTTGGCCCAAACGGTAGAGTGGCTGCCTGGCAAGCACAAGGCCCCGAGTTCAAAGCTCATGCCATAAGAGAACACAAACAGTCATTCATCCAATCAGAATTTGCAAAGGAACAAGCCGGGACATTGTCCCCAGGCTCTTCACTGCTGCGGTATAGCAGAGGCACAGACTCCAAACGCACCCACAGTGGGAAAGGAAGGCCTGACACAACCTTGCACAAGCGTGCAAACCTGCACATCTGCTGGGTGTACATGCAACGTGCCTTCTCTCCAGGATCGCTGTGACCCACCGTTTTCAAACTCCGGCTTCTCTACGGAGGCCTACAGGTTGGCCGGATGGTTCTTTAGCATTGGTCTGGCCTGAGATGCCACTGGAGCCGCCCACGCCTCCTGTGGGCAGCCTTGTCTCCCACAGGTGGACACTGGCCAGCCAGGTGAGCACTGGCCACCGTGTCCACAGGTCGGCTGCGAACCACTCTCTCCACACTGACCCCAAGCCCGGGCATTGTGCCTGTAGCACCTTCCCAACCCCTCCTGGTGGGAGCAGAGAGGGGGCTCCAAGCCTGCTCCCCCTTCACCAAACACACACCTTTCTTGCTCTCGGCCATCCCGGGTCAAGGAGGAGGGCGTGCAGATCAAAAAGAGACGCCGGGAAACTCTATGGGAAAAATGGCCTGCGGGAGTCCAGCCCAGGGGCAGCTGCCGACACTCAGTCCAGCGCTTCGCCGGCCAGCTGGACACCTGCAGAGCGGGTCTACGGAGCACGGTGGGCTCCGGAGGGGTCCCAAGCCCTCAGTTGCCACACAAGCCAAGAACGGGGGACAGTCCCCCCAACTTCCTCATCTGTTTTCACAAGGAATGAGGAAAGCTTGAAAAAAGGCAAATGGGGGAAGTTCAATCCTTCCTAGCCCTTCCCGGGAATGATCATGTGAGCGAGTGACCCAGACTGTATTCTGCTAGAGTTCAGCAGCAGATCTGCGTTTATCTAACGAGCTGGGGAGTCGGGCAATCAGGACAGGTGAATGCTGCTATGTCGGGGGGCAGTGGTCGTCCGAGCTTGACACAACCCAGGGGTGCAGCTACACCCCGTGCACACACCGTCTGTGTGTAAGGAGCACACAGGTACAGGTGCATGTGAGGAGGGAGGGCGAGACAGGGGACCCTGGCGGTGTGCGGGTACACGCCTGTCACCTTGTGACCTCTCCTGTCCTTGCTAATTAACCCTTTGAGGCTGGATCACAAAGTCATCCAGCCCTGAGAAGGGGGGAGGGAGGGCTGCTGCAGGCGTCCACACAGGGAGCCTGGCATGAGTGTGAAAGTCGGTCCCCGTTCTCACCAGCATTGCCGGGGTTTTGCACAATTGCACCAGGCTGGCATTTCACTGCCACGGCTGAATTCTAAATAGGGATCCATGAGATGATTAATTTCGTCTCTTCTCCTCTCTCCTCTCACTCCCTTTCTCTCTCTCTCTCCGCTCCCTCTCCTCTCTTCTCCTTCTCTCTCTGTCTCTTTCTTTCTCTGTCTCTGTCTCTGTCTCTCCCTCCCTCCCCTGCTCCCCCCTCCAAGTCACGGCTGGCCATCTACAGGAACAAAATACCTAACTGAGGAAAAGTGTCTTCCAACCACAGCATCTGTCTCGCTGGCAGGCTCTGCTGACAGTTGGGACCTGGCTCAGGAGCCGTTTCTTCAAGAAGTGCTGTCGGGCTGAGCTATTAGTGGTCTCTCCTCTTCCTCGGCACTGCCTGCTCCCCATTCTTCCCTACTGGATGGATGGATGGATGGACAGACGGACGGATGTGTATCTAGTTCTCCTCTGAGAGCCCCCTATTGTGCCAACTATCTCCGATGGAGACCCTGCCCCTGTAGGAGAGGGCACAGGAACACTGGAACACTCATGTTTTGTGCTTGCAAAAATAAAAAAAGCGTCTATAAAATCTCCTGGCATTTCTCAAGGGTCTAGCTCTAAGCATTATGTAAGCAGTTTCCTCCTTCAGGAAGAGAGATGCTTCAAGACACAGGAAAAAAAAAATGCCCACAGCTCTCTAAGGGAATTTCAAAATAGCAAGGTACTTAAATACCAAGGAGAGTACCTGGTTTCCCTCCAAACCCAAACAGTCAGGGTGGCCAAAAGGCAGGAAGGAGGGAGGGGTGGGGGGCGAAGGGACGCAGAGGTCACCACGCCACGCCCTGGGTGCCAGCGGGGAAACCACAGGATGAACCAGCGACAAACCACGGGAAAGATCCTGTCATGTGAGCCATTCCACGCAAGGCACTTGGCTGCGGAAGTTCCTGTGTTTTGTTTTTATAGAAGAAATACTTAGGGTGGGGCTGTGCGTTCACAGGACCGGTATTCCAGTAACCGCGGAGCTGGCTCCATCTAATCTGGAGCTTAAAATACTCCTGTCAGGCTCTCCTTTTCCTTCTTAAAAAAAAAAAAAAAGCCTCTCAAAATCCACTTTCTTCAAACAATGACTCAACCCAGAGACCCCCTGAAGGGTCTCGATTCTTACAGGAATTAGGAAAGATCTCCGGTTATTATTAGATTTCATTTTTGACGGGGGAGAAAGCAGAAAGTAGGCAAGGCAAGCTGGCCTTTCTCTGGCTTGAGATGCTTTTGAAAAGTGCCACATTCAAAAAGCGAGATTGCACAGAACTCCTTCAAACCATGGGATAAGATGTCTACTGGACCAATTGCTCCTAACCCTCTCCTTGAAAGCACAGGTAACTGAAACTCCCCGAAGTCCTAAAGGCATTCAAGAGACCCCCAAGTCTGTGTGTATATTTAACATTTTCTTAAAAAAAAAAAAACAACGCCAAAACACAAAAAGATGAAGCCGGGAAGATCTCACTTACAGGAGTCAGACAACAACAGCAACAAAAACCTACAGCAGAAGGACCATCTCCAACAAACTTCTAAAAAGAAGCTTCTGCAGAGAACTCATCCTCTGGCTGGAACTGTTTAGTAGAATTTAGTTCCATTAGATATTCCTTCTTATAGTGCCCCAGCTGATTTGGGGGGGGGGTGTTAAAGGAACATCGTAATTAGCTCTTATCCATAGCCAGGCTTATTGATAATACAAAATCCTCCTTTACACGTTTAGAGTTGTAATCATGGGAGCAACGCTCCTTCATTGGTGGAAAAACATAACAGGTGAGCTTGAAACAAGTATTTATTTCATCTTTTTTTTTTAATGCAATGATACTCCAATAAAAAACAAAAGCACTGGGCACTGGCGGCTCACTCCTGAATTCCTAGCTATGCAGGAGGCTGAGATCTGAGGATCGCGGTTTGAAGCCAACCTGGGCAGGAAAGGCCTTGAGACTCTTATCTCCAACGAACCAACAAGGAAAAAGCCTTGTGGCTTAAGCGGTAGAACCTTGGCCTTTAGAAAAAATAAACAAATAAATGCAAAAGCTCAGGGACAAAGCCCCACCCCCCCCACAAAGCTACACATTGTGTTTTACACTTTATATATATATATATATATATGTATATTTAAAGTTAAATATACATATATATGTGTGTGTATATATTTAACTTTAAAGGTCATATGTAGACAAGAACTAAACATGAATATGAATAAGTTGGAGGCCAAGCCTCAAACTGGTATCTTTTCTAGTTTTTTTTGTGTTTTGGTTTTTTTTTTGAAAGAGTTACTAATGGTTCCATTTGTTTCCCATTTAAGATCCACTCATTGTATTCTCAGCCATCTACATGGCAATATGTGGGCCGGCCTGGACAAAGCATTTGCTTTGTGTGTATCACATGCACAATTCACTTAAATTCCAGATAATTGTGTGTGCATCTGTGAGGCTCTGTCACTGGTCTATATGAAGATGTTCGCAGTGTATACAAAGAGCAATTATCCAACAAGCAAAGAAAAAGAAACAGTCATTTCTGCAAATTACTGTCAGCTCCTTTATCAAGGAGTAAGTTTTGTGCTAAAAAGAATACAACCCCAAAAACACTTTTTTTTAAATGAAATGTATTCGCTCACACCATGTACACTATGTACAATGAACAGAAAAAAATAAAACAAAACAAGAGCATTTTTTTCAACTGTTAAATTACTAGGTCTGAAACATGGAATTTCAAATAAAATCATTATACACATGAAAATTTAACCCTGGAAAGGGGGGGGAAACCCATAACACAAACATCCGATCTAACCTACGTAATGTGCTGGGTATTTGTTCTTACTCTCTATCTGTGATAAAATGTTTTAACAACAGTCACACTATTTATAATTGATTTTTTTAAGATCCCCTCATTTGACATATAAACTCAGAGAATCAAGACCACGAAGAAAAGGCAAAACAGAAAATTTAAAGGAAAAACAAAAACCTTAAAGAATGGCAAGACTTCACTGGAACGTACTTGCTGTGTGCGTGGGTAAGGTTTGGGCAGCTCCACTCATATTTTCCCTTCGTTCACTCTTGCCTCTTATTTTCCTCCTCTGCTCCTTTTTTTTTTCCTTTTAACTTCATACGCAATCCCATTTCCACTGTCACACTCAACTCAGCAGACTTCCTTCAAAGACCAATCCAATTTTCAGACTTTTCTACTTCATTCCAACTAAACATCAATGGCTCTCTAGACCAAGGACCTAATACAGTAGATCTGCTCAAAGCTCACCCCAGTGATGTCACCGGAACAAAGAAAAAAAAAACATTCCAGATCAAAAAATTTTGGAGACTTTTGACTTACACAAAATCCATCAATCCAGTGGCCATTTATTTCCACATTAACTTCATTTAAATATCTTCATTATCATTTTGTCAAATGTATTATGCTACAGACCAAAGCTATTAGTCAGTAAAAAAAAAATCTCTGTATTCCCCAAACTGGAGAACCATCATTATCATTAATATTTCATGGAAGTGCATTAAATGAGACAATATTCAATATTTAACTATCTAATCCTACCATAATTTATATTAGAAAATACCAAGCATAGGAGAATTCAACCAGCTGAATTATTTTATTAGATGAACCTTTGTCGTTATTAATAACACTTCAGTATCTTGTATTTTTCCAGCACAGAATATAACATCCAAGGACTAAAAGTGATTTTGTATCTAATTAATTCTCAAAATCCTTGGGAGGCAGTGATGGAAGGATAAATATATTAATTTAGAACTGCAGAATTAAGGCTGAGCCTTCAGATGACAGTTTTACCAGCAATGTGGATCATTTGAAGAGTCTAACACCTTGCTACGTTTACGAATAACTTAGCAAGAGGAATGTAGGTTTGACCCTCAGAGAATCTAAACTGCAAGAGAAAGACTGCAGTTTTATTCCTCTCCTTACCTACGATATCTACAATTCATTTATTTACAACCCAATACTAGGCCATCCAGAAGGCCCATTTATACTTTTCAACAAATCTCTACATTCTCTAGACCAAGGATGGACTATGCAGCTCATTGTCTGGAAATTAACTTCAGAGTGAGCAGAGTTTACATTTGAAGAGGACCCTTGGTGCTATTAAAGGAATCGACGGGTTAAATGTACGAAAGTGGGTCTGTTCTAAAGTTCAAATTAAAAAAAAAATCAAAAGCTTTGAATCCATTTTAGGCGAGAGAGAGGCATTCCGGTTGCTGTGAAGGTTTTGAACACATACTCTGAGCACTTGATGCCTAAGCCTTTGGCCTTGTAGATCAATCCGTGAGGGAGGAATAATGGTAAATACGCTGTTTGTGAGTCTGACTGACTGTACCTTCTCCTGTGAAGTCAGTAATCCCCTCCCCTGAATCATAGAAAGTCAGTTTTTGTGTCTCATTGCAGCTCATGGACACACCAGCTTGGAATGGTGAATGAAATTCAGAAAGCAATGGAACTGCTAGCTGTGGTACAGAGCCAGTTTCGGGGGGGGGTGAGACTCAGACGTGGGCGTGGCAAGGACCCCCTCCCTCCCCCCCCTCCCCCCCGACACCTGGCACTGGGTGACAGACCAGACAGCCAGGAGCTCATCCGTCCTAAACACATTCCCTTAGCCAGGACTCCTCCCTTTACAAGTCAAAACCACGAACTGACCTCCAGGTCGGCTTGACCCTCAGAGAACCTGAGCTACAAGAGAAAGGCTGCAGTTTTATTCCTCTCCTTATCTAGGATATCTCTTATTAATTTATTATTAATAGCTATTATCAATGAAGTAGCACTTTTATCCTGTGTTGGTAAATCCCATAAATGAGTGGAACTCCAACAGCGCTAGCCTGCGAGCTTGTGGGTAGCGAAGGATATTCACCACTCTGAAAGATATTGCATGCAGAATGACCCAAGAGTCTTGGATCACTGCTTTATTAAAGGCTTAGACATTCTTTTGTTGTTGTTATTGTTGTGGGGATGGAACTCTGGGCCTGGGCGCTGTCCCTCAGCTCTTCAGCCCAAGGCGAGTCCTCTACCACTTGAGCCACAGCGCCACTTCCACTTTTCGTGGTTCACTGGAGTTCAGAGTCTCACGGACTTTCCCGCCCGGGCTGGCTTTGAACTGCGATCCTCAGATCTCTGCCTCCTGAGTAGCTAGGATTACAGGCGTGAGCCACCAGGGCTTGGCTGGCTTAAACATTCTTATATACTCAAGATAGGAAGAGAGAAGAGACAAGGTTTAAATGAGGAATGCATCCTTAAAGACGCTCATTATTATCATTATTATTATTATTGGTTTCCCAACCTTAGCTTGTCCAACTCAGATCCACACGGAACAGAGGATGGAAAAGAAATCTTGGTGGTCTAGTTACCATTTGCTGGAACTGTGATATGCACATCTTGAAAGTTCCAGTGGAAATGAGCATTAATCAAGAGTCTGACCGCTGATACCAAAAGTCAGAGCTGACTGTCTCCGGTCCAGGAAGCTATTACCCAATGCCTGACAAGGGTCAGCATCTCCATGTACTTCTTCGCTATCCACTTTCAGAGCTATTCACCTGTACTTTGCAAGAATATTACCCTTCCCACAAATGACTACTGGAGAGGAGCTGAGGAGCATGAACAAGTGTTGGGAGGTAAATAGCAGAAACTGCACGTCCGCCTTTGAGCTGCGGTTGGGATGTACCGGGCAGTTCCTTTGGAGAATATTTTTCATGCAGGCCATTTTAGGAATGGTTTAAAACTTCCTTTACTTTCCAATTCCTATCTGTATTTGTTATTCTTCCAAAAAAATCCCTTCTTTAAAAAGAAAAGTAAAACCCATAAATTCATCCATTGCTTGTGGGGGAAAAAAAATTGTAAATTGACCGCTTCAGGCCATGGAGTTGTTTATCCATTTGCTGATTAAATTTACACAGGCAACAGGCACATGGTAAAAGTGTCCAATGTCAGGATTTGTTCTTGTTGTGAATGCCAGGTGTTAGCAACAACCTTACTACTTTGCTAGAGGTAAGGCATTTAATACAGGCCCTCTGGCTCTGTCCTTTACTTAAGCATGCGGGTTACTAGATAACTGAATTTAAAAAAATAAATAAATAGAAAGAAAGCAAGCTGAGAATTTAGACTTCTGATCTCTCCTGAAGCTATACTTTCCCCAGAGTACATACATTTGGGTTTTAGCACAAAGCTATCTCTTTCTTTCTTTCTCTCTCTCTCTCTCTCTCTCTCTCTCTCTCTCTCACACACACACACACACACCAACTTCAGACACATGCACTGTATTTTTGCCTAGACTATGAGCTTCTAGACCAAATGCCAGTCATCTGAGCATGTGCGTGCGTGTGAGCGTGCATGTGTGTGTGTGTGTGTGTGTGTGTGGTTCTGTGTGCACCCCATGGGGGCTTAATAAACACTTATGAATTGACTGACAGGAGAAAAAGCAAGGAATGACAACCTTCAGGGTAGCCATAACACAATTTTAACTTGAAAATTGCCCACAAATAGACTTCGCAATCTTTGGGAACATACACAAATCACATAAAAGGACCCTGTGCCCCTCATATACCTAGACTGGCCTTGGGGAATAGCGTACTGAAAAATCGCTGCTGTCAGAAGTAGAGTTTAGCTTCTCTATCTATTTACTGTTTGGTTTCTGTAGCGAATCCAGCTGTGAGCAGCATTTGTTTTGTAATAGAAGTTACTCCAGAATAACTCTTAAGACGCAGATTAGAGTAAATCCAGAAATGTGCTTATCTTTAATATTCTCTCGCTAAGTCTACAAGTATCAAACCGCCCCCTTTCATGGCTTAAGAACCACGTAGATGTTTTAACGTCTGTGTAGCCAAAGGTACCGTTGTAGGGGCTACAACGGTGACATGGTCTCAAGTGGAGCTTTCCCCTGATGAATGGCAATTAGCAATACATCGGGAGTAACCCCACGTTTTGTGGGTTTTTCCTTTTTCTTTTCTCTTTTTCTTTTTTTTTACAAAAATGTTGCACTAATGGCTTACTGTTAATTCTGAAGATGCGTGCTGCGTGAGGAAGCCTTGAAGAAAAACCTCTGAGTGACTCCGGATCTTGTTCTCTTGGGTTCATGTGCATCTTCTACCTGGGATGGTTGGCCTGGAACCTGTTCTAACAACTGGCTGGTAGAACTCTGCAGAAGAGTGTGAATGCTGCACTAAGGCCACACCTCCACGGAAGGGCCTTTGTGTCAGCTGTCGTCTGCTTTGGAGGAGCCGGGGGAAGTCCACCCTGGTAAATTCCCCAGAACACAGCATGGGAGCAAGTGGGAAAAGAGCAGGGAAGAAGCCTTGCTCAAGGCTATCCCATTAAACCTAAGGCATCAAGCCAGAAGAAAGATAAAACGGAGAGTTTTAAATAAAAACACACAAGAGGTAGGAAAAAATTCAGCGCAGGCCTCTACTCTGCAAGACTGAGCACAAGATTTATCTTAATTCCCTGTTGTAGCCATGTGTTTTGGCATTTGGTAATTTGATTGATTTGTAAGGATCAGTACCACTTTACAAGCACCTCCTTGCCTACCACCTTATTCTTCAGCTCTACCCCAACCCTACCCCATCTCACCATCCTACCCCTCAGCTTTTCCCCCAGACCAATGCCCAGGAAGAGAGGCCCAGTCAACGGCTTTGTTGGACGATTTGAGTTCGTTTTCTAAAATACAGCTTTGAACATCTCATGGTTTGTTTCCAAGAGTATAGACTATCTGACGTTTCTTACATATATCAACTGCTTGGAGAGGATGCTAACAGGTCCCCATTTGGGGTTTTCCTTAAGTCAAGACAAGAGTATCTTGTGTGTGTGTATGTGTGGTATCTTTCAGGTTGTAGAGGCTCACCCGAATAGCAATGAGAAAGGCTGTATTTTTTTCCCTCTTATTTCCCTGGCAGTCTCCTCTGCACAGTGGGATGAGATGATTGATCATTTTTCCACACCCATTCGCAGCCTTCTCTGTGGCCACATGTACATTTGCCAATGCATAATTAAGCAACAGACACATCCAATAAATATAATAAATAAATTTGATTTTTTCCCCCTTGGTAATTGGTTTCATCTCACTGGGTCTGATTGTGCACAGGGATATATAAACAGGATTAGAGGAGAAAAATTAAGCTGTTGGGTCACACAAGTTTTGCAGCCCTCACCACAGCAAAGTGTTTCTGTAATAATTGCGTTATTATTCTTAGGGTTAAAGTATAGAGACACGGTCTGTGCCTTCTCAGGAAGTCTCAGGTTAAAGATAAAGCTGGTAGCAAGATCATTACTATGAGGAAAGGGTCTTTGGCTACAGGACAGGTTTTCTTATCTTCCTCACCTGCTTCCATTAACTCTACTCTTTCCACGTACCTCCGCCAAACCCATGAAATCTACAGCTGAACCCTGGCTCTGCTCTCCCATGAACAGAAAGGACTTGGGGCACATCAGACCACAGAGCATGGAAAGCGATCTGTAGATATTTACTGTCTGAGCAAACACTAAAATGGAATGAAATTAAACCACTCTTGTACGGTTTTGCAGATACCAAGAACAAGTTTTAGCGTTATTATAAAGCGAGTATCCACTTCTATCCCATTTCATTTCTTAGATATCATTTTGGCATCAAAAATGGCTTGTCTTCAAAACCCCCAAACTGCTTATTGAAGGAATAAAATAATAAAGATGGAAATATCCTTCCATGCAATTTTAACCTGCCTGTGTCTCTCCCAGGTAATTTCTGCTGAAATGTGTTTGACATAACCAAATACTATAACATTTGAAATGGCTTAGAAAAATTACCATAGTTAATATCAGAAAGTCAGTTGCAACAGATTCTCTAATAATAAATGATTTTATCTACATATATATTTTGGATTAGCAATGTAATATGAATATAACTATCATCTTGGATGGTTCAGCTTCATTTCTGAAAATAATGTAAGAACCTAACCTGTCAACTCTTACAGGAGAATTTTCAAGTGACTTCCGAAGCATGTTCCAAATACAGGAAAAACTACACAGGAGCTACCGAAGTGGTTATATTAAGGGATTTTTTTGAAAAAAAATTCTCTGCCAAAACAGTTTCTATTTAATGGTCTGCTTCTTCTCCTTACAAATAACCTGATTTCTCTTACTGTAAATCAGAGAGATGTCAAAATATTATCAGCTAGGCCCTAAAACAATAACCAAAATGATATTTAAACATAACCCTTTATCAAAAGAATCCTCTAGAGATTTGAATCACTATATTGATTGTCATTGACACGGATTTTTAGATCCACCCCTATTCTCCAACCTTAGTCTCTTCCTCCCAATACGAAAATGAAAGGCTAGGTAAAATTCCCTAAACAAATGACTTGTTCTTTGAACAAACTGATAGATAAGTTCTTATTTTCCAGGGTATGTAGCACCCTCTGATATAAATATGAATGAAGCCTAAAGGTCACATTAAGAGAAGCGGATAATACACAATGTATAACTGGTTTAAAAAAAAAAAAAGGTAGTCATCACAACAGCCAAACACACTGCCTTTTGGTAAGCTAGGTTCCAAACTTCTGCAGAAACCATGCATTTTTTGCAACCACTGTAACAAGACAAGCATGCCGAACACCTAACTTCATATTTAGGCTCCTAAGTCCCAGGAAGAGCTGAATGGGAACCCAAGTGGAATGGGGTGGAGTCCACAGACCACCAACGCAGAAGTGCACGGGAGCCCAGCTTCCTGTCCCAGAGCCCCAGTCAAGTCCTGAGCCCGTGTATCTCTATTTCCCAAACAGGCACATCCCTACTGGTCTCCCCAGGACACATGTGGGTCTGTGGTTCTCTGGGCACCTGGCGCTCATGTCTGCCGGAGCTACAGACTGTGAGTCGGATGAGGGATTCTAGCAATCCGGGCATCAGAGCCCAAGATCAATTCATATGGCTCTGGAGTCACAACATCTTTCACTGTGGAAAATAGGTTTTCCTTGACTGCATGAGCTGCGTCGTTTTTGTGTAAATTTCCTTCGCCTAAACTCGTGCATCCTTTTTACTCACTGGGTAGCTGAAAAAATTTCACAACTGTCCAGTTTTGTCCTTGATAATTCTTGTTGCATCCAAAGCTAAAGATTCTAGGGTAGGTGAACCCATGAAAAAAAAGTCTTTCAGTAAAAACAAAGGAACTTTATTTGCAAACTCTTCCTTCCTTCCTTCCTTCCTTCCTTGTTCCCTCCTTCCTTCCTTCTTTCTTTCTTTCCCACTAAGGTCTGATAGAAAAAGATGTAATATTTCAAGTTCAGAATCACATTATACTATACAACAGACTAAATCTACTGGTACAGTCAGAAATGTGGTTTTAAGGGAAAGCATTCTATACCTCTTAGCCTCCCCCAAATGATGGTGTTACATAGTTCTTTAGTTTTGCTAAGTAGGGAAAGCAGCCCAAGATGATCAAAAAGTATATTACCAGTTGTATACAGTACTAAACAATCTGTTCCTTTTATGGAGCAAAATGGAAAGCAGGCATTGAAGGGCTATTTTAACAAAGTTCCTATTTGCTCTTGCCATAAAACAAATTACTCCTGGTTTCACACAATCTTTAGTGGGGTGTCGTTATCTTTAAAAAAAAAAAACATGTCTGATTTAATCAGGCCTTGCTATCTTCTCCTTCCCTGAGAACATATTAAAGGACCTCTCCTGCTCTCAGGAAACACAAAAACAAGAACATAACAAGAACAACAACAACAACAAAGCAGGTCTTACAATGATTCCTGAAGGTTATGAATCTCTCCTATAGACAGTGGAGGAGCGTTTCTCCTCCACGCCTGCATGTAAGTAAGCTAGCAGAAGCCGTCCCTGCAAAGGATAAAACTGTTGCTTCCCACAAAGTTAATGAGCACAAAAACATATGCTTTTCCGAGAGGTGACTAGCTTTACGCCAAGTTCTGCCTCCTTCCATCTCACAAGGCCGGTTCAACTTGAGCTCTAACCAAAGGAAGGGGCACAAAGGCCCTTGCAAATGCCCTTGACCAGTATTTCACTGCAAATCTTCTCTCAAAATCAGTCTGCCTGGGAAAGCAAGCAAGCAAAGGGCTACAGATTGGCTGGTTTGTTTTTTTTTTCCTCCTTAAAAATAAAATCACATAGGAGTTCAAAGCTCCCCTCGCCTCCACAAGGAAATTTGAAGATGCTTTCGGTAGCTCTACTCAATACCCTAAAGGGGCATTCTTATCCAAATGAACTATGGGAACCCAGTCAGTCAGTCCCAGGCGATTGTGAAGTTCAAGCACCCAGACTCAGAGCCTTTGCCCTGCTCCATAGCCTGCCGCCCCTGGCCCCCCACCAAAGAAACTCCCTTCTCCCCAAGAGGTCCAGTGGCACACTTTAACAAATGCTCAAGAAGTCAACAGGAGGACCAGCTGAAGGTAAACTACCTCGTTCACCCACAAATCTATCAAGGCACCGAGATTACTTTTGAGATTCTAGCGTCCAATCAAAACCAGACACCAAACGTTGAAACGAGCTGAGCTGGGATTTCATAATGCACTTAATGATTAAATAAGCCCACCAAACAAGCCAACAAGCCAAACAACAAGACATTACATGGGTCCAGGGTGCTGAATGAATCGTACCTCTGCCACGTTTGCATTCCAAACATAGACATGTTTAATATTTCACTGCCATCATTACTGCTTTTCGGAAGTTGCCAGGAAACTAGTAGAAAGAGGGGTGGGTGGGAAGGCATGAAGCAACCTCAGCTGGGAAGGAAATGGTCTTTCCACATAAGTCTAGTAAGAAAAGGACAAAGTGAAGCTGATTTGGACATTTCTTTTTTTTAAAAAAAATCATGCTTTCCATATATAATATAGCAATTCGAAATCGTGTTCCCTGGGCCCAGCCACAAAGAAAAAAAAAAGGAAAAGGGAAAGAGTCCTTAGTTCTGGTCCATTTTCTCCTGGTGCCCAGGTTGGTGGACGATGCTAGAAAGTAGATAGAGAAGACACTCAGCATGGCTGAATGTGGTGGTCACAGAAACCACGATACCCAGAGACACCACGGGTTCAACCCCAGGTGAATTCATTTTTCTTGATCACCCACAGGGGACAAAGCTTCACTCAGAGCACTTGTGATCTCAGTGAATGAAGCTCAGGTTTGTCTCCCCACCTTGATCCACACAATCATCGCACCAGCTCAAGGCAGCATTTGTAAAACCGGCAACATTTCCATCACCAGGGGGCTTTGCCACGAAGCCCAGCTTCGATTCCCCACCAAATGACAAATGTCTAACCAACAGACCACAGAAGAAAATAAATACGTAAAGGCAGAAGATGATCCTGGCCCACATGTTTAAGAAAAGCACCCAGAGGACAGGTAAAGCGACACCCACGGCATTTCCGGGCAGGTTTCTTTCTTTCTTTTTCTTTTTTTTTTTTTCCTGTTTGATCTCCAAAAAATCTCCCTAGAGGAATTAATTTTACACTTCTGTTTGATTCTTCAGGACCGGACAGCCTGTCCGGTTCTTCCAACGTCAGCTAGAGACAGATGAACACAAAGTTTAAGAGGGTGTCTCCCCCTGGGTCCCCCTGTCCACCCGGGGAACTTACTACTTCAGGAGGTCGCCGCCACCACAGCAGAAGCCGGTGTCCTGCACGCACGGTGCAAGCAGACACGCGTGTGCCTGCAGATATTCCTAAGCTGGACCAGCCCTGCCTGAGCCAGCGGCCAGGTGCTCCTCCAATGGACACAATGCCATCTACATCCTGCAGCCTGCCCTGCTGTAATCCCCACCCCTCTCCTAACGCTCCAGCTCTCGCCTCTCAGTTCATTTTTTCCACCCCCCTCTGGCTTAGCAGGAATTTTTTTTTTTACCTCTAGAAATCCGACTGCTTGCTAAACTGCTGATGTGCCTTGCCTTCACTGCCTCTAACCGCGTCTCTGCTGAACGGGAACTAAAAACTTAGGAGTGGGGTGGGCGGGGAGGTGGGGGGGGGGAAGGAAGGGGAAGGGCAAAACACACCAAACCTGGTGTCTTAGAATCCCTCCTCCCCTCCTCCCGGGACTTCAATGATATAAACGCACTGGGTAACGATCAATAATTTTGTACCTTATATATTACTTTAAAAAATAATATTTCAAAACAGATTCTGGAAATGACAGGGTGAGTTCTGGGTGGTTGTTGTATTTTTTTTTTAAGAAAAAGAGTTAAGGTCCAATTTGCATGCATTATGCTGGCTATTTTAAATAATTTTATTCCATGCCAACGCAGCTCAGCCCATTCCTCAAGTAGAATGATCCACGGGGAGTTAGGAACCTGGGAAAGGAGGCTGGTTTGAGGTTAGCCTTCACTCTGTGTCGCTCACAATTTGGAATCGAACAATACCAGCCATCTCCCTCTCTCTCCAAAGCCCCTAAATGTATTATTAAGTCAATTGAGCGTTGGCTCAATCCTGGCAGAACAGGACAGCAGAGGCTGCACTAAACCCTCTCTGTGTTTATGATCAGCACCAGCATCAGGAGTAGTGGTATCTATTATTGCTAGCTGCAAATCTCCAGCAATGTGATGCAAAAGCAAAAAAAGAAAAAAAAAAACCCAGCGGTGTCTTTTTCTTTCTTTTTCTTTCTTTTTTTTATAAAGAAATTCTCTTTGGGAATGCAAATGATCCTTCCTGCAATCGGGAAGATTTTATTTTTTAGCTAGCATGTAGCATACAGGAGTTCTGGGCACGCATCTGTCATGCTGTCACAAATGAGCCCCATGCACCGTAATCCTGCAAAGATGACAACCTTAAAACATCAATGCAATGTTAAAAATGCCTTAGAACTGCGAGGAACAAGACCAGAGAAACCGGCAGCCTTTTCTGCAAGGAAATAACGCTCTGCTCCACCAATCTCTCCCTTTCCCACCTCCCCCCCCCATTTCAGGGGGTGGGGGGTGGGGGGTGGGGGGGAAAGGGGGGAAACTCATGCAACTCATGAAGACCTCCCAAAGTGCAGAATGTACATGTTCCAGCATTCATCTGAGGATGGAGGAAGAGGAGGAGGAGGAGAAGATAATAGTAAATAATAATCACAAACAAACCACAACAGTAATAGTAATGATTAATAATAATAAAACAACAACAACGACAACAACAACACATAGGAAAAACCTTGAGACAAGTTGGCGGACTGCACACATGCCAGGAGAAGAAGGGAAGCAAAGGAATTAACCGGGCTGGCTTCAGGAGAGACCGCAGAATGAAGAGCCACAGCCGGGAGCCGAGGAAGAGAGAGGGGAGAGGAGGGGGGAGGGGGAGGGGAGGAGGAAGGGGAGGAGGAAGGGGAGGAGGAGG
>NW_012267328.1:2744779-2766766 GCF_000151885.1 Dipodomys ordii
CTGGCTGCGCGCGCACCCGTTCCCCCCCCTCGCGCGCTCTGGCTCCCTGTGCTCGCTCCCGCGCCTGGACTCCACTCCCGCGCGTGCACACCCTGGCTGGCTGCGCGCGCACCCACGTTCCCCACCATGGGCTCCGGCTTGCTGCGCGCGCACCCGCGCCTGCACCCCCGCGCACACCCCAGCACTTGCACGCGCAGAGCCAGGGCGCACGCGGATGCAGGCATGCACACACGCGCACCCACGCACGCATGCACACACGCGCACGCAGGCATGCACACGCACACACACGCAGGCATGCACACGCATGCACACACGCGCGCACACCCCCCACACACATACACGCCCCGCGGCGGGATGGGGAGGGGAGGGGAGCAGAGGTCACTGAGGGGGGCTGGAGGGCGGAGGCGTGCCATGCCTTTGTCTGCAGCGCTGACCCCAGCAGGGCCTTGTTCCCTAGAACAGGTCGGCCTCAAGGAGGTCCCGAGGCTGCCAGTGGAGGGGGTGGGGGTCGGGGCAGGTGCTCTGGGCTGCATCTTTGGGGGGGGGAAGGAGGAGGGGTGGGGGTGAGGAGTGGGGGGCTGAGGGGCAGGGGTGAGGGGTAGGGGCGAGGGGTCCCACCTCCTCCCCCAAATGCAGGTGCCCTCAGATCACACAGGACTTTGGTTTTCTTCCCTCCATCAAGGGAATTCCCACTAAAATAAATAAAAACCCAATTCACTTTCGGAGCCACTGATGACAAAAGGGGAGAAAAAAGAAAAAAGAACAGCAAACAAAACCAGGAGAAACAGCCGGACCCCTGCTGCTGGGCCTTCAGGGGCTGAGGTTCTGTCCCTCTCTGTGCTGGCTGGTGCTGTCCACCTGTGCCTGGCTGGGCTTCGTTCATTCTCATCGGTGGAGGATTAATTCTAGAAGGAAACCCAGCCCCCTGCCACCATTCCCGCCCCCCCAGGGGAGCCCCTGCTCGAGGGTGATACCCCAGGTACCAAGGCTCCGAGAGCCTCCTCTGGTCTCCTGCACACCGGCATCGGGCTGAGCTTTGCCAAGGTTATTAGCAGCATCCTGGCATTCATAGCACACACTTGAGTCCCTTCCACTCAGGAGACCTAGAGAACTGGTGTGAGTTCAAGAGGGGTCAGGGCCTGATGTGTGTGTGTGTGCGCGCGCGCGCCCAGCCTGTGTCCTTGCGTTCAGTTAAATAGGCATGCAGAGTAAAGCTGTGAGTTGAAGGCTTAGGCATTACTTTTAAGTTCACTCCTTGTTTTACTGGCTTCTGAGCCCCCCCCTTCGTGGCCCTGAGGGAGGGGTGGGGACGGGGTGGGGGATGTGGGGAGCAGCCCTGCTCTCTGAGCTCCTGTGCTACCTGCAAGGTGACCCCAGGCCTCTGGTGCCCAGGGGGAACTTGCATGGAGAGCCCAAAGTCATCAAGCAAACTCCTACTCAACCTCCTCATCCGCTCCTTCGGCCCTTCAGGGGAGCTATAGCTCGCTCTCTCTGTCTCTGTCTGTCTCTCTGTCTCTGTCTCTCTCCTGCTAATCCCTTCCTACTGCAAACTCCCAAGACATCCTGTAACTTCAAGTTTCTCCTATCCTGATTTAGGGAGTCTAGGTTTCTAGAATCATCCAGACCTTCTAGACTGTAAGGTTCCAGGAGGGTAAGAGAGGACTACTTTTATTCTCCATATGTATATATTCTCCCTTCGTCCTTGGTGCGTCTTAAGCTCACTCTCTATGTCTCTGTAACACCTGTGCACAAACACACATGCACACAACGCACACCTCTTGGAACAGGAATAACCATTCTTAGGATAGGAACTGTTTTCATTCCACTAACCTGAGAGGGAGGGGGCGGGCAGGCTGAGAAGCTGGTCCAGTCACAGGAATTCAACTCCAATATGACTGGTGCACACGCCTTCCCCTCTCCTCCCCCACTCCCCAAGGCGAACCACCTTGCTCCTCTCCATCACTCAGTAGCCAAACAGATTACTAGAAGACCCCCCCCCCCGGACGTAAACTAGACCAGAGATGGTGATACAGTAAAAACTCCAAAGGGAAACCTACGCTATCCTCGAGGTACGTGTGAGCCCCTGCTCCAATTTGTTCTTACCTTATACCCCCCGTCAGTCACTCCTGTGTGGGCTACTGTCCATTTTATACATAAGGAAGGCAGTTTCTCAACACACCTACATCCACCAGACCCCAAGAGGAGAGTGTGACTTAACACATTCTCACATTTCGCTTTCCTCCAGTAAGAAGCTGGCAGACTTTGAACCCTCTGTCCTTTCCTCCTTCCCTCTCCTTCCCCCCATTCACACACACACACACACACACACACACACACACACACACACACGATCATGATCTTCCAGCCTGGTAAGTAGAAGAGCTCAGATTTGAACCCACACGTATGATTTCAAAGCAGACGGAGAGCAGGCACGAGGCAGGTTGCTGGTTGCAGCTGTAGATGAACCCCACTATCACCACCACCCCCCTGCCCCCATGGAAGAAATAAGCCATGCCGGTTTTAGAAATGCCGTACAAAAGCAGAGATTCGATGGGTACTGAGGTCACAGACAGACTCCTCACGCCGGGCCGTGTGTCCACGGCAGACATCTCTCACGGACGGGAATGTCATAGTGACAGAGGAGGCCTGCAAGTTGTCCAGGGGTCCCTGCCTGGGTCCCGGGGTACCCACACTCTGACAAGCAGTGCCTCCGGAACCCAAGCCAAGAAAAAAACCTCTGCCCCAATCCTCCCACCCAGCACCAGATCCCACAGGGTCTGTCTTCATTCTGCCCTGCTCGCTACCATTTCAAACCTGACCTTGAACCCATGACCAACACACACCAGAAACTAAGGAGGAGGGGACTGCATTTGGTACAGTTTTGCCGTACTTGGGCGTGCTGAGTGAGAAGAGAAAACACGGAATCTGTGATCACAAAGAGCAGGCTGCTGCTGAATACCTTTCCATTTGGGAACGCTGCCAGGTTAACACCACGGGTAGCGTCGTGGGTCCTGTTCGGTCCTCTCCGGGAGCTAGTGACACCCTGAACTTGTGTCCCTTCCATGCACGGCTGCCGACAGAGGCACAGGACTACGCATGCACCACTCTCACCTGTAGATTTGTCCCTGCAGGCGTGGGGCCTGTTCCCTAGCTCTACACTGAGATGTGTAGGTCTCAAAAGAATCAACATTAACCGCCCCCCCCTTCCAGTTCTTGATGAGACCCTACGTTCCCTAGATGAATGCTTCAAGAGTGAGCTCTGTGTCCGTCCACTTCCGACTCCCTCCATCCCACCGCAGAGGGAGGCAGAGAAGACAGGTACCAGAGATGGCGGGCTGTGTGCACACGACCTCACGGTTAGGGATCCTATTCACTCTCCAAGAATTCTCAAGCGCCATTTCTGCCGTCAGTTGAGTGAGAGTAATGGTAGGCATTCGTTTGGTCTATTTGGAATTAAAAAATACTGTACATGGTACCAGGTGAGCAGGATAGTTCAAAACCAGCCAAGTATCACTGAGACCAGCGTTCCTGAATCCTCATGAACGAACCTCATTGTCTTTGTTTTACTGAGCAGGGCAGTGGTGTGGTGGGCCATTTCCCAGGTCATTTGCACACTCAGTGGACAAGGGTCTCTTCAACTTTGGAGAAACTTTTACAGGATTAGTTTTTTTTTAATGGTTTTTACATGCATAAGGATGGGGCATTTAGAAGCAGAAATAAACTGAGTATTTACAAATGACTGGAGTTCTCCACGTTTGTTTCCAACGTTTCATGCCTCCCTTAGAAGATTTACCAGGCGCTATTTTATTTTCCACCTAGGACACACTGATTGGAGAACCCTTCAGAACTTGATCCCAACCCAACCAGCCAGATTGGTCTGGTGGCAGGGAGTTCTCTCCTAGACCAGCATCTGCCTTTCTTCTAAGGTACCTTGTACACACACACACACACACACACACACACACACACACACACACCACAAAATAACAAAGACTGGGATCTGTAAATAAAGGTAGAGATTTTATCTAGTATCTTATATGACAACCATTTATCCTCTTAGAAATCAGTCAGGGCAAAGCAATGAGGTCTACGTAGCTCACAGAAGAGCAATCATAGCTGAATTTAAATTCTGACACATTCCCTGCACAATGGTTTTAGGACCCATGGACTTCAGTTTGAGGCAAGCCTTCTAACAAGGCGTAATTTACAAACCTGTAGGGAATTAAGAAACAAGAGGTAAACTCCTATTATTAGAAAATTGATAACAGCAAGAAACAGAGACTGACAGAGAAGCAGCTAGATAAGGTTTAAAATTTTTTTTTCCATAAAATATTTGAAAGTCTTGATTAAGGTGCAGAAAAGCCTGCCGGAAGCATACTTAGATTATAATAGCGCGGAATATCAAATGATGCTAATGGTGTTGAATCTGAAATCATGCTTCAATCACTATGTCAGGTCAGACCTTGCTTCCTCAGTTCATCACTTAAAAGCCCCCCTGCCGCTGTCTTGGAATGGCTTACACCAGCACCTTGTAGCTCTTTCCATCTGGCAGTGGTCTCCAGAAGGATCCGGAGGTGATAGCTCCCAGGATTGACATGGTTCTGAGTAATGCGGTTGATTGGTTATGTCTGTTTGGGACCAAGTGTAGTAATGAGATTGACTGGTTATGTCTGCTTGGGACCAAGCCTAGTCCTGCAAGCATCACACATTTCCCAAACAATGGACCAAGTCATTGTTCATAAATTATGTCCACCCAGGTGAAGCCAAAGTCAACAATTCCCACTCACCATGTTCTCCTTCACCCAGGTCCCACCCCCGACACGCTTACTTTGCCTCTTTCTGAACCAGACTCCCTCCTCCTCCTTTCCACAAGTCAGGTTCATCCGGTCTCTCTCGTTTTAAAGTTATTGATGCTCTTCGCCTTCTCTTCCCTTTTGGATAACAGACTCCTTGAATGCAGTAACCAATCCCGTCTGGGTCAGCTTTCAAACCGTCACTGTGACTCACACAAAGACTTGCACTGAATAAAGTAGGTGCTGGAGGAATATATAAATAAATAAATGGCAGGTGCTCGATATTGGCTGAATTAATGGACATCCGATGATTATTACTTCTGCTGTGTCACAGAGAGATGAAGTCACACTGTAAACAGGAGTATTTTGGAGGCTCTTTGAGTGGGTGAGCAAGGGCCAGCTCTATAGTGACTCAGTCATGAGGCCGGGAAGACAGACACACAGAAGTAGACGGACACCATGAATAACATGGATTCTTGAGATTCTACAATAATTTTTTTGTGTTAAATTTCTTGGCAGGTCAACAAAAATCCGATAAATATAGTAGAAGAGAGAATCTTAGAAAGCACCTACTGTCAGCCGACACAATCCTATAGGGACAATTTGTGTTTGTTACATACACACTTGTGTACCCGTGTGCACACACCCAGATCAGGACACGTATGGTGTAGAGGGCTGGTGCAGAAATTACACAAAATCTGAAATGTCTCAAAAAGAAAGAAAAAAATTGATGAATTCTTTAAGACGGGAAGAGAAAACATTGCTGAATAAATAATACCTTTCAAGAGGCTTAATACATTGTAAAGAGCATTTTCACTGATTGGTAGAAATTCTTTTTGATTAATTAATTAGTTAATGTTTTCAAAGCACTTTCAAGATGAAGCAACATCACATGAGGGCTCCGTCATTTTTATTTTCTCCGTGTACCTCGGGGTTTCCACATTACTGCTTTTGTTTTCCTCTCGGCTTACTCACTACACACGGTACCCTCCCAGGGACACGGTGTGGAATATGCTTAGGAAATAGAGACCGAGAGATGACTTGCCAATGAGTATGAAATCAGACAGACAGAAAGAAAAAAGATGCTGAGAAATACTCAAAACGTAATTGTGGTAGCAAATGCTAGAAACCAAGCCTCGGCGAGGGAGATTCTGATTGGCCTCAGCCAAGCCCCTTAGAAGCCCTGTCCAAAGCCTGGATCCATACTTGTATGTTGAGGAACAATGACAAGTAACTTTTAATAGGTGCTTACTGTATTCTTGGCATTTGGTTCTAGTGCTTTGCATATATTAATAAATTTTCTCCTCCAAACAGCCGTGTGAGGTACTATTATTATGAACATTTCACAGATGGAGAAAAGGGAGCTGGGAGATGGGAAGTTGCTCACCCAGGACCATGTGCAGCTTATAAAGGGCACATTAGGCCCTCGGCTTCATGTGGGGGGGAACGGAGGGAGGGAGGGAGAGAGGGAGGGAGGGAGGGAGGGAGGGAGGGGAATGGGAAGAAAAAGGAAAAAGAGGAATAAGGAAAGAAAAGAGCGGGAAGGAAGGGAGGGAAGGGAGGGAGGGAGGGAGGAAGAAAGGAAGGAAGAGAGGTAGGGAGGGAAAGGAAGGAAGGGAGAAAAGAAAAGAAAATGACAAGGAAGCAGGGAGGAAGGAAGAAAAGGAAGGAAGGAAGGAAGGAAGGAAGGAAGGAAGGAAGGAAAGGAAGGAAGGAAGGAAGGAAGGAAAGGAAGGAAGGAAAGGAAGGAAGGAAAGGAAGGAAGAGAGGTAGGGAGGGAAAGGAAGGAAGGGAGAAAAGAAAATGACAAGGAAGCAGGGAGGAAGGAAGAAAAGGAAGGAAGGAAGGAAGGAAGGAAGGAAGGAAGGAAAGGAAGGAAGGAAGAAAGGAAGAAAAGAAGGAAGGAAGGAAGGAAGGAAAGGAAGGAAGGAAGGAAGGAAGGGAGGGAGAAAGGGAGGGAGGGAAGAAAAATGGAAAGAAAAGAAAAAGGAGGAATAAGGCAGAGAGAAGGAAGGAAAGAAGAAAAGAGAGGGAGAAAAGGAGGGAGGGAAGAAAAATGGAAAAGAAAAGAAGAGGGAAGAGAGAAGGAACAAAGAAAGAAAGGAAAGGAGGGAGGGAGGAAAGGAGGGAGGGAGGGAGGTGGGGATGAAAAAGGGAGGAACAGATTTGAATTTTCCCGGTTGGCTGTTGGAACTTCCAGCTCTATCCTATCCCCACCATGAAAGAATAGCAAGTAAAGGTGTCTGCCTGTTCCCCTGGCAAAGGCCAGTCATTTCCCTTAAAGAGGAGGTCCACCGGAGCCGCCCTGTCCCCCTGGTATTCTGCCAGTGGCCCCAGGCCCTGGGGGAGGGGACTGTGAGCCTTGATTTCCTCTTGGACAAACCCATGGCCCGGGATTCCTCCTGCAGACCTTCCCTCTTTGCTGAAAGACACGGCCACTGCCCCAGGCTTCCAAGAGCTCGGGGAACATGCGCAGTGACCTGGATTACGCAAGGCCTTTCCTAGCCAGAGTTCCAGAAGCAAAGGATTTGGTGGTGTTCAGCTGGAAAGGCCGGTGGCCTTCCTTTCCCCACCAGCCCTGATTCCATGCCACGCCTCCTCTCCTCCCCCCCTGCCCGCCCCCCCCACCCCCAGCCAGGAGCACTTCGAAGAGATGCTAACCAGGTAATTGTCAGACAGGATTAGCCAGTTCAGAGACCAAACTGTGAGCCTTGGTCTTTTAGCAGAACAGGAAGACAGTGAAGCCAGCTCCCCAACAGGGGTGTTTCATATCTTTCTCAGGAAAACGGAGAAGGAGCCCTGATCCTAGGGTATATACCTGGGCTCAGGGGGCGTGGAGCACCCCGAGAGAGGAGGCCTATGAAGCCACAGAGCAGCCATGAGGGGGTGTCGATGAGGGCAAATCATTACCCCCATTCCCACCCCTGCTGAACGCCAAATGGGTTTCCAACCCTCATGTAGAACTCTAGCCACCCCCGCTGCCCCCCTCCCCTCCCCAGGCTCAGCCAAGGTCCCTGAAAAGAACCAGAGGCCAGAGTTCAATTCCGGGGTCACGGGAGTAAAGGGGTGCCCAGGGAGGAGAGGAGGAAAGGAGAGATTCAGAAGCTGAGCTGGGGAGCGGTGAGCAGAGCAGCTCCAGACTCCTGGGACAGCCTTAGTTTTCATTAGCAGCACACATGAATCCTAGGCCCAAAGGCCTTTGCCACAACTTGGACACATAGAATGGCCTGCATCAAAGGCGCCCATCCTTATCTCCTCTCATTCTTTAAGTTTGTATCAGTCTTGAGGCTTGAACTCAGGGCCTGGGTGCCATCCCTGAGGGCTTTTTGCCCCTGAGGTCCTTTTGCTCAAGGCCGGCATCCTACTGCTTGAGCCACAGCGCCACTTCCTGTTTTCTAAGAGTTCATCGGAGCTAAGAGTCGCATGCACTTTCCTTCCCTGGCCTGGCTTCGAACTGTGATCCTCCATCTCAGCCTCCTGAGTAGCTAGGTTGACAGGCGTGAGCTGTGGGCGCCCAATGGCTCTCTTATTCTTTCTTATTACAAGTTGCTTTTCCTTTGGTAGTCCTATGGTTTGAACTCAGGGCCTTGTGCTAGCAGGGCAGGTGCTATGCCATTTAAGTCAGGCCCTCAGCCCTTTTCGCCTTTTGTTCTTCCTCAAATAGTAGCTCACTTTTTAATCAGAGGGCAGTCTTCTATTCATATTGTCTTTGCAGCTAGGACTACAAGCACGTACTACGACGCCCAGCTGTTTTATCGGTGGAGAATTTCTATTTTGACCAAGCCAGCTTTGAACCATGTACCTCTTGATCTCTACCTACCCAGTAGAGGTGTGACCCATGCACTTGGTGTTTTGGTTTGTTTATAATATTTGTTTGTTATAATATTATGGGCATCGGAATTTGACAAGATGGTCTCACTAGGGATATCTTTATGAGCTAGGTGTCTTACACACACACACACACACACATTGCATCCTTGTGTTTATTTCTTTAATTCTCCTCAATGTACGTACTTATCATGCTACCTTTATTTACTTATTTATTTCGATATTTTCACCAGCTCCCTACTGCCTCCTGATAGGAGGTTTAAACCCCACCGTGCAACTTGCTTTGACATCGATCATCAACACACCATCAAGTACCGTCTTCCTCCACGTCCCTCTGGAGAAAGATGCCCGCTTTTGTTTTGCTGTGTTGAGTCTTTCCCACACTCAGGAAAGACTTTGAGCATTCACGTTTACAAATCCTATCAGCTCAGTGGGTTCAGAAGGACTTCATCCTGTGATCACGGCCAAGGCACACATCACCCCATAGTGGCAGTGCTCAAAAATTGCAGTCTCAGGTTACAAGGCCTGGGAGACTGGAAATTTCTCCCTGGATTCTACAAATGGTGATGATGCTGAAATCGACCCATCTGTGATCATTTCGGTAGGATATTTTAAAATTGGTGATCAGAGGTAATTTCTTAGGTACGATCCGCACATTTATTTATTCCGTTTCTAATGTCAGTTCCAATTGGAAAGTATTCTTTGATTGGATGGGCTGTATTTTTCTATGAATTTTTTAAGGTTGACTGAAGTAATTCTATTCAGAATACAAAATCCCTTCCTATACAACCTTGCCTTTCTTCCACAAACCAATCTACACAAAATGAAGCACTGCATCATGAAATGTTTCCTCTCAGGTGAAAAAAAATCTTCTTTTAGGCCCATGAATAATGTATTCTTATTTGACCAATAAGAACTTTCATAAATTGGCACATTGCGAAACATAAAGCAGCTACTTCCTGTTTTAGTCATGACCCCCAGATACTGAAGCTGTTAGCAATCTGAAAGGCTTACCAATTATATATATATATATTTAGCATTTATATTTTTAATATAGGTATTTAACATATATAGTGTTTCACAAAATCATATATACGTAAGTATATATGTTACCACAATTGTTTCTATATATAATCATATATTCCAATGTAAAAGTATATTGACTATATTTAATTATGTATTCACATGATAAGCATTCTAGGTTAAGAATGTTCAGCCGTGGAACACATAAAAATGCCATTCCCAAGAATTATCAGTAATCTCTCGCAATCAGACTAGTTTACCAAACTCCCGGGACCCGATCACATGGGAATTTTATGCTCTGACAGTTCTCACATTGCCGCTAGATAAAGCTAAATGCCCTGTATGCACCCTTAGCATTCAATTCATCTCCCGTTCCTTTACACAGACTCCAATATTCTGGAGAAAGTATATTATGGATAAAATAAGAAAGCTCTTCTCCATACTCCGGCTGCCGATCACGAGTAACATGTAGCCTCTATCTCTATCCCGATACATAATGTAACTCCAGAGTCGGGCTGCTGGAGGAGATAAGAATTCCTGAAAGTAAAACAATGTGTTTTGAAGATAAGCACTGGCCTCCTGAATGGCACCCAGACTGAGTCTTGAGCAGACTCCCTGAGCACGGAGAATTCTCTTGGAAGCGGCCCTAAAAACTGCCACACACCTGTCTCTTCTCTCTTCTCTCCTCTGCTTGGCACACCATCCTCAGCTTATCATCAGGAATCATCAGAGCACACATCGCGTTTACCAGGAACTCTACAGACGGCCATCCTCCCACAGAAGAGAATCTACCGTGTGTTGTATGCTAGAGGTATCTCATGAGCTGCCCGGACATGCTCCTGTGCCATCGACCTCTCCTTTCTCCTCTCTAGAGTGTCCACCATTTTCCTGGCCTGAGCATCCCCTGTGCATTTTTAAGTGGATTATTTGGGGTGGGCCATGCTCCGGAGCGAGGATGTGGCTTCTGACTGGGGGGGGGGTTGGGAGAGAGAGCCAGGTATCTCCCACTTCTAAACAGTTCTGTGGTGAGTCCAACACTGCAGGTCCTGAGACCCCCAATTTGAATACTAAGGAGCTGCTGCATTCCCACTCTCGATAAATACACCATTCTCAATAAATACATCCATTCTCGGCCTCTGATATTTCTGACCTTTCAAAAAGTTAGGAGTTCTTTGCAGAATCAATTCTGAGTCTATCCCCTTCCTCATTTACCCCAGCACTTGTAGCTCAGTGGGTTTCAACTTGGCTGTGCCATAGATGCCCAAGTCCCCTTCTTCGCATCACCCCCGGAAAGGGGGGGGAGGCCTAAAAATCTAGCTGCACTGCACGTGCCAGGTCAGTCAAACCAGAAATGAGGATTGGGATGAAGGCATCAAGTATCGGTGTCTTAAACTCTACGGTATTTTCGTAGAACCACTGCTTTTGTGTGAAAGTTCTATTTTACTCCCGAACCAGTGTTTGCCTGCGTTAGTACTTGAATTCGCCGTATTCTGACCTTCTGAGAAGCCTTACTTTCGCCACTAGTCTGAAAGTATTTCTAGAACAGGCCGTGGGCCGGCCAGCCGCCCGGCGTGTGGCAGGTTGAATGAAGCTCCTGTGTGAGGAGTTCTGGCAGAGTCTTCGGGTTCAATTTCCAGGCTGACCCTGGACCACCGTATTCCCTGGACCTTGGTGGTCTAGGCCTCAGGTTTGAACCAAGAAAGACAGCTGTTTCCAAAGGCAGGTGTAGTGATGGAGGGAGATACGCCGGAGGGCTGACTCCCAACGTCTTCTCCAAAACGTTCGCCATTATTATTATTAATTAGCCTTCTTTGTAGGCCTCATATTGTCTCCCATAGCAGTAAGCAGTCAATAATCATTTGCTGGATGAACAAGTCAATAAGGGATGAAGAATAAATCATATTTAATTGCTCTAAAATACACGCAGAGCCACGAGCCCTGGACTGCGAAGTTCACTCTAATGAGCGTTAACCATTTACACGTACTTGCTGGTACCTTGGTCCGCAGCCTCCCACAAAAGGTGGATGGGACCCCCATCCTGGAAAAGAAAATGACCATCGCCTCGCAGAGAATAGTTTATGTTTAATTCTCATTAGCAGGTGCCCACTAAAACGCCACGAAACGTATTCACCGAAAACCGGGGCGATTTGCTTTGATCATAGTCCTCTTTTTTTTTTTTTATGAGGACATCCTGAACGCGTTAAGCCAAACCTTCCAGAAGCACTTGGATTTCACGACCTTGAAATGCACGTGGCTATCTACGCTTTCTTCCATCAACCTTGTCTTTGTGGGGTGGGGGGGGGTGTGGTCTGAGCCACCAGGAGCTTCGTAAACAGCCCAGCTTTGTGAACATCCCTATCTCCGAGGAGCATTTAATCACCCGGAACTGTAGCTGAGCTGGGTGACTGAAGGCCTCCCGCCATAAGACACAAAGCGCAGGAACGAGAGAAGTCTGGCTATTACCACTGTGAATAGAGCTCTTTTGTCACACTCCATCCCCGGGGAATGAATAGTCTCTGTTATGTTTATTGATTACACTCTAAGTATGGAGGTAGAGGTGGCTAGAGCTGCCCAGAAAAGAAAAAAAAAAAAACCCACCCCACTAACATGCCATTGTGTGCCTTTGGTTTTGGCAAGGCTAGATCATCAGTCAGGAATCCACTTTTCAACTCGAAACACCATGTTCGATATTCTTACATCCCCCAAGAATACAATCCAGCTGCCAGAGGAACGTCTGAAGTCACTGGGGTCTGAGGACTCTTCTCGAATGTCCCAGCTGCCAGCCCAGCCCTGCTGACATCACCACCTTTGACCCCAGGACCTTCCACGGACCTGTGGGGCCCTCTGGGCTGGTCTCCTGTGCATCAATAGAACTTGAAGAATTCTATCTGATCAGGGCGCTGAAAGTCCTCCAGTACTTGGTGGTCCTAGGAGACTTCACCTGGTGCAGCCCTTCCTTCCTCCCAGGACCTCCACCGGGCCTGTCCTCTGCCCCCCCTGCCCCCCAGTGCTAGGAGAAGCCCTTCAATATGGTTGCTTCTCCCTTGAGCTGACTTCCTCTCGCTTCTCCCCTGCAGATGTCAGCCAACTCAGAGCCATAGTTTCTCTCTCCAGCCAGATACTCCACATCTTCTATAGCCTGAACCACCGTTCCCTTCCAGCGTGAGGTTCTGTTCCTTTTGGTGTTTATTTCTTTAGTACCAGGACTGGGGCTTGAACTCAGGGCCTACGCTCTCACTTGGCTTATTTTTTTTTTTTTTTGCCCAAAGTTGGCACTCTACCACCTAAACCACACCTCTACTTCTGACTTTGTGGCGGTGAATTGGGGAGAAGAGTCCACAGGCTTATTTTTTTGCTCTGCACTTTGGCTTCCAATGGTGATCCTCAGATCTCAGCCTCCTGACTCGCTAGGATGAGGGGCGTGAGCCACTGGCCCTTGGGCCAACCTCCAATTCTTGTGTTCTCTGGGCGTTGGTAACTGACTCTCAAAACACAACACGCAAACCCAAACACTGCCCCTGATACTACACTCAGCAATGGCCTGCCCTTTCTGATCACCAGTTTTACACCATTCCCCGCCCCCTCTTTGAAAATGATGGGAGGCCCCTGAGGAGCTCTACAGCTGTATTATTTCCTGAATCAGCTTGTACCAACTTGTCAAAAGCAAGTCTACTCTCCTTTCCAAACACGGCAAACCCTGTTCAAGTAGACAGAATGTAAGCTATGTACCCACAGTTATTGATTCTGCTCATTGACAGCTGAGGTGTTTAATACATCCATCCTTGTTGTAATGCCGTTTTAAAAGTCTTGGAGGATTAGGAAGGCAGATTTCTCTCAAAGGATTCCTCCCAAGAGCAAAGGCCATCTGCCCCGCGGTTGTGAGGACTCTGACGCCCGCTCCCAAGAAAAATGGCGCAGGGCAGAGGTCAGGCGTATCCCGGCCTGTCACAAATAATGATTTTTTTTTTAAGTCCCTGAAGAATGCTCGGTGCTACTTCCCATAATGCCGTCACACAGGGCCTCACGTGATGTGGCTGGTGAATTACTCATTTATTTCTGCCTCAGGCAAATAACGGGTAAACGCTCACGCGAGGCAGGTTAGCAGGTGTCTGGGTTACAAGTGCTGGTGGGTCTCTGCTCGATGCACGCACAAGCTGTTTGCCGGCTGGTCCCTTCTTCTCACCTACGTGGAGATGATCAAAGACTTCCCTGACTGGCGATAATAATAAACATGCAAAAAATTAAAAACAAGAACTGATGTTTTCCACAGCAGCTCTGAGACCCATGGGAGATTTGGCTCCCCGGTTTGAAGGTTTGGTGAATCGCAGCCAGCGTCCTCTGCATGTCAAGAACTTCTACCTTCCGGTCAGAACTTCATGCATCTGTTTTGTTTTGTTCTTTGGCACCAGTGCTGAAGGCTGGCTTCTTGGGGTTAGCTTTTTCTCTCGAGGCTGGTGCTCCACCATTTGAGACACGTCTCCACGGTTGGCTTTCCGCTAATTAATTGGAGGTAAGGGTCTCAAGAACTTGCTTTTCTGCCTGGGCTGGCTTCAAACTGTGATCCTCAGTTCTCAGCCTCCTGAGGAGCTAGAATTCGAGGGGAGAGCCGCCACCACTCCGCTTCTATCCATCATTTTAAAACTATTTATATGCCTGGAGAAACCTTCCAGGACAACTGTCTCATCTACTGTACCCAGTGCCAATCAACTCTACACATTCTTCAGCCGTTTGCTTATTATTATGTCCTGTAATATACCTTCAGGCTACTGCTACGTGCTCAGTCTTCCTTCCCTCCGCCTGGTGCTGTCCTGTGAGCTTAGAAACCCGCTGAATTGAATGGATGCAAATGAGGCTTGAAATGTTAAACACAACTTGTAATATCAAAGGTTTCCATATCAAAATAATTGTGTTCCTAGAGAGATTAAGGATACAGGTGGCGTCCACCGTGTCCACCCGGCGACAGGAGTTAGCTCCGCCGTGGATGGATAATTAGGCATTTGCCTCAGGAATACAAAGAAAGCCCAGTGAGCGTATGGGCATCCATGCAACTACTCTGGTAGGAGTTGGTTTCTGGGAATCGGGTCCATAGTAAACAACCTGAACACAGGACCCCAAATGGCCGCACACCTATTCCGATGCGAAGCCTTTCCGACGGGGCCTTGAGCTAGTATTTTCCTTGCAACTAGGGTCGCAACCATTTTCTAAGCCCCGCTGAGAGGCGAAAATGCCGCAAGGCTGAGCTTCCCAACCGGCCTCTGCCAACCCACTCAACTCAGCAGCCTGTGAAAGAAGGTTTGACTAAGTGTCGTGCTAAATGGATTGGCAGGGTCGGTTTACACTGCTGTTTTGTGGACTATGGTACAGGGCACTTTTGGGGGGGGCGGTGTGTGTGGGGGGGACCAGGACTGGTAGGCAAAAGGCCTTCCAAAGCAATCTGGATTTCTGTTGGTTTTCAGGGTAAAGCACCTGAAACGCTTTGCCTTAGAAATCCATGAACACCAGCCACGATTAGAGTCGGGCACAGACTACCCCATCTCTAAAGGAAGAGCCGGAGCTAGTCTCCCCTGGAGCACATTTGGCAGGAGGGGGGGCGTGGACATATTTTCTACCAGGTTGACAATATCCTTTAGCATGCAAACACTAAAATACGTCATCCAGTAAATATCTCAAATGCTTTACCTTCCCCCACCCCCCAGTAAACATCTCCAGCACATAGATAGCCCTCCACAGTAAAGAATGTTGGGGGAAACTTAGCTTTCCCAAGTATTGAAGGAACTACCTTGGTGGAGGAGGAATTTGGGATGGCATCGCCCAAATAATTATCGTGTGCTAGAGAGAGAGAGAGAGACTCCACTTGACTCTGTCCACGGAGAGCTGGATGGAGACCACAAATAAAGATGCGGCTGCCACACTTGAGTTAATCAGTGCACACATCCAAAGGCTACGGAGGTTCTTCGGAGTGCAGGCTGAGATCAGCCAATCAATCGTATCTGCTTTTCATCCATCAAGAAGGGGCAACCCATCCCACGGGAGCCAGCACAGAGCGGTGACATTTCAGAGGACTGGAGTTACGGGGAGGGATGAGCCAAGGCCTTGATGCTGTAACCTCACCCCTACAAGTGTCCTCATGCAGGAAAGATTGTCACAAAGCAGAGCGAAGAGGGAACTTGATACACAAACGTTACTGGCTCCGGTAAGCCGGCTTAGACTTGGTGCCGATTTCTAGTTCTGAGAGGGGATGGTCATGCATAATCCACGGTGTACCACCGCCTAGGCATTCTGAGTTAGAGCAAATTAAATAAAGCTTAATTAGGCAGTGTTTTCTGCATGCTGGGAAAAAAAATAAAACCCGTAGCTGATTGATATTCTCAGTAAATACAGGTTGGGTTACTGGAGAAAGAATATGGAAAAGGTTCCAGAATTATAAAATCCAGACTGAATTCACATCGCATTAAGCATATGGATGAAACAGATTAAGAATCCCTAAACATATTTTATTTTTTCCCCCAATGGTCTCTCTCTCTCTCTCTCTCCCTCTCTCTCTCTTTCTCTCTCTTTTTTTTTACTGGTATTACATTTAAAACAGAATATATTTTAACATTTGCACATTTTTAAAATGACACTTTCTATTCTGGCATTTTCCCATTACTGAAATTTGCTTTTAATTGCACAGAGAAGGCTTTCTTAACATACAGCTGGGAAAGAAAGGAAGAAAGAACAATAAATAAGCAAATAAAAACTTGAAGGAAAAAAAAAACAAGGCCTAGTACATGCTAATTTTAGAGTGGTTGCCTAAAATAATAACTGTGAATGTATTTGTAAATTCTTTTCTATGTAATTTTGTGATGGTGGTTGCTTTGTAGCCTGGTAAGCTTTTCTTGGGATGGTAGTTCGGGGAGAAACTGTCAAACTGTCAGCGGGTGTAGAAGCAGTTACAGCTCGACTGTCAAGCCTCAGACAGATTGAAGGATAGGATCCAATATGGCATCTGTAAGGATTCACTCGCGATGAGAACACAGACAGGGGTGAAGACTCGTGGTGTTTCCCCCCAGCCTGCTTCATTTTCACAGCAACCTCTAGGAAACCCAAGTTGATCAACTTATCAAAATCCCACCGTCTAATCCCAGTCTGTGCCCTGTTCCCTTGTGTCTCCTTAAGATAGCTTTCACACTGTCAGAGACAGAGAGATTTAACTTGGGGATTTACCGCAGAAGCAATTTAATTTCCAAAAGAAAAGGAAGAGATGACCTCTATGTGAAAATCACAGCATTTACTGTATTCTTAAATCTGCGTACAGCATACATTTCCTACTCAAACCCAAGGAAGATAAGCTCCTACGTTCGGCATTTGCCCCTTTTTTTTTTTCCTTTCTATTTTCTGTCCTAGGGTGTTCGGTAGGCCAAGGACATGATGACAAACAAAAGAGAGGAAGAGGTGGAGATGGAGGAGGAGGAGGAGGAGGGGGAGGAGGAAGAGGAGGAGAAGGAGGAGGAGGAGGAAGAGGAGGAGGAGGAAGAGAGACAAGAAGGTAGTCCTGAGGAACCCAGTGACAAGTAGGTAGGAATGGAAGTGAATACTGACAAGGAAGATCACGATAGAAAGATCTAGAAACGGAAGGAACTAATATTCCTCAACATTCACATCATGCATTATCCCACTGCTGGATTTTTACCGAACAAACCTCTCCAGACTGTCTTCCAAGAGATTTCCCTTTATACCAAGACCCACGAAGGAACACTAGGAACTAGTGTTCACCTGTGCACCTGTGGACCTGTCGCTGAACTCAGCTAATGTCTAATTATATCTGACTTATTCATTTAGTTATGCATACCTACTCGAGAATAGTCATTAAAAAAACCTCCATTTTAGTAATGCAGGAACTACATCCTGCATCTGTTGGAAGGATGCAGTCTCTGCGGTTTGTAGTATATTCACAAGAATTCAAAAAGAAACCCGTTTCCTGCCGCCTTCCTGTTCCTCCATCTCCTTCCCGGCTCCCCCGACACCCGGATCTACTTTCTCTCTGCAGCCTTTCCTACTCTGCAGGTTTCACATGAATGGGTGTCAGGTGTGTCAAGTTCACCCACGCCATAGTGGAGATAATCAATTCCTTTTATGCCCAACTAAGACTTCTCCGCATGGGTATGCTGTATCACATTCTCATTGTCTTGTAGTTGATGGACATTTGAGTCGGTTGCAGTATTTGACTATGTAATTCCCTCATAAATATTCACACAGAGTTTTTGTTTGGACCTATAGTTAGAATTATACATATTTATAATATTAATTTATGACATTTTAATGCTGTCACATTTCCTGAAGAATAAAAAAAAAATAAAGCACTTCACTGAAGGCCCTCACAGATAGCTCTACCTCCATCTTTGATGGCAGTGAACTTGGTTTTCCACTGATGGAGTCCTTCCTGGAGACAGCCTCTTTCTGAATGGAGAAGTCTTTGCATCTGTGAATGGCAATGTCCACTCTTGAAAGGCGATCTCTGTTCTTTCTATCCGTTTTGGTTAACACTTCAATTTGGTGTTTACTTGCTTGTTTTCTCAGTTGTATGAACAGTGAGTACATCTTGAGACACCTCCAACCTATACCTACGTTAACTGTTGGGGGAAATGGCTTCCGGTTACTTCTATAATGGTGTCCACTGCTACATACCCGTGTGAAGTTCCAACACCGGGCCTCCATGACTAAGTTTTCATGCGGTTTCTTTGTCTCCTTGATTTTCTTGCTTCCCTGCGGAGTGCCCTAAGAACCCAGGAGATAGGTTGACTGGGATCAGCGGTGTGTTTTCTGTTTCCTTTTTGTGTTTGCTTGTGGCTCTCGTTGGGGGGTCCTGTCCTCTGGGATCTGAGTGGCTGCGTTCCTCACTAATGGAACTGTCACTGAACTGCACGTCATGCAAACAAACATGGTGGTCCAATCCAGAAACTCTCCAACGAGCGTCTCTAGCTTCCACCAGACTTCTGCCAGCTATTCATCTCTTCCCCCGAGATTCTAAACGTGGAGAAGGCAGGGGTTTCCGTATTACTCTCAGAGTTGAAGCTGAGAAGCCAGGACACGGCACCATAGTTCACCTGGTCTACTAGGGTTGGGCGCTTGGTTCTTTCCGTTGTGTTCAGGTTGGAGGCTGGATGTGGCTGCCCAGATCATGGATTAGCAACCTCTGGACAGGAACTTAAGGTGGAAGCTTTTCCAACTCAGCCAGGAAACGTCTCTTCTAAATTCCCCATTCCTCTGTTTGACAACTCTGACTTGGGAAAACACGTTGACTTAGCTCGTAGGAAACAGTGTCTCTGAGTCACATCCACATTTGTTGTAGTTTGAAGTCAGCATGTGGGCTTTTTTGAGGGCCAGCATGGGGAAATAAATATTTATTTCAAGAATGCAATCCTGTGACATAGGGATGTCATCCTCATTCTAACATACGGTGTCTTCTGTTTGTTTGTTTGTTTGTTTCGTTAGTCTGTCCTTTTAAAGATAATTTGAAAACAACCCTGCTTTGCGTTGTGGGCTCTACAGTTAACCATCAGCAGTGTGGTAATGCTTGCTTATCAAGCACAGAAGAAAAGTGCTACGATTCCACTTTCTAGCCTTCTTTCTTCTTTGTTGGTTTCACCCAGCCCCTCTCTGTCTCCTTCCCCTCTCTCTTCTTCCTCTTCCTCCTCTTCTTACTCTTTCCCTTCCCACTACCTCCTCTTCTCCTTTTCCTCCTCCTCTTCTCCTTTTCCTCCTCCTCTTCTTCTCTTCCTCCTTCTTTGTCTTTATAGAGACATCATACAAATGTAAACTATCTTTCTGTTCTGTTTCTGGAATGGATATTTTCTTTCACTTTATTGTTTTGAAAGACATGCCTTCCCAACATTTGACAATGCCAAAGTAGGTTTTTTTGTTGGCTTTTTTTTTTAACTTAATGAGCAGCAAACAGGGCTGAAGGCCAAATCGTAGGCATAATTTAAAATTTGACATTGACCTTGCCATCTGGTCTGGAAAAATACAGCTTCTCTCTCAACCTGCATTTACCTATTTTGTTGCAGTAAAATTAAAAGTAATTAATTGGTGTTAGTGAAACACTTGGAACATGGAAATGCTTTCTAAGTACTATGAGTGCTATGTACCATTAGAGAAAGAAGTCCCTGTCGGAATGGAGGGTTCTTGCCAAAATACTTTCAGAAAGAGTATTCCTTTGCATTTAAACCTCTAATTCAATTTTCAGTCGAATGTTATTGCTTTTTTTTGTTAAATAGATGGAGTAACTATAAAGAGTTTGATCAAATAAATGCTACCATGAATAGATTATTGTCACGTTTGGGTTGGAACATAGACTAGATATCGATCTTAGTGAATGTTTTATTCATATTAGAATTTATGTCAATATAAGCCATTTAGACAGATGGAGAGTCATATACTTAACTACAGAATTTTACTACCTGCCCTTGTCTCCATAATTTCCCCAATTCATTACAGCACCATTTATATTAGTAAATCCAAGAACTAATTAGCTTGGTGATGGCTGACACCACTGGCTTTCCAGTAGCATTTTCACTGACACCTCCATATTAACCTTCAGGGTCCCCAAGTTCAGCCTCCTTCTCTTCCTCCACGTCTCTACATGAAACCTGCTTTGACATCAGTGCTAGCAGACCAGAATTTAATGATTTTCAAGTAAAAGACTGTTGGTAAATAAAGCCACACAGAGAGGCTCCAATTTGTGAACAGTGCTAAACCAAACATTAATATAATTAATGGAGAGTAATTTTGCTATCTTTCTTTCCGATACGTCTTGCCTCGTACCTATATAAAATAAAGATGTTTAATTGGTATGCTGTAAGTAACGTTCGCTTCTTGTAACGTTGAAAGTGATTCAAAAAAAAGAACAACCCTCATTCTCTCTGAATCTCACTATTTTTAGTTTGAGGTTTATGTCTGTGTAATCACCCAGCAAACTCAGTGGCTATAATGGAGAATACGTCCCCTTCTGGCCAGTTAATAGAGGCTGGGACATCTAAGGGACTTTGCCTGGGTCTAAGCTGCATTTTGCGTAGCTCTATTTCCTTGTCTAAATTCCGTCTTGACCCAGTGTTGAGATCCGGGTCCAGGCTGGTCAGCTCCCTGTTTGGGGCAGGTATGACCCATCCAAACAATCACCGCACAGGTAGAAGACACCTGGCGGACGGCCTGTAGACAGATTCCACTGACACCAGCCAAGCGTAGGCCTACTTCCTTACAGCAATGCCAGCTCCTTCTCAGGGAAAGCACAACGAACCTTCTTCCCTGACGTTCCGCTCTCTCCTCAGCCATAACGTAGGACTCTCGGTTTCCCTCTGTCCTTCCCCCTCCCCGTGCGACCTGCCCACGCGTTCTCAGACTGTAGAATGAAGCAGATTCTACGCCTTAGGAGAATAATGGCCCTTTCAGTAGCAATTGTCCCTTTGTCTGGAACTAAAGGATAACGAGATCTTTAAGATCATTTGGAATTACCTTGATTTGCCCTTTTGGTCTTTTCCTCCTTCAGGATCCTCGTCCTCCATGTCTATCTTCCTCCCTCCTGCCCTTCTTTCTTTCCTCTCTCCCTTCTTTCCTTCTCCCTCCCCCCCCTTAACCAAGTATAAGTAAATTGCTGTGCTCTCTGACTTGTCACGTGTATATTATGAGGCCGAAATCTGCTACATCAAAACTCAGATCAGAGTACTGAGAGATCAGTGAACCCTTCTGTCCCCCCCCCGGAGGTGGTCAGTCTTATCTCTGTCCTGAAGTCCCCTCAAGCCGTTCATGAACCTTGCTGAGGGTCTGATGTGGGCTGAGTGTTTCTGTCACCTTCCTGTCACCAGGGCCTTGGCAGATGGCAACTCTGCTGGGCTGTGACTGCCATCAGGGCCATAACAGGGAGCAAGCGTGCCAATGGACAAACAGTTCAGATACTCCCACTGGAAGGGGGACATCATTGGCAAAGCTTAGCATGTCCACCGACAGCGCTGAACTCACATGAGAAACCCTGCCTCCGGTTGCACCAGTGGGGTTTTCCCTGTATGCTTCACCAAAATGGCCCAAACCGTCTGGCCTCAGCTCTGATCATGATTGTCTGGGGAAGGCCATTCATAGCCCTCATCAACCACGGACAATGACTCAAATCCAAACCAGCTGGTTGCTTCTTGGGTAAGCTTCTTCTTGTCCTCAGAAGAACAGCTTACACGGGTGTATGGCTGGTTAGCTTGAAGAACCAGGAGGACGTGGGCTACTCGACACACAGCCCTTCCTTCCTTCCCTCCTTCCTTCCTTCCTTCCCTCCTTCCTTCCTTCCTTCCTTCCTTCCTTCCTTCCTTCCTTCCTTCCT
>NW_012267328.1:2766816-2817074 GCF_000151885.1 Dipodomys ordii
CCTTCCTTCCTTCCTTCCTTCCTTGTTTTCTTCCACTGTATTCTGCATTCTGGAGATTCTGTTTACTCTTCTCTGCTCTCCGCCGGGCCTTGGGAAAACGAGAGGCTGTCCTATCTCAAGTGGACACAAATCTTGACTCGTCTGTTGAATCCGCTCACCTGTCTTTGCCCAGCGATCACTGGCTGGGCGGGCCTCAGAGCTCCATGCATTCCTGACTACTCGAGTTATGAAGGGAAGTTACCCAGGGAGGGAAATGTTCCAGGAGATTTTCCCCCCTCTCCTTCCCAGAGAAAGGGAAAAGGAGACATTGACAGGAATCTCCTTATTTTTATGTTTATTCTCCTTCCTCTCTCCTTGCCTTCTGGAATTTCCACAGCCCTCATGTATGAATGGAGGGAGAGTCTTGCTGAGACCATCAGAAACTTGAAGCATAAGCAGGTAAGATCTGCCGCAACCACCTTCCCTCTGGGCGTCTTCTTGCAGGAGATAATAGCTTCCTCTTGTTGTTTAAGCCAGACTTAATTGAGCTTTCTTACTGGCAGGCAGATGCAAAAGATAATAAAGATAATGTAGGAGCCCAAATGTGAAGGATTTCCAGAACAAGAGTGAGAGTTCATTAAATCTATATTTAAAATCAACTTGAAATGTATAAAGGGATAAATTTAAACGGCCAATAAAATATTTTTTAAAAATCGTACTGCTCAAAGTAAAGTGAAGTATGATTTTTTCCCCCTATTTAATTAGCCCTGATAAAATAGATGATCGCGTTCATTGTTTCTCATAGGGAGGGAAAATTGGACTTTCCTATGTTTCTGAGAGTATGTTAATGCCACAAGTTCCTTGGAGGAGCTTATCACAGTTACTCCATTTTATTCAATAACTTCAGATGCACAAAGATTGACAATGGAGCTTTGCTGAAGCACTCTTGGAAAGAGATAAAAATCAGAAACAAACAATTGTCCATAAAAATAGCATTGTTTGAATGCGAGTGTCAGCCATTTAAGCGCTCAGAAGAGTAATTTCTAAAAACCGGCGTTTATTATTTTTTTTTCAGAGCTCTCTTAGGATTGCATAGAAAATGATGAAGGAAGACAGTTCCCCTATGTCCAGGCCTGGTTCTCCTATCGTTGATTTTTGAACAAACCGGGGTACATTTGTTAAAATGAGCTCATTGATACTGACGAATTACGATTAACCAAAGATTCTGGACATTATTTAAGTTTGGATTGAAGAGTAGCCACTATAAAGCGTTTTGCATAGGCAAAATAAGCCACCCCAAGCTGTTTGCACTGAACTTGGTCACAAAGCTAACGCTGGATTTCTCGGAGTTCATTACTGTAAGTGTATTCTGTTCTGTACTTCAGGCTCTGGGAGGAAGTCACTAGGTAAAAACCCCATTTAAGAACTGGGAGACCTATTTCAAGAACTCGAGGGGAAAGCACAAATTGCGTGGTATTTTCCAGCGGTATTAAGCTGAATTTCATCGATTAAACTATCGTTTGTTAATTATGTATGTTTTCCTACTCAAAGGGGTAGACTATTTTCCTGGTGGTGGTTTCCTTGCTCCATGACCAGCACCCGCTGTGATCATCGTACCCCGGGAGGAGAGGTTTATCTGGTGAAATTCTATGGGTTTTATTCAGTATTAGTAACGTGAGCTGAAAAATGCTCATTCAGATTTACATTCAGCCCACGGCAGTGGGTCACCACCCACCTTCACCAATACATTGTATTATCAGCCTTACATTGCTTTCTCTGCCAGATGGAAATACTTGCTACCTGGATTCAGGTTTTTGATTTTCTCGATTCTTACTAGGTTTTCCTGTATTTATTGTTCACTTTTTTTATTGTGTTTCTATTTTGCCATCGATTATTTTTATCCATTCATGTATTCATTCTTGGATCGAACATCCACTATTTCCAGGCTCTGTTTAGGCTCAAAAAATCACCAGTGAACACACATTCCCTGGCCTTTGTGAAGCCTGCGTTCCTGCAGGGGTAGAGACAAATAACCAGTGTGCATCCTATGTAAATGCCCAGCATTTTGCAAGAGGGAACACGGTGAAGGCCATGGTGTGGGGTGCAGCCTGGTCTTTGTAGAGCTCAGATTACATCAGGCCTGCGATCGCCAAAGAACCGAGCAGTAAGAAAGCTTTCTAGACAAAGGACATGGGTGCGTCTCATAGCTTCACCGAAGGAAGAGGCTAGAAGTGGCTGGGCCAGAGTAGGTAAGCAGAGGGGGACAAGAAGGAGACCACACAGCCATTCTACACCCCTGAGATGCGATCTGAGGCCATGCTTTGAAGGAATACTGTGGTTGCTGTGTGGAACTAGAGTGTCCTGGAACACTCGATAAACAGTGGCAAACAAACAGAACCCATTCCTTGCCCTTACTGGCTTGAGGGATGGCGGTGAAAATCAGTGACTATATACCAAAGTCTGGATAAGTAGCCGGTGAATATTCACGGTATACACGGGCCCAACCCCAGCTAGTTTCACGTTTAAATTATTTACTAAAGAATTGCTTAGCGAAATTCTCGGAAAGCACTGCCCCCAGCGAGCACGCACAGGACTGTCAGAGAGAAGGGTAGACGTAGAATTGGAGAGGTCTGTAACTGAGGTGTGGCTGAGAGAGAAGAATGGGGCAGACCACAGTGGTTTGTTCCGAGTTGGCCAAGTGAGATCAGCGTGGTCACTCGAAGAACTGACGGGCTGGGGGCAGGAGGGCGTGGTAAGCTTCTGGATGTCGATACACGGGAATTTCAAGGGAGAAAGAAAAGAAAGTATAAAGCTCGGTGGTAGGGGCATGTCCGTCAGAAGCACAGTGCCGGGGTTGTAGAAGGAACAAGAGCGTGGAGAGGAGAGGCTAGAGGAGATCAAAGTACCTCCAAGCCTATTTCGAGAACTTTTGCTTTTATGCCGACGCAGACGAGACCCCTTTGGATTGAAGCAGAGGAATAACAAGATTAATAATATATAGTTACTCTGAAATATTAATAACTGTTGTCATGCCCAGCCTGAAAAAAATAAATAATAAACCTAATATAAAGTGTAGTAATCCAACTGCAGTGGTTATGAACTTAAGTGCAAAAATCGTTCTGTGTAGCTGTAGTGGAATTTTTCCCTTTACGAATGCCAGTTATAGATGCGTGAGTAACGAATGACTTAGATTCACTTAGAACGCCCATCCACAGCTCATCATCAATGCCTTGTGGGTCTGCAAACACAAATGTTGGTTTGGCACTTGCTCCTCTGCGCTTTGGTTACATCCATCCTTGGGCTGAGACTATTTTTCTATGAGATCTACTTTGGTTTCTAAAGGGTTCGTCTCCACACAGGTTTTTGGACTCTATAAAAGATATTCATAGACTTTTATATAAAACTGATTTTAATGGTAAGGCCGGTTTTAATCGGAGTGATTTTTTTTTTTGGTGCTAATAGCTTTTTCAAAGTGCCACTTAACTGTAGATTATTGCTAGAGAAGAATATGGATAACACGAGAGAAATAATTCTCCATTCTGTACCCATAAAACTCTCGTCTTGGTTGGTGAATTGTACTAATGAGGTCTACAGATGACACAGTTAAAGGCCCACTTGGCCTTCTCAGAAAGATACACCCTGATAGAGAGAGGGTTCTATTAGAGGGGGCAGAGGGACGGAAAGCTGTTTTCTTTTATTGAGTGAGTGCTCACTAGTTCGTCCACACGATATCAGGCACTTGGTGTGTATTCTCTCTACTGAGTTAAGCACTATTTATTAGGGGCAGGGTGTGTGTGTGTGTGTGTGAACTGAAGTGTCTTCCTGTCATGGTGGCTGGTTGTTGTGAGCCCTGGCGATGGGGTCGGACTGTCTGTCCCCCCCCCCCCGCTATGTCTTAACTGCCTTCAGCTGGACACGTAGCAGCCACATGAAGTACATTACCTTAAAGCCTTCAGAGTCATTCCCTATGTCACTAAAGTTACCAAGGCTTTTAGACGCAGGCCCTGAGCTTTATCTACCCATCGGGAGCCAAACAGCAGTCCTAAGCCAGCAATGGATGAAATGACAGGCCACAGGGTCCTTTGGCCAAACCCATACGGCAGAGAATAGATATCTATCATAGAGTGGTCGGTGTATATGAAACTGTTACGTTGGTTGGGGTTATTGTTGTATTATTGATCTTTGTTAGAGCTCCTTAGATTCTTTTTTTTTTGGACGTGCTGGCATTTGATCTCAGGGTGCCATATGTGTTAGGTAAGTGCTCTTCTAGTTGAACCATACCTCCAGCTATTTTCTGCTCCTCAAGACACACAGTTCGGATTGGCATGGACTGCAATCCTCCTATGTGTACTTCCTGATATGGCTGGGCTGTAGGCTCAAGTCAGTCTCCCCAGTTTGTTATTAGTTGAGATGGAGCACATTTTACCCAGGCTGGCTTTGAACTACCAGTCTCCTATTCTCTACCTCCCACGTAGCAAGGGTTACAGATATTAGCCCTCCAATCGGAGCTCTTGGATTCTTCAACAATATTTTCTTGTGAATTGCTAAGAGGTTTGACTGAGAATCATTTTTTCTCCCTATTTGGTGGCATGAGGAACAAGTGTTCTTCAGGCCTTTGGGGGAAACGTCCTCTAGCCTTATCCCTAAATTCAAATCTACAATACAGATGTCAGCATCATCTTCAAGTAGAGTGCCCATCCATGAGTTTAGTACGAGGTCTGAAAAAGATGGATCAGAGCCATGGGTGTGTTGTTTCTGTTGTAGGGACTCTGGTACTTGTTCAGCTTCTGACAGAGATGTGTAGATCTAGCTAAAAATCAAAGCACAAAGTTGTATTCCTTGAAGACAACTCTTATCACATTCGTAAGACACCACAGGGGGAATTTTCTTTCTAAGTGGTACGATATTGAACATCACCCCAAAACAAGCTTGCTCGGTTATAAATGCTGACTGGCGGAGACAGCTGGGCGCCTCTGTGCTTTCTGTGGATGTTTGCTGTGTGTGTGTGTGTGTGTGTGTGTGTGTTCCTTGTAAACACCTTTGGGCACATTCTGATTGTATCAAAACAACATTACGATCATGCCCGTGCCATAGGAGTTATCTAATCATCTGATTACCACTCGAGATGCATCCTCTTCCTTCTCAGAACTAGAAAACAATGAGTGGGGCTGAGGAAGAGAGGTCGTAGAAGGAATCTTCCCACTGCCTAACCATGTTCTTTCCCTGGGTGAGTTCCCACTTCCCTTTCAATGAACTAGCCTAGGGATCAGAAGATTAACACAATGAGATCACATATAGGAAGTGTCCAGTGCAATGCCTGTCCGATGAGAAGGGTTGTTTTTTTTTTTTTAATCACAGCAACATGGAAATCAAAGGTATTGCACGACATTGCTTATGCATGTCTCCCTAGCTCCACTAAAGTTTACAAAATCAAGGGTATTTCTTTGAAGAGGAGAGGACAGATGGAGCTGCTTCGACTGTCCTTTTTATTTCTTTTAAAGGGCTGTAGTTTCTGAGGTATCCCATGAAGCAGAGCACATGGATGCTGCAAACAGCGGCTGCCATCTAACCCAGAAGCGTACCCTCCTGAGCTCCATGCGTCACGAATACACAAAGTCAAGTGTTGAGTCATCAGATTACAAATTACGCAGCTGGTATCCGAAAGAATAAGAAGTGGGAAACTCCCCTTTACGAGAAGAGATGTGGAAAGAGCGTAATGATAGGAAAGCTCCAGGAAGAGGTGAACCAGGGAAAGGAAGTGCTCAGGGGCAAGGGAGGAAGAAGAAAGACCCTACAACGTGGCAGTGTTTTCCCATCCGGTTGAACGTGTAACTTGGATCACAGCTCCTAGCAGCCCTCGGGGGTGAGCCGCCCTGCCTGCTTTGTGGCTACCCTGTACGGTTCTCTTTGTCACCATGCCGGTGACCGGACTGGTCTTCCTCCTGACCATCAAATTCTAAGCATGTCCCTGGACTCAGTCTCATGACCTTGTCGTTTGGGCATTTGTCAAACAATGACAAATTTGTAATGAGGCCTTCCCATACTTCCCCACAGCTGACCCAAAGGTCTCTACTCACAGATGCAGTCATCCCTGACCACCAGACAACAGCAGCCCCAGAAAAATCTCTAACTTACTGCTCTGTTTTGTTAATGCCACCCCATTCACCCTTCTCCAAAAATGCTTTATTTTGTTTTATGTGTTTCTGTGCACACACACACACACACACACACACACACATACATACACACACACACATACACACACACATACACACACACACACATACACACACACACACACACACACACAAGCTCATGCCAGTACTTGACCGCACACACAGAGCTTTCTACTCTTGTTCTGCTTTAAAAAAAAAAAAAAAGGATGGGGCTGGGAAGGTGGTTCAGTGGTAGAGTACTTGCGACGCATGCATGAGGCCCTGGGTTCAAGTCCTCAGCACCACCTAAGCAGAAAAAGCCAGAAGTGGCGCTGTGGCTCAAGTGGTAGACTTGAGCTGAAGAGCTGAGGGACAGCGCCCAGGTCCAGAGTTCAAGCCTCACGGCTGACAATAAATAAACAAACAAACAAATAAAAAATAATAGGACAACAAAACGTTTACATTGGAATACGTTTTCTTGTATCCAGAGTACTGAATACAAAACAGGACGATAACTATACATATTCATGTACTTACTTGTCCTCACTCCCATCGGTCAATGTGGCCCTCTACCACATAATAAGCTCGATGCAGTCTGAGGAATGGTCAAGGCAGATAAATACACAGGATTCTTATCTTTAAGAGCCTAAGATTTTATTCAGGTGCTAAAAAAATGTGTTCACGGCTAGCACATGAGATGAGTCTCCACTCTAGACTTTCCAGGCATGTTCCCAGGTCTCATTTTCCTGAGTAGCTGGGATTACAGCGGTGAACCACCATTATCTGACTCCATTCTAAGTTCCAGATGTAAACTCTCCATACAGAATGGCTGGATTTTCTCTAGCACCGGGAATTACTCCTGCCATCTAGCTGGCTCTCTATTGGAAAAAAAAAATAAAAAAGGTCGACTGAATAAATGACTGGAATAGTGGCATGAATAAGAATCCTTCAAAGGGGTTTGGAGAGTAGGCAAAGAAGAACGTCTCCAAATTGACAATTTTGCCTAGAGCCAAAGCTGAATGTAACATTAATAATGCTCATTGATATTTTCTGGACTAATTTTGACATCTCTAATGAAAGAATTGTCCCTTCATGCATGCAATTCTGGGAAATCAGATATGATTCTAATCAATGTCTGGCTAATTTGAGCCATGGTTATTTCAAATCACCACAAAGGTGTGGCTGAACTGAGCCACCAGAGGAATTTTTCTCTCTTTCCATTTCTATTTAGCCTAAGGAGAAGTGACTTTTTAATTTACATATAGAGAATTAAGAATCATGTAGCTATGTCTTGCATACTTCATACCATCTGAAAAAAACAATCGCAACTCATACTTCTATAAGAGCTCAGAAAACATCATCATCTTGTACTCTCTCCCTCAAAATAAATAACCAAATAATTACTTATCTTGTTTCATTTTCTTAGTGACAAATTTCATTAGTTCAAGACATTTTTTTTAAAATCCCACAATTTCCATATTTGCAATCCTATTATGTCTATAGATGTCAGACTCCTGCTAGCCTACAAATAAAATGCTCAAAGCTGGTATGTCAAATGCAAGTTTTCCATCCAAAAAAAACATCTTATGCCACAAAGAGAATGGCAATCGCGGATGCAAAAAACGTAGAGCTCCCTCAAGGCTTTTCAGAAATCTTGATTATTTAATCAGTGTTCTTGATTTGTAAGGCTAGGTAGTTGATGGCTCTCCGAATGCACTGCGTTCGACGTTATCCAGATGGAGTGCCAGTTCTCATTTGAGATTAAAGAGGTAAAACCCAACCAGAAGTGTTTCCACCATCTCAGACTGGGGCTCAACTTATATCCGATGACAAATAAGACTTGGCAGCCCGCTTTGCCCATGATTTTAGACAGAAACTTCATTGAACTGTCAGTTACCAAATGAGGTGATTAGCTCTGATGTTGATTAAAGTTTTATTCTGTGTCCTGATTACTCACAACTTTCTATTTTTCTTTTCTCCAATTTTTGGGAGAAGGGGGGAGGGTCTAGTTTTTTTTCAATAAAACTTTCAATTCCCTTCCAATGTTTCATTATTCCATTCAGGTTTATATATATATATATATGAATATATGGATATGTCCATATATATGTGTGTATATATACTTACTATTGTTACTATATACTATATGTATACATGTATTTATTTACTATTGTTATTATATACTCTATGTATACATGTATTTATTTACTATTGTTACTATATACTCTATGTATACATGTATTTATTTACTATTGTTACTATATACTCTATGTATACATGTATTTATTTACTATTGCCAAAGGTTTTCTATTGAGAAACTAATAAACAATGTTTAAGACACAGGAGGAAGGTGGTCTCTGTCACTGCTGCTAGCTAGGCCTCTCCCTTTGTTTTCGCTTGCATTTTTTATTCACTTCATTTTTATGTGGACAGAGGTTCCGTGTTTTATTCAACAGGTGCGGTTTCCGATATTTGTTACCCACATCCTCTTGAAATGGAGGGACGTATTCACGCGAAGGTGACAGCTCTGAAGAGAATGAGATGAGGGCCGGACAATTCCAAGATGTCAGGCACCAGCCCCCCCCCCCCGCCTCTGGGTAGTCAGGATGAAGCAGATGAGGAGAGAGAAGGAGACAGTGGGGAAGTATTCTTGATGGGCTCGTTCCTTCTTTACCTTCTACCAAACATCTTTGTTTCCTTACAGCCCCTTTCCCTGCTCTCTGCCTAAGAGCCTTGAAAAGGATTTCTCTTCCGCCTAGAGCATTCTTTCCCTGGCATTCCCCTTCTCCTCCTCCCGTTCCTCTGGCTATCAGGAAGGCTTCGCCACCCACATACCGAGGAGCATCTCCGAGGGACTGTGCATGTGTCCTGCACTGAGTGCTGGGAAAGAAGGGACTGTTATTGGTCTTCTCACACCCCCGTGTGTCTTCTCTCCAACCTCCCTCCCACATCACCTTCCAACGCATTCAATAAACATTTCTTGAAGGGATAATAATGATAATAAAAACCCTTACTAGGGCTGGGGGTGGCTGGGTCTGAGCAGTGAACGGATGGCAGCTTGTTGTACCGTGAATGATCTCTGGAGAGGGAGTCGGGGAAAAGCCCTATCCACAGGGGCACAGCCTAAGGAGTGGAGACTCCTGGTGGTACAAGACCCGGGTCTGCTGGCCTGGTGCTCCCGCAGCAGCATCCGGCATATGCCGGCTGAGCTACGGAGGAGTGAGCAGAAGTGAGGCTGACAAGTCTGCACGGCCAAAGGATTTATGGGGGCTTACCACTGCCAACTGACGGCCCTTTCCTCAGTGCTACGGGTTAAGACTGAGGACGTGGCTTTTACAGTGCAGAAAAGCAAAGCAGAGAGAGAGAGAGAGAGAAAGAGAGAGAGACAGACAGAGAGACAGACAGAGAGAGAGACAGAGAGAAACACAGAAAGAGACAGATAGAGACAGACAGAGAGAGACAGAGACAGAGAGACAGAGACAGACAGAGAGACAGACAGAGACAGAGAGAGAAAGAGAGAGAGAGAGAGAGAGAATGGTTAACCTGGGGTCGGCCAGAAAGGCAGGGACATATGGAATTCAAGCGTACACCTCTGTGCTCATCCTGGCCAGAATAGAACAGGGAAGGGCCAGGGACTCTCCATCTCCACCCCCCTTCTCCTTCTGCAGCCCCTCTACAGGGACAAACCCCATGGAGATGCTTTTGCCTCTCCCCCCCCCCCATTTTAAACACAAGGAACCAGAGCCTCAGGAGTACTAAGTAACTCTTTCTAAGAAACCCGAGACACAGACCTGCGATCCTCAGACCTACAAGACCAAGCTGTTTTACACCGCACAACTGAAAAGACTCATGAATAGATAGCACATTGGGCATCGGGGAGAGGGTAGGGGCAGGTGACAAAAATCGCAGAGAACATGCAATATAAAAGTTCAGGGGCAAAACAATGAAAGAAATAAGTGGAAGTTCCTCTCAAGACTCCAAGAGGGTGAAGCTGGATTCGACAGTTTGAAGGGCTCAAGGTCACAAGGGTAGGCTGAGGTCAAGTTCATGTAGGACACAGAGATCCTGGGCAAGTGTCCTCCTTCTCCTCCAAAAGAAATGGAATCAGACTCTGTCATGTGCATAGAAACGTACACAAACCAGCATGTTTGCTCCAATCAGACAAAACTCCAATAAAACCAAGAAATGAACATGAATTCGAGTGAGTAATGTCTTACAGCTGTTCAGTTCTGATACATCAAATATTAGAATGGAACTTTTCAGCTCGCCAGCAATTCCAATATAAAGATACAAGTGAACAGGAACTTATTAAATAGGTCTCATGCTGTAACACGATTGTGTGTACATGTATATGTATGCAAATCTGTATATATATACATATACATATACACAAACTACTTAACAATCATCTGGTCCTTTTACAAAGTGGGATCAGCTGTATGCTTGCGCTTGATTTATATTTTCTGAGTCTCATGAAATGATCCTACATTGTCCTTGTAATGAGAACAATGAAAGCTATTTTTAATTTTGAAAAAAAAATAGAAGAGATGCCTCCTGGGAATGACTGGGTTTTGAACCACTGAACTCACACACCGGGCACAAGCTACCACCTGACATCTCAGCTTTACTATAAGCCACAGACTTAAATATACCCGTGCCCGCGTTTCGTCTCTCTGCCTGATAGAAGAAATAAAATGATTTATTCTGTTCTCCTCTACCTGATTCTGACAGAGCAGAGCTGGAATGTGTGCTATTTCCAAATCAAAAGAGGCATAGTGTAGCAAGAAGCACTTCCAAATGACGAAATTAGATTAGAAGTTAAGACAAAATACGTTTAACTGGCTTTTAAAGAAATTTGGTGGAACACATTACTATAAACAGCACATTTGGACAGCCAAACAAACTTTGCCCAGCGAAAAGCAATTTTACTCCTCAAACAATGAGAAAAATTACTTTAGTTTCGACATTAAATATTGCCGTATTTTTTTTTTTAAAGAAGCATTTCTATAACTCTGTAGAAACGGGAGTCAAAGGATGCATTTGTTACTATGGTAACACTCCCTGTGGAAGAGCCAAGGCTGGAGTAGCATACATTCCCCCAGCATATATTTGGCCAATCAATAAACAAAAGCACGTCATCTGCATGCATCCTATTAGAAAGTGGTCAAGGCGTTGATGATCAGCAGAGGGTCGGGGGAGGAGTGTAAGAATTCTGGGTTCAATCATCCAGACTGATTTTTTCCAACGAAACGCGTTTCACAGTTTCTTCTGAAGATGAACGAAGGCTACAAGGCTCACAGAGCCTTGGAACCTGGGACTCCTCATTATGAAATTCAACATGCCAGTGGTAAAGAAACAGGACAAACCATGATTAGAACATCTCACATCCTGAAGCCTTAGCATAACAGACTAATATTTCCTGAGGGGTCACGATGTCTGGTCAGGTGTCACTAACTCTTGTACGTGAATGCGTACACTGCAGATTTCAAATGACCTGAGGACTTCCTAGCATGGGTGTTTGTTCTTGTTGTTAATCACCATTTTACAGATGGGCAAAGTCACGCTCAGAGAGGCTCCGCCTCCCCGTGTACTTCCTCCCATAATTTCTCCTCCTGTCCTATCAATTCACACAATAAAGATGGTGTCAGGGTAAGGCAACAGGGAAACATTCACTGCACACAACACCGTCACCAGCAAACTAGCGCTATAAAACTTTGGGACTTTTGGACCTACCGGCTTTTGGGGCCTGGGTAAAAAAGACCTTTCCAGGAGCTTCTGTGCAGGATCGCGTTGTTTCTGTGAGCTGAGTGGCCTGGCTTCGCTGAGTTCTATCTACTGATATTATATTATTTGAATTTGATCTTATTGATCTTATATTCTATGGATTGAATTTTCACATCTGGCTGGGGAGCAGCTGTCATTTTGCTCAGATACTACGTTATTGGAATCTGTACTTGATCCGATCGGATTTATACTCTCTTATTGATCTGATTGCTATCGTATTTGAATTTATGCTTATTTGATCGTATACTATCTGGCTGTGGAGCATTCGTCATTATTTTATTCCCTTCATTTGTTATCTGCCTTCTCGGTAGCTCACCTGCCCCTCACGAAGGGGAATCTTCCTGACACACTTCTATGACTTGACCTTTGGGAAAGAAAATAATTTGCATATTTTCATTGTTTCTGTTGGAATTTATTCTCAATCTTACTGTTATGCAAATCATTTCTCTGGATAGAACTTCAAAATTGGGAATAGAAGGTTTGGTTTTAACCTGTTAGTTATCATTGCATTAATATTTTATTCTTGATTATTATTCATTTTCTGAAACCAGGAATTGGACCCAGGGTCTGACACAGGCTAGGCAAATTCACTACCACTTAAGCTACATACACAACCCTAGGGTAGAAAAAAATTATATATCCTATGTGATCCAAATGCCCTCCAATACTAAAGAAAAATGACAGAGAGATCAATAAATACATGAATGAAGAGGATTTGAAGAACTAGCTATGTGGTCACAGAATTATGGCATCTTTTCACCTTTTTTTTTTTACTTCAACTGAAATATTTATGTCACCTTTCTTTCTGGGTTCATTTTAAATTAGTCCATGAAACATTTTCATTAGCAGTATCTAGTCAGAAAGAAATATCTCACAGCTGTTTTTTTTTTCTTCTTCTTCATGACTTCCCTTAGGAAAAATCATGAATACAGCCCCTGAATTTCATCACCACCTGAGCATAACACGACGCCACGAAGCTCACAGGGAATGCTTTCTTGCAAACTCCACACGTGAACACACGGAGACTTTCTGGCCTTGGTCAGGAGGTCCGCACCCTGTTCTGAGAGACACCACCTCAAGTTTTACCCGTCTGGCTTAAGGGGCCGTTGGTTGGCTCAGATATCAGGTGTGGTTTGAATTTGCTAGGAAAGATGCTTCAGAACAAAACCCACAAAGATTCCCTTTAGGGCTAAGAGGTGTGAGAAATGATTCCATCTTGGCCCTGGCAACCGATCCCTTCCATTCCCAGCCCTCACAGCAGAATTAGCAAGTTGCTGGCCCACCGGTCATCTGCGGGAGGAGCCAGTAGAGGCTACAGCGGTGGCAGGAGAGTGTTTTACATTTGAACTAATTGCCAATATTTAGAAATCATTAGATTTCACTGCTTCTCTGGAAAAAAGCTGGCAACTTGACGGGCGTCCCCATGCGAACGCCATCTGCTGTGGCTGAGCAGGGCTGCTCTCCCCCTCCACCCCTGTCCGTGGGCTGGGTCCCCCCCCCATGCCAGAGACCTGTGCTGTTCACTGGGGCACAATGTCGTCATCTCTGGGGCTTCTCCTGACTGGGCCAACGCGTCTATCCATGTCACCTGGATTGACCGGGAGGTTGGCTTTGGGTCCCAGCCAATTGGAGTTATTACAGGCACTGAATTTACACCTTCAGGAACAAGGCTGGTGAGGTTCCCCAGCTACACGGAGAGTTAACCTTCCTCAAGGTGGGTCTACACAAGAGGGACATCTGAGGCAGGGTTGGGGAGCAATCACCGAGTTATTTTCCAATACTGGGGTCAAAGGCCTGCACCTCACACTGACTATCCAGCTTGCCTCAGGCCTGGACGCTTGTGACCTTAATCCTTTTTTTTTTAATTTTTTTTTTTTTTTGGTCATGGGGCCTGAACTCTGGGCCTGGGCGCTGTCCCTCAGCTCTTCAGCTCAAGGCGAGCGCTCTACCACTTGAGCCTCAGCGCCACTTCCAGCTTCTTCTGCTTATGTGGTGCTGAGGAATCGAACCCAGGGCCTCATGCATGCAAGGCAAGCACTCCACCACGGAGCCACCTTCCCAGCCCCTTGTGACCTTATCCTAAAGTTAGGCTTCTCTTTTCTGAGTGGATATAAATAGGGTGCACCAGAGGTTGACACTGACCCACATTCCCATCTGAAGACTTCTCCAAATCCCTCTGCAGCCAGCTTGCTTCCCCATGACTTCTTGGATTTGTTTTCTTTTTTTTTTTTTTTAAAGCAATTTCTCAGAGAAAATGCTGAGAGGCATCTGAACGGCTTCACCGAGAGCTGGTTCTACGCACGGGGGAAAGGTGTATCGATAGAGAACGGGAACCGGCATAGACTGCGTAGGTCCCTCCTCCATGTGTGTTTCCAGAACTCTCCGCCATGCTTGATGCGGCTTTGATTTAGAATGCTCGCCCACACACCATGCATGAGGCCGACCAAGGGACCTTCCTGCTCCGGCTCCATCAAGGTTTGCTCTGCTGATGGTTTGGACCAGGTGAACTGGTGGGTGGCCTTCTGCAGGGACGAATAGTAACGGACATGTGCGCGTATCCCAGTTGAGTCAGTTAAAAATCACCACATCTCCTGGAATCCCAGCAACCCTTGATGGACAGCTGTTGGTTTATTTTTCTTAGCAGGGTACAGGAGCCAAACATCCTGATACTTACAACCCTGAATGTAATGTCATTAGGAACATAACGATTTATTGTTTAATATCACTATCACCACAGAGATTTTTTTTCAAGCTGTGTCTCTCCTTTTGGGGAGGGGGTTGATAGTGGTGGTGGTTGTTTTTTCCTCTTTGGGAAAGATTTGAAACAGGTATAGTTTTCAAGATGCATTTGGTATTTCCAAACTTTTTTTTTTTTTAAATCAAGGTGAGGGAAAGCACATATAACTTTAAGGCCCCCGATCTGCTTCTGATACTACCCCAGGCTGCGTTTGACAATGAAATAAGTTTCTACAAATAGCAGGCAATAGAGAAGAATCACAACGTGACCCTTCGGCCACATACTGTCTATAAGGATTGATCCTCGCAAATGTCTTTGGCTTCTTCAAAGTGAAGAATCTTGTGGATTTCTTGTACCAGCTTTATACTAAATAATTATTTTATACTAAATAATTATTCCTGCTCTGTATTCAGGGTATTTTTTCACAATGTTTCAAACATAAAATCTACTATTTTAAAAAAATGACAGAGATCATTACTAAATCCTGAAAACGCATTTGAACTTAGCGAAAGTAATTAAGTCTGGATTGTTTTAATATTTAATCATATCAGGTTTGGCCTGGTACAGTACTTAATGCCCCTTTCTTTGGGGACTCTCCTGCCTTATGTATATGCTAAACCTTATGTATAGCTCTGAAACCCTTGCTTCTTGCACACTTACCCATCAGCATTGGAACACACACTTACTCTCTACCATCACCTGCTGCACACACCTTTAGTCACAGCCCTGCTCTCCCAAGCTACCCTCCACATGGAGGCCAGGCCCTGTGCATTCCAACAGCCTGCAATCACTTCCTGTTGCTACCAAGGCCAAAGGCCAAGCTTTGCAAGTCACTGTTGCTACCAAGGCCAAAGGCCAAGCTTCGCAAGTCACTAAGTTTGCATCCGGGCCCAACAGGGGCTGCCAAGTACCTTTCCTCTCACAGATCCTGTCCGTCCGCATCCTGTGATGGTTTCTGAGAAGGCAGAGAGAGTGGAACTAGACACTGAACTCAGGGCCTCGTGCTTCGTGGGACAGACACTCCGACAGTGAGCCAGGCCTCCATCCAACTTCGCACTGGTTGTTTCTGGGATAAGGTTGCTGTGTTTCCTGCCGGGGAATGTGGCTGGATGGCGGTTAGCATATTTTAGGCTTCTGTTGTAGCCGGGGATGCAGGCCTACGCCAGTATGCCTGGTTCTCCCATTCAGACGAGGGTCTCATGAACTTTTCTGCCTGGGACAGCACGGTACTGGATGACAGTACCAGAGAGGCTAAGACAGGGCGATCATTTGGGCTTAGTCAGAGTTTGAGGCCAGTCGGGGTCAAGTTTGTTTCTGGGGTAGCACTCTGGTGTTTCAAAATCAGTAAATGGCACTGGAGGCATGGCTCCAGCCTGAATGAATAGAAACCACAGAGAACAGGAGGCCCTGAATTCAACCCCACTATCAGTGCACACACATGTAAATAGAAAGAGTGAAAGAAAGAAAGAAAGAGGGGGGAGAGAGGTAGAGAGGGAAAGAGGGAAAAAGACAGAAAGAGAGAGAGAGTAAGAGGGAGAAAGAGAGAAAGGGAAAGAAAGAAAGTGAGAGAGAAAGAAAGGGAAAGAGAGAGAGAGGGAGAGGGAGAAAGGGAGAGAAAGAAAGAAAAAAGAAAGAAAGAAAAAAGGGGGAGAGAGGTAGAGACAGAAAGAGGGAGAAAGGGAAAGAGAAAGAGAGAGGTAGAGAGGGAGAAAGAGAGAAAAAGGGAGAGATTGAGCAGGAGAAAGAGAAAGAAAAGGAAAGTAAAGAAAGAAAAAAAGAAAGAGAAAGTGAAAGTGAAAGGGAAAGAGGGCGAAAGGGAGAGATAGACAGGAATACAGGGAGAGGAAAAAGGGAGAGAGGAAGAAAGAGAGAAAGAAAGGGAAAGAGAAAGGGACAGAGGGAGAAAGGGAGGAGAGAAAGAGAGAGAGGGAGGAAGGAGGGCGGAAGGAAGGAAGGAAGGAAAGAGGAAAGTGGGATAGGTGTTCCATGCCGGTAATCTCAGAATTGAGGAGGAGGAGGAGGCAGGTGGATTCAAGTTCGAAACCAGCCAGCGGTAGAGCGTTTGCCAAGCAAGCATGAGGCTCTGAGCTCAAACTCCCATATTGCCAACGACAACGACATTTCATTCTTTAAAACACAAACAAAAAAAGGCTAGCCGATTGCAGCTGGAAACGTGCCTGCGCGGGAGGCGGCCTCTCCAGCCCCGCCGGCCCCCGTGTACAAGGGAGGAGAGAGACTTGTCCAGGAATGAAGGACTGAGGGACCAACACTGCGTTTCTTGGGGTAGGAGACATCCGTCTCTTTCTGTTTGTAAATGCTGACGGGCAGAGTTTAAGGAGGGCTAATGTCAGCTATTCATCTTAATTAAAGAGTTAATTGCTTGTGTGTTCTGGCTTCCATGGCGGGGCTGGGAAGCCTGGAAGCCTGGATGGATTTTCTTGATCAAGGCAATGACATCATCAGCCCTCTCATATTTATTCATGTGACAGCCTACCCCCCCCCAATGTTAATAACCCGGTACATGATCGAACTTCCAAGAGGAAGAGGCTCCAGTCCTCTTGAGCACAGACCCCGAAAGGAGAGCCACGGGTGCTGGTCACTTCAGCCATCAAATGTTGCCTTCCAGACGCTGTCTGTGTTTGGAATCACGGGGCTGGTGTGTCTAGACACACATGAAATATTCACAGATGAGCCATTTCCATTCGCTCGTACCAACCTATCGTGAAAGTCAGGTGATCGCGTGTTGTAAGAAGAGATAGAGCCCGCCTTGAGCGTGCTTCCAAAAAGAGTGCCTGACATTCGTTTGCTGAGAGTATCTCTAAAGTACCCCCAAACACACACACACACACACACACTCACTCACTCAGTCAGAGATATACATTCAGAGAAAACCTGAGACCAAATAATGTAGCCATGCGCTGGAGATTTTTTTTTTCTCCAACCATTAAAAGAACCCTCTGCTTCTCCAGAAATGGTGTGTTTAGGTGAACACACCTTATAGTAGCTACTTGACTCATTTTAAGACTTAGCACCCTTTCCTAATAGATCTTGTTAAAAAAAATGGGGGGAAACAAAGGCAAAAATCCAAGAACAGCAGGGGAAAAGTACTATCTCAGGGGCAGGCAGAGCAAAACCAGGAAAATGATGTTTAGAGTTAATGGGCCTTTTTGTGTCCTTTCTCACACGGAGCTACATGCCGTCCTAGTTAAAGTTCATTACCGTTAGTACCCTGCTTCTGCAAACGAACGCAGAGTTCTCGTGAAGGGGCAAGCGAGAACACCAGGCCAGCACTGCGGAGGGGTGAGATGTAATTGTGGCTTTAGGAGTGACTTTTGAACTCAGCGTCTCTGGCTTGCTAGGCGGGTGCTCTACTGCTTGAGCCATACTCCTTCCCTTGTTGCTGTTCAGGAAGGGATCTGTAATTTTTGCCTGTCTAGCCTGGACCATGATCTTCCTATTTCAGCTTCTGAGGTGATTGAGATGACAGGCATCCTATCTTTCACCGTGCCCACCTTTCTCATAGAGATGGGGTTTTACACACACACACACACAAACACACACACACACACACACACACACACACAATGCTGGCTGGCCTAGAACCTTGATCCTCTTGAGTATCTGGGATTTCAATCCTGAACACAATACCTAGTCAAAATATCTCTTTTCCCTTCCCCTCCCTTCCTTTCCTCTCTCTCTCTCTCTCTTTTTTGGTGGGGGTACTAAGGTTTTAAGTCAGCACCTTTGCCTTTGCCAGACAAGTGCTATACTGCTTGAACACACCCAGCCCTTTCTGAGTAACGCTAACGTCTATGCATTACAGATGTTAATTCTTACCGTCGGTTTCATGTAGCATTTGCCCTTCAGTGTTGGTCTTTTGCATTTTGCCACCATCTTCCTCAAGTCGTATGGGTGTAGATAAATATAAACACCTATAATATATCTCATACATAAAGTCATTATCTGCAAAAATGTATCTGTATCAATAGGCGTAACGCTGTGGTTACTGAAGTTCACACACTTCAGTTTCTGCCGTGGAGCAAAGTTGAACTCCGCCAGCTCCTATGCCTTTGTAGTTCTGTGACCTTCAAAAATCGGTCTAACATTTCCAAGCTTTGAGTTTCCTTTTTATTTTCCCCCCTTTTTTTATCACACAAGGATGAAAGTAAGCTAACTAGATGGAAGAATATAATGGTGGTGATATTCTAACTCAGTATCCAACCATAGTAAAATAATGATGGCTTTTCCACCTCTTCCATTTTTAATTATGAAGAGGAGGAGGCTGTACATAAAAAGGGAATGAAGTCAAGACAGACACACTATAGAATAGTAATGGGGAGACAGGGAGAGTAACGATTCACTTTCTTCCTTTCCCGGCTCTCTACAGAGATCGTGGCAGGGATCCGTAGTAGGACTGTGCCAGACACCAGAGTAGCAGTTCAGAGGGAGGAAAGCGTACTTCCAGCTGTGGGTGATTAACTGACAGTTCCTAGGTAGCTGGGCTTCTCTGGGATGGAAATGGAGGGAGATGATGACAGATCAAGGGAGTGGGCAAAGCTTCCAACGCGAGAACGCTGGTGGGGGCAGACCCTAGGTGCTGCGTGCGAAGGGCTGTGGAGGAAGGGCTTGGCAAGGGAGAAACCCTGGGGCCCCAAATTAAATCGTGTGGCCCGTGAGACCGATGTCGAAGACAGGCCAAACGAGCCAGGCAAATCGCTGCAATCTCTCCGAGCTACGGCACGGTGGAGGAGCTCCCTGAAGATGGATAGATGGCTGGGTACTGGTGGCTGGCACCTGTAATCCTAGCCACCCAGGGAGCTGAGACCTGAGGATATCCTGGTTGGGAGCCAGCCCCTCGCAGAACAGTTCATGAGACTTTGCTCATCAATTAACCACCAAAAAGCCAGAAGGGGAGCTGTGGCTCAAGTGGTGGAGTGCTATCCTTGAGGGAAAAAAAAAATGCTCAGTGACAGCACCCAGAGCCTGAGTTCACAGCTCCAGGACCAGTGCACGTGTACATGTGTGTGTGTGTGAGCGCACACACACACACACACACACACGTATATAATCTTGAGAAGCAAGTTGATTCTAAGACTAGCTTTTGAACTACAGACTGGCTAAGGAAGGGACAATGAAAGGCTCTACACAGACACCCGAAATTCTCTGATGAATTCCTGGCATTGAATGGGGAAGAGAGGCACAGGCGATGGTTTTACATACTTGTTGGCTTTAGACCATTTCATATTAATATCAAGCCATTCAAGTTTTGTGTGTTACTGGATTTAAATGTTGAACATTTGACCAGACATATTATTCTAGCATGCTTACTCCACACATGTTGGTATAGAGCAAGTAAGAACACTGGAAACAGCCATAGAAGAATTCCAGTTAAAGGTCTAAAGAAGAAACCCAGGGCTTCTAATACAAGTTCAACATTGGAATGATAGTATTCAACAATGAATGATACTGTTGAATAATATTAAATGATAGAATAAAGAAATCATAGGGGCTTGGGGAAATAATGCAACTATTGAAACACAGAATGTAGGGGTGGCAGGCTCAGGTGGTAGACCACCAGCCAACGAGTAAAAACATCAGGTACTGAGTTTGAATCCTGGTCTCTGGAAAAATATATATATTTGGGGCTTTGCTTTGGCTGGTGAGTAACCAGAAAAGACCGGAGATCGTTTGGCTTATAGAAGCTGAGATAACAGTACATATGGCAGTTCAGTTATCACCTGATTGAGTATGCAAATAGAAAGAAGCAGGATACAGGGCTTGGGGAAAGGCTCAGGAGATGGAATCCCACTGCTTAAAAATGTCAAAAAAGTACGACATGAATAAAAACCCCCTTCTCTTAAGTCATGGCTTCCTGGAATGTGAGTTCAACTCTCGCTCTCTCAGTGTTTGTTCTTCAGTGAATTCCAGCCGTATTTAAGACATAAAGACTAAGGAATTGTCATACCTTTGTGACTAATAATTCCTGAAGTTTAGTCCGCTGCTAGCAATTCATTGACTTTCCTATAGCAGTTCTAAGGCCCTTTTATTCAAAGGAGTTTTTTTTCTCAAACTTTCCTTATGATCTACTTTAATTATGATCTAGTTTATGAAGCTATCATCCAGATACCTTGAGTCCTTTTTATAGGGTTTCTATTTCCTACAGGAAAAGATCTGCCTGACACTCAGAGCTATATTTACAGGAAAAGTAAATATTCAATTATGGAACAATGAAGACTAAATCGAAGAAAAGATATTCTTTAGAGTGTAGAGATGAGGTAAAGAACATGGCTACTTGTAGAAACAACTTAACTATTAATTAATTAATTAATTAATTTGTAGGTCATGGGGCCTGAACTCTGGGCCTGGGCATTGTCCTTCAGCTCTTCAGCTCAAGGCTAGCGCTCTACCACTTGAGTCACAGCACCATTTCCAGCTTTTTCTGCTTATGTGGTACTGAGGAATGGAACCCAGGGCCTCATGCATGCAAGGCAAACACTCTACCACTGAGCCACCTTCCCAGCCCCAACTTTAAATTTTCAAAAAGACAATAGATATGTTGACTTTTTTACAAAAATAAAGTAATACAAGCGATAGCTACCAGTTACTGAGTACCTACAATATATTAGCTTCTCAATTGATGGAGCGAGGGATTGAATGGTATCCCCCCCAAATCTGAGGCCAAACTCCTGCTGTACCTCGGACAATCACAACCTTTGGAGAACAAGGTTGAGAAAGGTAAAATCAAAGGCGTTTCTGAGGATGGGCCTTCTCCAGTGCAGTCGTGGCCTTCGGAGGCAAGATTTGGACAGTAAGGAGATCAATGGAATCCTTCCCGGCTCTGTGCTGAGCTCTTCACTGCGTCTATCAGTCTCCAGAAAATAAAATAAATTCCAGTTTTTAAAGTCACTCCTTTTACTGCCCCCTGCCTACCTCAGATATGTCATATTTAATCCTCCAACTTAGGGGCACAAGACAAACACTGATCCCTTTTGAGAGAGGTGCTAAAGAGAGAAACTTGAAGCTGACAACAGTTAGTTTTACCCCAAGGTCACCTCTAGAGAGAACGTGAAGTGAGGATTCTAGTCCATCTCCTCCTAAATCCAAAACTCAGCTGCCACTGCCACGTGCCAACTGGGGCTCGATGATGTGCTCAGTGTTCAGTAACGTAAGCACACTCAATTTACGCTTCAGATATGGTACATTTCATTTATAGTTTACCCTGTACACTTACGTACACCGAGAAGGTCTGCTGTACCGGATTATTGTACCTTCTGTTTTTGAAGTGTGAATTCAAAGTTACAATAACTCAATGTGAGGTAAATGAGAAGTGTTTATTGTATGTTGCCAAGACCACTCCGTCACAGAGAAGTAAGCTTTTATAAACTTGACTTGTGATACCGAGTTTCCTTTTAATTTTCTAATAATTCTAGACAAGCTCAGTAGAAGGACAGATCTGCTTCCAAGACTATCCACTTACAAACATGCAAGAAACAGAGAGCTGGGAATGTGGCTCAGTGGTAGAGCACTTGCCTAGAAGACAGGAAGCCCTGGGTTCGATTCCTCAGTACCATATACACAGAAAAGCTGGAAGTGGTACTGTGGCTTAAGTGGTAGAGTGCTACCCATGAGCAAAAGAAGCTCAGGGACAGTGCCAGGCTGAATTCAAGCCAGAGGACACACTCACACTCACACACACACACACACACACACACACACACAAGAGGACACACTCACACTCACACACACACACACACACACACACACACACACACACAACATAATGTTAAAAAACATTACAAAGGAAAATCACGAACTAAAAACATGCAAGAATCAAACCTGCCAGGAAGCTGATGTAGAAAAAAAAACAGGACAAATCTAAAAGGAGATAAGGTGGAGAGCTGGCTACAGACACTTTCAAAACACAGAGTATCGGAAACAGTGAAAAACAACTGAGAAGAAATGATCAAGAGACCTCAAAAACAAAAAAACAAAATCTTAGGATAAACGTTAAGACAAGAAAAAAAAAAAGGAGGGAGAAAGCAAGCAAGAAAAATCTCATTCCCTAAACTGAAATGCTGCATTTGGGAGAAATAAATTTTTAAAAGATTCAAAAGAGAAAAGACCAGAGAAATAAAGTGAAAGACAATCCAATACAAAAATAAATGAAAAAGTAGACAGAGAAATATGGTATTGAAAGGGGAGATTGATTCTCCATATCAGAACAAGACCATCAGAGTGATAGGAGGGCATTGCTTTCTTTTTCTTTTTCTTTTTTCCAAACAAGAGTAGTTTGGGAGATGGAGGTGACAAGGAAATTAAGGAAAGAAATAAAAATCAATTAGAAATGAGCACTATTAGGACCCAGAGTCATTATTTATGACTAAGGGAAAATGTCACAGCTACGATTGAAGTTGGGTAGCAACACTGTACATACAGAAGTGCACCCACGCAGTCAGTAAGTACAGCAGGTAGGTGTTTCCTACATTTCCTGTTTTGGTGATTGGCAGCCAATAATAACCAGCAATATCACCTCACCAAACAAGAAGTCCCTGTCAGACTCACTTCAGGTTTTGCTATTCTACTTCAGAATGGTAGAGGGGGGAAATAAAGACACAGAGAACCGGCCTTCATTTTTGGTGTAGCCTGGAAGGATGTTTAAGCACCTCTGACTCTTATTTGTAAAGAATGATCCCCATTTCTCCGGAGCGGTGTCAGGATTCATTGAGCTAACCTACCAGACAATCGTCAGAACAAACTCTCCATGAACGGCCCTGGGCCCATGGTTCTATGGTGCATAGCTGGGATTCTTTCAGAAAGGACTCTCTTTTGTCATATTTTCCAAGGCCATCTTTACAATTATTCTCACTTTGGGGTTGCAACTGACATACTGGTATCTTTTTATTTTTTTAAAAAAATGTCTGCATTTTGTAGACGCTCACATCCCTTTTGGTCTGTCTACTCTAGCATGTCTGCTCTCCAAACACAGTTGTTTATACTCATCATCATTGCAGGAGGGTTGGGTATACATTTGGTTCTCCACGAAGATTTGGTGAATGAAGCTAAGACAGAGACCAGGGTGTTGGGGGATAAAACAGTGAATAAGATAAACTCACCATACAACAAGGAGCTTCCATTTGAAGGGAGGAGATAGTAAGTCACAAGTAGGTTGCCAGACTACCTGCCCAAGTCTCCTGGGGAAAGGCGAACTTCCTAGAAATAAAGGTATCAGCAAGTTGCTGAATTACCCTAGATTTCAGTTTCTCCTTCTGGAAATGAGGTCATCCACCTCAAAAGATGACAATAAGGGTTCAGAGAGGTCAAAAGTCACAGCGCGGAAGATAGAAGACACTCTGAAGACATAAGCGGTGTCATCTCCTCTGCCGCCCTCCCTCCGACGCTTGGATTCTTTTTATTTTCTATCATCTGCCTCTCCTCCTCTGTATCTTCCTAACTTTCAGTCTGGTTGGCCAAGTAATGATTGCGGTAAACCTGAGAATTCTACTGTCTCCTCCGAGTCCGACTGAGCAAGGCAGGATTCCTGGAGAAACACTGCCAATCTCTTCGGCTCATCATCTGATTACTGAGAGCTACCCACAATTCACTCACAATGGTCAGGTCCTTTACAATCGTCTTGAAGGATGTCAGTAAAAATGGGACCGCAGGATCCCTGTACCTCTTTCACATTCTGGATTGCAGTGGGCTATATCAGGCTCCCTCTAGGGACTCTTAGCATAAGCCTTTGCCCTGCGAGGAGACTGACATACAGGAAGTCTGGCTGAGTGCGCTTATTGCTGATAGGGCAGAGATTTTATTCCTTACATACATCCTAATAAAAGATGAGAGCTAAGCTGTCTGTTTTGCAGTGGGTATTGCACGCCACCACGCATACTGGTAAACAACAAACAAACGGATCACCTCACCTTCTCTCGCACGCTGACTGTATAGACTTAGAAAAGCTTTACAGGTAACGTCCTGATCAAGCGTGTGTAAACTTAAGTGATTTCTATTACTTCTCTACGTTCACACGGACTCTTTCTGGAAAGTTATAAATGTATACTTTTAGACACCGTGAACATGTGCTTGAAATTTTGTCATGAAAAAAAAAAAGGCTTTCATGCACCATGGTATGAGTTCTCATGGAAAGATTCTAAGGAAATCAGAGAGGGCCGAGCTAGCTCCCTGCCAACACTTTCCTGACGAGTGATAATCTTCCTCAGTCACCCTCCACCCTTAAGGAAACAGCGTGGGCCTATTTCTGTTCCTTAAACATCATTAAATTCATTTTACTTCAATTTCAGAAAGCGTTATTGAGTGCTTTTATGAATGTACAAGAAATTGAGGACAGGGAACATCTGTCCTCGAAGAAGTCGATCAACCAGCATCTCACAGACTATAATTCACACCAGGTAGGATGAAAAAAAAACCATAAGGGATATGCGTGATTATGAAGAAGAGAGAGTGAAAATACAGTCGGAACGCAGCGAGGCATATGTTCAACATATTGATGCGATTTAATTAGGGAAAATTTCCACTTAATTATATTCATGTATACTTTAAAATACACTAGGAGCCAGAGCACTGCATCGAAATGCTGAAAATTCAAATTGTTAGGCGTCCTAAACTCAGGTATAACGTTGTAATGTCAGAGACAGGATGTGGCCCTTTAAACGTGATTAAAGGTAGGAGCTTGGGACTCTCTTCCCACAGAGGTGCGTGGGAGCCTGAATGGGTGCAGAGATGGAGACTCCGTCTTCCCGAGCTTAATGAGGGATAGAAGTGTTGAACAAAATCCTACCAAACCATGATAACTTACGGCCTCTTATTTCTAGGGGTTGAAACCGCTCCGGTTTTTAGTTCTGTAAGGTTAATTTCTAGGATTTTTTTCCTCTCACACATAATGACGAAATTGCTATTAAGGGTCATAATCTCCTGCAGAAAGTGTTCTGTAGGAAGGCAAATCCATTAAAGGGAGGAGACTAAGAAACAGACTCTGGTGCTGGAGGAAAAGAATAATTTATTTGTGAAAGTGGGACAATGAGTTATTTGGTCCTTCTTCATAAATGAGATAACTGTCATATCCCATCAGACTCCACTACCATGAATTATATATACCAACATTTGGTGAAATATGAAATTCTAAAAATATACTGAAATGCTGGAGACTTCTTAATGGTTTATTATGATAGGTGTTCCTAGTTTTGAAATATCTTCTTTCACCGAAGACAAATGGGGGTGACATTATTTTAGAAAGTCCACATCTTTTAAAATGATGGATTAAAAGCTCTTTGAGACAGCTGTGCTGTTTTATCAGAAGAACAACATTCCCTTCCTAAATAGTCCTGAAGGCCAAGGTGTGGAATAATCAGGGGGTGTTTTGGGTTCCATTCAGAAATTAAAGTCCAAGGAAATGTTACCCGGGAGATGACAGGCTGATGGTTTTGGTGCATGGATGTAAACATGTAAGTGAGGACAAAGAGGGAAATCAGATTGGAGTCAAAGCAAGGGGACTGTCTTTCCTCTTCTAGAAGACATGTCCTATGGCTTGTGTGGCTGTGTTCCACTTGGGATTGGACTTTGGCATCAGAGCAAACTGACTGTGAGGATGATTTAGCCCTGGGTCCGTTGTGAAGTTGCATGTGACTTTGCTCAAGTTCACCAAGCTGTTGGCACATCCAAGTTTTTGTCGCCGAGCTAAAGATAGGCATTTGTGCTTTATTTGGGTGTGAGGTTCAGGGAGAGGCTGGAAAGATGGAGTCGCTGCCAAGTCACTTGAGAGAGGTGAGCCGTTCTGCTATTTGAGGACCTACATAGCCCAGATGCAAACCCAGTAGCTTACACGCGGATAGGAGAGGCTGAAGACCTACCCTCTCTCTTTGACCGTGATGGCCTCGACCTCTCTGAAGGTCAGCTGGTAGCCCCATAGAGCAGCGATGAGGTTAAGTCTGGGAAGATTCCCATACTCGCTACCCTGCCAGGCAGATAATGCCAGCCACAGGCCTGGCGATAGCCTAAAGTACTAACAATACAACCAATGTAAATTGAATATGCTATTCACAACGCACAAGCATTTTCCCCCTAGTTGAAAGGTCTTTCTCATTTTGTTCCTTGCCTATTTTCCCATCTCTGAAATGCCTCCAGGGGGGAAAAATGCCTAAATATATAGCAGATACACAAGGGCACTGGAGGGGGGGCATGGGTACCGTACCTGTCAGCATGTCACTCACAGGTACTTTTTTCTGCTTGAATTTGCACACCTGGGGAAGGCTGAAAACTCAGTCTCAGACATTACCCCCATTACAAATGGGTAGGGAACATCTGGGCAATTAATTTTAGGAGTCTAGGAAGCCTGGATCACCAATTAGAGCGTTCACGGGTTCTTATTCCGGTCCCCTCGCGTGGAGCACACACCTGTGAGTGAACTGCTTGCTTGCGATGAGAGTCCGGACTGCTAATATATCGAGGAAGGACACAAAGGAAGGCCCACGAGTCATCGGAGATAGAACTGTAATTGGACACGGAGTTCTCTTACAAATATCCCGACTCCCTACACAGAGCCACGTTACCCAATAATGAATCTAAATATCGTGCTCAAACATGATGTACACCTACCAGAAACATGTGGTCTAGCCATGAGGTCAAGTAATATTTTTTTTTCAAACTATGCTAGTCATTTTCTTTTCTTCTTAGTAAAGAAAAAGAAATACAGTGTTCAGGATTAACAATCTGCTGAGGAGGTAGATTATTCTTTTTTTTTATTGTTATAAAGGTGATATAGAGAGAGGGGTTTACACTTACACAAGTCACCTAATGAGTTACATTTATTTCTAGATAGTATCACCCCTTCACTCTCTTCCAATTTTTCCCTCCTGTCCCCACCCACAAGTTGTATAGTTCATTTTCAACATGGTACCTAGTGAGTAACAAGGGAGGGTAGGTTTTTCTTAAATAACGGAAGATCGCTTTTTATGATAACCCCAAAATTATTTGACACAACAATCATGTTAACGAAGAGTCTCCGTGTGGCCCCATCAGCAGAGCAGAAATTCAGAGGCAGTAGATGTTTACACTGCCTGCTTTTCTCTTCTAGGACTCTGCGTTCTATGTAACTACCATTTGTCCAATAAATCCAAGTCTCTGACAGTTCTATGGTGAACTCAGCAGGATCCAGGCTATTATTTAAGGCTTTTTTAAGAATAAATATCAAATAATCTGAAAAGGCATCTGAAAGGGTGAAAGTGTAACTATTTTTTTTATGGCTGCTTGCTGTGGGGAATCAAAGGAGAATTTTCTTTCTCAGCCATGCAGTCCTCCGCCATTGCTCATGGCGAATCTGCACCTCCGCCATGGTATTTTGTGACACAGAGGTTGAAGCTGCCTATCCAGCCTCTGGGAAAATACCAGTGCAGTCAGACAGCCTTGGAAGAAAATTAAATAACTACCGTCCTGTACCATTGTCTGTCTATGTACACCCACGTAGGTTGTATATTGTGCGTGTGTGTGTGTGCACTGAGACACATAGATAAATCATTGCAATAGATCAAAAGGCTCAACACCATCTCAGATACATTATTAATGAGGTGTTTCTCCAGCTCCACACGGGGTGTAAGGAGCACTAAAGCAGCAGTCCTGCTCTGTAACTGGGTGATGGTGAGGATCAGCTAGACAGACCCATCAGCTCCTATGTGCTGAGAGCTGGGGCTTTTATCTAACTCACAGTGGAGAAGGGCCAAGAGTTGAGTGATTTTGACAGATTCTACAAGGGACCCTCTGGTCCCAATCCATTTCAGCCGTTCATTTGATTTCCACAGAGCCAAAATGTACTCCATTTTATTTTTTGCTTTTGTAGGTACATTAGTCAATAATTTTCTCCATTGCATTCAACCGATAGTTTCTGACTCATGATGTATTTAACTACCCATGCATGTACAACCTGCCATTTTACAAGTTGGACATGCGATATATCCTCTCTTCTCCGCCTATAAAAAGCAAGAGTATTTACTTTATATATAACTTCAAAAATGTGAGTTAAAATCACGACTGAAGGAAATAATATTTTTTTTAAAAAGAAACCTTTAAGGGGAATGGAAGTTATTTCAAAACATGTATTTTTTTTCTTTGCTAAAGATTAAAAACCTTTCAAAAATTAACTTCAATGATTTTGAAACAGTTATCTTTTCTCCACACTCGGACAGAGGCTGACTCTATGCAAATAGACTCTGTGCTAGTTTCTCTATTTGCATGTCATGAACAATATTTTTTCCCCAAGTTTTAAAATCACTCACTTAGCAGTGAAATTACAGTGCCACTCTTTCTTCTCTGACAGATTCCCACCTTTTGATTCTCTGCCTTCTTTCTTTGCTACAGTAAATGGATCCTTTAAAACATCCAGGTGCAAATGAATTAATGGTCTTCTATTGTGAAGGAGAATGGCGGAGTCCCTCCTCCTCCCTTCTCCACCTTGAGGTCCTTTTTCCCTTCTGAGAAACCCACATATCAATTAAACTCACCAGCTAATTAAAAGCTTGTGTGGGGGGGGGAGGGGGGGAGAAAACCCTTACTAGTTAGAAGCAAAGGAAAGTGTAAAGGTGTCTAAAAATAGAGGTATTGAATGTCAATTACTTCCTTCTTCCCTGGTTCCTGAGTTGGAACCGAACACTAGTAAAGAAGTAAGGGAGGCAAAACAAAAAAGAAATGAAGGAGAAGGAGGAGGAGGAGAAGAAGGAGAAGGAGGAGGAGGGTGAGGAGGAGGAGGAGGAAGAGGATCTATTCACTGTTATTCCCCTGGGAGTTTTTTTTTTTTTATCAGTTCAGTGACTTCAGCTCTTTGTCAGCAGCATCAGGGTATGGTTTTTATTCATGAGACGGAGTGGGATTCTTCACCCTTTCTTACGCAGACACACCGACTCCCCTCGAAAGGCTACGGAGAGCCCAGCAATCACACATTCACTGCTGACAATCCAGCCCGAGGATTTTGAGAGCTGGGCATCAGAGGAATGAAAGTGAATGTGGAATGGATGTCCTATCCTTGCTTTTCTTCTTCTTTTTTGTTTTGTTTTGTATTTTAATGCCATCTCTTACTCTTTGATCTTCCACCCACACCCATTCCTGTCTGCTTTTTCTGAGAAATGGGTCCTGAGGGCAGATTTATACCAACACTAGACTGTCTCTGCTGCCTTTATACCACAGACTTAAAAGCTATATTGTTCTAAAGTCACATGCTAACTATCACACTACATAAAATAAGAGCAAATCGTAACATAGAACTCAAGAGACCTAGAAAACCACAAGTTGTGAGCAAAGCCTCTCTTGGAATGCATGGATCAGACAATGATAACAAATTAAATTCCAACCTGCCTTCACAAGTGACAGCTAAATTTGCTCACTTATTTATGTGCTATTTTTCAAAAGACTATTTTTGTAAGGGTTTACACCATGGGGCTTGCTTTTGGGTTAGGGGGTTGAGTTAGAACTGTAATCAAGATCTAGTCTTGGCCATCCAGGAGTTTATAGTCTACTAAAAGCAATGGAGAGTAAGTCTGCTAGTAACAGGAAAAAAAATACAAGGAGCTAACCCAGATATGGGAGGTCAAGCAAAGGGTTTTAGAGATGCTTTAAGTTTAGTTGAGGTCCAAATGTTGACAATAAATTACCTAGGAGAAAGAAACAAAGGAGAAAAGATAAGCAACCTTGTTTAATGAGTGCAATCAAAGGGCACTACAGACATGTGGGTTTGTAGTGCAGGGAATCTAGGATGTAGAGAAGAGAAAATCTAGAGGATGAAATGTCACTTTTTCCTACCCTCTGTAAGCAGCAGAAATTGGGGTTTTGTGATGAGAAGTAGGAAAGACAAAAATGTATCTACTTCATGACTTCTTCTTTAATGTACAAAAGAAATCTGGGCATTCTTAGATGCCTGTGGACAGACACTTGCCCGGCCTGGTGTCTCCAGCCAGTGATACCAGATACTTGGGGAGTGGAGATCAGAGAACAAAGCAAACGTAGGCATGAAAGTCTGCAAGACCTCCATCTTGACCAGTGTTTGGGCACCGTGTCACACACGGATTCTCCTAGGTAGAGGGGAAGCGTGCACTGGCTGCGTGCACTGGCACACATCTGTTGTTACTAGTCAGATAGGGGAGGAAGCACAAGTAGGAAGCTTGTAGTCCGGGCTAATCTGGGCATAAAGTAGCACCTCAGCCCAGTAATAGCCAAGGCTATAAAGGAGTAGGGAGGAGCGTGATTCAAGTGGTAGAGCTCCTGCCTTGCAAGCTCAAGTCCTGAGTTCAATCCCAGATGCCCATGATAATAATGCGTTACTGTAAACAAAATATTTTCCAAAGGCATTATGGATTTACCACTCATCACCTATTTTTAAATCCAAAACAGATTAGCCCACACGTGATAGGAGGCCCAGATCAGGAAGCTAGAACACCGACTGGTGCTCCAAAGGCCTAAGACAATACAGAGGCATCTGGGGAAATAATTTCCAGCCTGGTTTTGTTCATAAATAGGACACTTTCAAAAGACGAGGAGATGCCATCCACACCGTGGAAGGCTGGGTATCAGATCACAGCCAGTCCAGCTGTGTTCACAGCTGCTCTGTCCCTACAGGGTGCCGGGCATTTTACTAGGTCGTAAGGTCACCATCATGGATGAAAACTCTTGGCTTGACATGTGCTGACTCGCAGGGGCTCTTGATTATTCAAAGCAGCCCTACGATGTGACACGGTACACGCATCAAGGACACCTCTTTGTCTTCCTGGGTCCCTGACGACACAGACAGTGGTGGGCACAAGGCTCCAGTCCCATCCAAAGTGTGTTTTCACTGAACCTCAGCAAGCGTTCCCGCGACGTGAGGGATTTGGTCCCGCGTAGCATGTTGGGCTCGCGAGGGTCTCCAAGTTTTTCCCTATCATCCTTTCTTTCATCCGTGGCTTTCCGAAGCTCCTCTCATTGTGGTCTCCGACATGCTCCGATAAATGATACAGCCCCAAATGAATCCTCAAGTTGCAAGTCACCCTTCAGCGCTCTCTTACTGCAATCGAAATTAAATCTCAAATTCTCGCCAAGACCTATTGTCCTGACGGCACTGCCCACTTCTTCTCCCTATTCCTCTCCATTTATTTTATTTTTATTTTTTATGCTCTCGGCACATCAGCATGGCTTTTCTGCTGTTCAGACACATCTACCCTGTTTCTGCCTGATGGTCTGGCATGCTCTTTCTCGAACACTTGATCAGACTCCTCCTTTCAGATCAAAAAGGTGTTGGATTGTATGTCACCTGTTCTATGACCATCTTGTTTCAAGTGGCCAAATCCATAGGCCGGTATTATTCTATAATGTCACCTTCCTTTACATTACTCATGGCAGTGTGCATGATTTGACAATTTCCGATTCTTTCTATTCTCTCCATCTGCCCACCCAACAAGAGTATAAACACTCCCCTAAGAAACAGGAAATGGTGTCATTTCATCACTAGGGCAATGTCCTGAACTTCCCCTCAGTCCATCTACCTCATATAAAGGTACAGCACCCACATTCTACAGTGTCCTTTTGTCTCTGTGACAAATCTAAAATCTTTTCCCGAGGCATTTTAGAGATAAGAAAATGGAAGGGAAAAGGAGACACTTAAAAGGGGGAAAAAAAGATGTCAGTTGTGGTTCTAGCTTTGCCTGTGCATGGATTCTATTGTGAATATTAATAGTAATATATTATCTACCCATTAGAGCGCATTAATCTGAGGTTACTCCAAGCACATTCCTTTTAACTGTTGTTACATTTTTGCTTCAGACATTGGGCTAAGCACTCTACATCATGTTCCCAACGTCCCAAGTAGGGACTTAAGATTATCCCAGCACTAGTGAGGTTGTAGTTTTCTTCATTTATCTGTTGGCAACTTTATGTCTTCATTTGAGAAACATCTATCCAGGCCATTTTCCCATTTGTTTTTAATTAGTTTTTGCTTTCTTACTAGTGAAGAGTTTGAGTTTTGTGGATGTTTAGGTAGTAACTACCCATCAGAGATGAGGTTTGTACATGTTTGTCTCTTCCAGAAGCTGGATTTCCTTCTGTTGTCTCCACTGTCGTGTAGAAGGTTTTTAGTTGAATTTAGTCCCATCTATATGATTTTGCTTTGGTCATTGGTACTTTAGGGGTTACGTCTGAAATCTTGCCAGTGTCAAGAAATGATTATATGTTAACATTTCACCATCTCACGTTTAAAGCTTTTTATCAATTTCAAGTTGATTTCTGTATATGGTGTGAGACCCAGGTACAATTTTATTCTTTTTTGTTGTTGGTTGTGGGGCTGGGCACCGTCCCTCAGCAATTCAGCTCAAGGCGAGCGCTCTACCACTTGAGCCACAGCACCACTTCCAGTTTTCTAGTGGTTTATTGGAGATAAGAATCTCAGGTACTTTCCTCCCCAGGCTGGCTTTGAACCATGATCCTCAAATCTCAGCCCCCTGAGTAGCTAGGATGACAGGCGTGAGCCACCAATGCCTGGCTTCCAATTTCATTCTTTTACCTGTGGCTATCTAGGTTTTTCAAGACCATTTATTGAGACTGCTCTTTGTATACTCCTGAAACTGTTGTTGAAACTAAACTGAGACTGTGAGAGGTATGTCCTTAAGTCTGGCTTTTATACTCTCTTCCACTGGTCTATGTTTCTCTTTTTATGCTAGCACCACGCATTTATGACATGAACTTAGATAACCCAAAGCCCCAGCAACAAGCTGAACTATTGAACACACTCATTAGTTACAGAATACAAAACCTATACACAAACTCAGTGGTGTTACTAGTCACTAGTATTTTGTTATCAATAAAGCATCCCAGAAGATGCAAAGGAGACAATCTTATTAGCGATAACATCAAAAAATAATTTAGGAATGAAGTTAATGAAGAAGGTGAGTGAGCCAAACAATGACAAATATAAAAACGGGGATGAAAAAAAAAATGGAAGGCACAAATAAATGAGAAAAAGAATCCATCAGTCCATGGACTTTGGAGACTTAGCAGAGTTAAAATGGCCCTATGATCCAAACAACTAAAAGCAGAACTATACTAAGATTCAAGTCTTCCATCCTGGGGCATTTATACCCAGGAATGTAAGTCTTGTTATAATAGAAGCACCTGCATACCAATGTTCACTGCATTGCTATTCCCAAGAGCCTATGGAAACCGTCCAAATGTCCTACAGCCGATGAACAGATCAAGAACACATGGTATGTATATATTAATAAGAGCCTTAAGTAATGGTTGTTGGTGTCACTGTTTTGATAACAAACCCTCAGTTCATCTAAGCCTTACACTAATGCAGTATAAACACGACGCTAGACCTTCATCAAGTAATCAGCATGTAACACTTGCATGTGACACTGCTTTCACATTACTTCTTATCCTTTTCATTCAGTTGGCGTAATTCTAAAAAGCCCAAGTCAGAATATGTGCTGTGCTTGACAACGAAATGTAAAACGGCTCTCATCCTCCACTAGGTTAATCCTTTATTCTCTTTGAAAAGCAGAATTCACCCTTCTCTTGTCAAGAGTCTCAAGAATACTTCTGTTTTTCGCAAAAAAAAAAAAACCCTACAATGTTTCCTTACCCTTAAAAATCTATATGTGGAAGACCAACTAGAACAGGTTTGTGTGTGTGTGTGTGTGTGTGTGTGTGTGTGTGTGTGTGTGCTACTTGTATACACAATTAAAAAAATCCTGGACCAGCTGGAGCTCCAGAGATCTGAATTATGTGCTAACTACTCTGGTTAATTAGAGTGCTATTTAATTTTTGTAATTCACCCGGAGCCTGAAGAGTGCAAAATCCATTTGACCTGTATCTTACCATTATCAACTTGCCACAAGTCTCAGACCTTTTTAATGATGAACTGCTTTGACTGGTAATCACCTTTGGGCCTCCTGTTCCTTCTCTTTACAAATTAAAAAGAAGTCTGCAAAAACATCCTAGAGTAAGGTGCAAAGGCAACAGGAGAGGTTGGGAGCAGAAAACCACCAGCTGTCTCGAATACAGATGACTCAGAATGCGCCAAAACCATCTCCAGCCGTCCTCTAGGCTTGGGAAATTTAGGAGTGAACAGAAAAGAGGTAACAGCAGCACCGTGAGCTCTGGGAAAAGCGTGAGGAGTGGAGGCTGGATGGGTGGTACCTGTCTACCAGAAAGAGGAGGCTGCTGCAGGCAGGCCGCAAGTTAAAAGCACCCTTGCTTAACAAACATAGGAGGAATTAGAGGTCATCGGGGAGGGGCCCAGACTGTTAGGTAAGGTTGCTTGCTGTCTGCCAAATAATCAAGGCTGTGACTTAGATTTAGGAAGGTGATATTTAAGAATCATTCCTTTAAATACTGTTTGTTGGGAAGACACCGCTATGGTAGGGCCAATCAGAAGTGTTGAGGAACTAATTCTGGATATGAGTGAGAAGGGTCCCGTTCTCATGAAACATACCTTCTGATGGAATGAGGCTGAGAGGAGAATGGACCCATAACTAATGGATAAAATCCATCGGGTGACTACGGGATGATGTGATTCAGGAAACTGGGAGGGGACTGCAGATTGGGACATCGGGAAAGAAGAAACGTTCTCAGAACAGTAAACATGAGGAATAAGCCAGCCCAAAACCCACTCAAGAGAAATGAAGTTGATGTACTTGAGTGATAGGCTAGGTGTGATCCGGAGCAGAGCTGTAGAGAGGAAGGTGAGTGAATGAATGAAGTCGGACAAGGAGGCGCAGTCAAGACTCCTGGGAAATCAGACGACTTGACTGGAATTAGGTTTTGCACAGATCCATTTCTTGGGTGTAGATATTGGAGCCCAGGGGATTAGAGGAGACTGTGGGATCAGCTCATGGTTGTTTACTGTAGTTCAGGTAACCATCACAATGGCCAGAGCTATGTACGGTTGCTCACATCTGTAATCCTAGCTACAATAGTGGTATGACTCTGTCATCTGGCCATGCAGGAAGAGTAATAAGTAGGAGGATCTTGGACCAAAGCATTCGGGGCCAAAAGCAAAATGCTAATACAAATAATGAAAGCACCTCGTCAATAATAGTTCAAGAATTCCTAGCCAGAGCAATAAGCCAAGAAAAGGACACAAAAGGGATCCACATAGGGAAAGAAGTCACACATCCCTATTTGCAGATGACATGATCTTACACCTAAAGGACTGAAAAGACTCCATCCCCAAGCTCCTAGAGCTGATCAGCCACTTTGGCAAAGTTAACAGGATGCAAAATTAACCCACAAAAATCAGTAGCCTTCCTGCATGCCAACAATGCGCAAACAGAAGAAGAAAACCCTGTTCGCAATAGCCTCAAAACATTCCTAGGAATTAACCTAACCAAAGATGTAAAAGATCTTTATAGTAAAAGCTATAAAAACCTCAAGAGAGAAATCAGAGAGGACACTCAGAAATGGCAAGACCTTCCATGTTCATGGACAGGTAGAATCAATGTCCATACTGCCAAAAATGAGATACAACTTCAGTGCAACCCCCATCAAAATCCCAATGATGTTCTTTGTGAGTCAGATAACACAATCCCAAAATTCATATGGAACAACAAAAGACCCAAAATAGCCAAAGCAATTCTAGGCAAACAACAACAACAACAACAACAAAAAAGGCAGATGGTATCACAATACCAGACCTCAAGCTCTACTACAGAGCTATAATAACAAAAACAGCTTGGTATTGGCACAAAAATAGACCTGAAGATCAATGGAACAGACTAGAAGACCCAGAAATAAAACCATACATTTATAGTTGTCTGATATTTGATAAGGGAGTTAAAAGACATCCAGTGGGGAAAAATAGCCTATTCTATAGTTGATGGGAAAACTGGACATCCATATGCAGGAAACTAAAATTGGATCCCTGTTTGTAACCATGCACTAGTATCAATTCAAAATGAATCAAAGACTTCAACATCAGACCTGAAATTTTAAAACTACTTCAAGGCAGAATAGGAGAAACATTAGATCTTATAAGTACAGGTAGAAAACTCTTGAAGAGATTCCAGGGATACAACAGTTAGGAGATAGGTTTGAGAAGTATTAACTACATCAAAATAAAAAGTTTCTGCACAGCTAAGGACATAGTTACTAAACTAGAAAGACAGCCAACAAACTGGGAAAAGATCTTTATCAGCAATATATCAGAAAAGGGCCTAATATCTAATATATACAAGGAGCTCAAGAAACTAACCCCTCCCAAACCTAAGCTAAGGAGAGACTTCTCAGAAGAAGAGGTAAGAATGGCAAAGAAGCCATGCACCGGTGGCTCATGCCTGTAATCCTAGCTACTCAGGAGGCTGAGATCTGAGGATTGCGGTTCAAAGCCAGCCCAGGCAGGAAAGTCCATGAGGCTCTTATCTCCAAGGAACTATAAGAAAAACCGGAAGTGGCACTGTGACTTAAGTGGTAGAGAGCCAGACTTGAGCTGAAGAGCTGAGGGGCAGCGGCCAGGCCCAGAGTTCAAGCCCCACGACCAACAAAAAAAGAGAATGTCAAGGAAACACATGAGGAAATGCTCATCATCTCTGGCTATAAAGGAAATGCAAATCAAAACAACTCTGAGATTTCATCTTACCCATGTGTGAATCTGGATAAACAAATGTTGGCAGGGATGTGGGGGGTAGAGGAACTCTTCTGCACTGCTGGTGGGGATGTAAACTAGTGCAATCGTTCCAGAAAGCAGTCTGGAGATTCCTCAACAAACTAAACCTAGACTTCCCCTACGACCCAGTCATACTGCCCCTGGTCATCTATCCTGAGCATCATGAGCCAGGATAGGATAAAGATACCTGTACCTCCATGTACAGAAATGGGAACAGCCCAGATCCCCCCCAATAGATGTGGAGGACCCCAAAATGGTGGTACCTATGCTACACAGTCATTAGAAAGAATAAGATAATGTCATTTGCAGGGAAATGGATGGAGCTAGAACAAATCATGATAAGTGGGATAAGCCAAGCCCAGAGAGACAGTTCATGTGCTCCCCGATATGCATGATAAATGACACAGGATTCTAGATACATGCAGTGAGACTAAAAAAGGATGCACTTAGGAGCGAAACACAAGGGCACAATACCTAAATGCCTCTTCCTCCCTATATCATATATGTCGAAATGAACTCCAAGATGTGGAAACAAGAGATCTCTCTCTCTTTTCAGTTTTTAATGTTTTGATGATTCTGTTTCTTTTATGTATGGTGTATTCAAGTGCATATCTTTTTTTTTTTTTTTTTGTCGGTCGTGGGGCTTGAACTCTGGGCCTGGGCGCTGTCCCTCAGCTCTTCAGCTCAAGGCGAGCGCTCTACCACTTGAGCTACAGCGCCACTTCCGGTTTTCTGGTGGTTTATTGGAGATAGGAGTCTCACAGTCTCTCCTGCCCGGGCTGGCTTTGAACCGCAATCCTCAGATCTCAGCCTCCTGAGTAGCTAGGATGACAGGCGTGAGCCACCAGCGCCCGGCTCAAGTGCATATCTTTAGGAGGGAAAAGGGGTAAAAAATTATAGCAGTGGAGCTTACCAGACAATGATGAAAGCGAACTATACAACTTGTGTGTGGAGGTGGGAGGGACTAGGAGAGAATGAGGGAACAGAAGACACTGTACGAAAGGAAATGTAGTCATCGCCTGACTCACGTATGTGGTTGGTATATCACATTGATAATAACAATAAAGTAAATTAATTGGAAAACAATAATGAAATCAAGAGGGATTGGAGGCATGACCAGCGTATATGCACAGCAAGCGCATGACGAACCTACATTGAGAAAAATGGTGATGCAACCCGACTGGATGGAACCAGCAGAGATGGAAAGCCAAGGACAGAACTGGGAGGTACTGGATAGAAGTTCTGCAGCCCTGATTAGTCAGAAGGGAGGTAGGTATCAAGGGGAAAATTCTGGATCAAGATCCAGCAACTAAGTGTGTTGTTGTCACTTAGGAGCTACAGAAACCCAAGGAAAATCAGGTCTAAACTTGACCGGACAGGAAAATCATGGCGTAAGATCAGTCCTTAACGTTGGCTTTTTACGACATTCCCGGGGGGTCTGTCGGGTGGAAGGGTAACACAGGAGTAGTACAAGTGATAGCCGTGGGGAGTCGGGCAGCACCGAAAGATACTGGTGTATACCAGAGAGGCTAGCTCAAGGCTTCTGAAGACGTAGGCCTAGAGGAAGGACAAGGAAAACCCATGGGACTAGTGGGCAAAGCCCATCATGAATGTCATTCAAGGTCAAAGCAACCAGCTAAGAAATGCTGGAGAGAAGGCAATGGAGAAAACATGTTGTGTATCAGAGGGGTGTTCAACCGTGTACCCGGGATGAATGAGGTAAACCTCAGTCTCCTACCACTCTCCTCCTTTCTACTTCCTAGCCTCACAATCACACACACACACACACACACACACACACCAACCAAAAGACACCCGCCCATCTTCGGTTTGTTTTCTTTCTTTGCGTAACTTTTCTCTTCTACCTGTCCCGTCGTTGCCAAAATCCACTTCCTAAAACTCAAGATAGATTTTTTTCCCCTCCATAAAAAAAGAAAAAGACAAGAAATCCAGCAGCTTCCATCACTCAGAAATAAACGGGAGATTCTGTCTACTTTTCCAATCTCAGCCTGAGGTGCCTGAGACTCACTTACACTCTGATTCTCCTCCAGACCTGTCTTCCTTCTGGGATTCCTTCAGTTTAATGCTCGTACCTCGATGTAGACTCTGGGAAAATTGTGCCTGGGCTTGTTGATCTTTGTTTCCCCCTAGCATGCTACAAATATTCCCACAGAGGAATTAGTAAGTCTGGGGGGGGGTGGATGTAATAACCAAGAACAACAACTATAAGACAGACTTCAAAATGACAACCGCGGGAGCAGAATAGACCAAACCCCAAAGAACTCTTCAGGTGTAAAATGCGGCCCTTTCTGATCATGTGATGGAATAATATTATAATATTTCTCAACTTGTTGGTATCAAGCAATGCCCTGAGGTGAAGAAAGCGCACACCATTATGAGTCCAGAGGACTACCACGCACAAAAGCCTCTCTACAACAGGATCGTTCCCCACATCAAAAAGGAAATAACCAGTCGTTCTACAAGAGCATTCTGTTCGACATGCCTGTACATGCCTGTAAATACACTGGCCAGTCCCTTCCCTTCTTCTGCTCTCCCATTCTCCCACGCATCTTCCCACAGGTACGTAAAGCACGTTGACCGTGTGAGGAGTCCATCGTCTTCCAAGTCTATGTGATCTCCCCGCATCACACACCCAGCGCCTGCAGGAAGACAAGCAGCATCTTCCTCCTCCTCCTCCTCCTCCTCATCGCATTCCATCGAAGGGTTTCTTCACCCTTCCCGATGCAGCAGGAGTTACGCTGTTAGCCCGAGCTGTCGAGACTCGTGTGGGCTTGGGATGGGGGAAAGGAGGCCATCCATGTGACCCACATACACATTTCACCGAGGTCTGCTTACGAGGATCGTTCGCTTAATTACTGGAATCCGACCTGGATGTGTGTCTGGGGTATAGTGAATGAGGTTGCTCCTGGCAGCCTGGCAGCAGACAACGGGATACGAGCCAGGTTCAAGGCCGCTGGGCGTGGGGAGGGCCGCCCGAGTGAGCGTTTGCCTCCAGGACCCCTCTGAACCGCACAGGATGGAAAGCTACTGGGTTTTGCCAGTTTCTGATTGTTCCATGGAAGGAAATTTTCATTTCTAATTATGGGGGAGCTATTTTTGTGCCGGTCCTCTCGAGGGTCACTGCTTCTCACCCCGCGCTTATTAATTTGGGAAACATTTTGAAAAAGCGTCGCGATTAAGACTGATGGGCGCTATTTTAAACTCCAGTCCGGAGAGGGGAGCTGGAGTAAGCAAGTCAGAGCATCCTCTGGTCAGCTGACAGGCAGGCGGTGAATTGTAGCAAGAAGGAATTAAGCTCCGGGCCAAAATTAAGTCTTATAAAACACCCTGGCTTTATTACCATGTCTATGGCCGTGAAACCCGGTTCCCTTAGCACAAGGCGATTTCATTTCTAGAGGGATTCCATAGGAACACCTCTAACTGACAAGGGCAGCCAGCGAGAAGGCGAAATGGCTTGTCTGGGCTTTGTAAAAGCAGTTCAGTTGTCCTTTCCTCCCATGGTCTGGTACCTCACGACTGCGGTTACAATGGTCTCTGAACCAAGCTCCTGAGCCTACTTCACAATCCAAGACCAATACCTTCACTCCAAACCACTCCTTACATGCCTGTCTCCCTACGCTCCATGGCTTAAGAATCTGCACTGGGGGCTGGGAAGGTGGCTCAGGGGTAGAGCGCTTGCCTTGCATGCATGGGGCCCTGGGTTCGATTCCTCAGCACCACATAAGCAGAAAACGCCAAACGTGGTGCTGTGGCTCAAGTGGTAGAGCGCTAGCCTTGAGCTGAAGAGCTGAGGGACAGCGCCCAGGCCCAGAGTTCAGGCCCCATGACCAGACCCCCCCTCCAATAAAAAAAAGAAAGAATCTGCACTGTCTGGGTGCTGTTCACAGCGTGAGTCTTGTCCAGTTCAACTCCACAGACCACCTGGCCCCTCTCCTGGTATAATCTGCTTGAATGGAAATCCAACTAGTCCTGTGGATCTCGGTCACGGGTCCAGAGTCTTGGCTCTACCTCTTAACTCGCTCTTGGCATTTTTTATGATGTCTAGACAAAAGTCCTTCCCTTAGTGAACCTTTTTTCCAGATCACTCTCTAACCCTTTATTTGAATGTCTATTCATTCAGGGTGTATTCCCACAGTACAACACACACCCACCCACTATCCTTAATTTATTGACTGATAATTGCACTCATTATCTCCATTAAATCCTAAGTTCATCAAGAGAACAAATAAAATTTGGAATCCTCTATGACAGTATTTGGTAAACAGATGTAATTAATAAGTATTGAATGGTAGAGTGGTGTATATGCACTAGGTGAGAACATTATAAAGCAAGTGATGAGCTTGACTTTTGCCCTTATTATATAAGCTGTGTGTCCTTAAGCAAATTATCTAAACCCTTCTGAGGCTGAGATGAGCGGTCAGCAAGCTAAGACTAATAATAGCATCTACTCTGCCTCTCATGGAGTGGGTTGTGAAGCAGGAATCCATGTATGTAAACACATTTTTCTTTCCAGAAAAAATACATACAATACACATTATGTGTACACCACATTTCTATGTGCACCCTTTCTATATACATCATGAAAACAAATATGTTTCCATTCTGGAGATATATTTTTTTAAAATAGATGTTGCTTGGTTGATAGAGTTGAATGGGGATGAACAATGACCTGAAACAAATACACAAAATGAATTTTTACATAAACGAGCTGAAGACACAAAAGCATCTCTAGCCACTTCATTCATCCTGAACTCCAAACTCAAAATATATCAACTGTCGCTTCACAGGTGAGTCAATCAGTAAATGGTGAAACACCCAATCCATGATCTTAGAGACTTTTTCACAAGCCCTGAGCTAAGAATAGTGCATCTCACACCTGCCACCCTGAGAAAAAGAAGCCTTAAAGTGGACAGTGGTGGCTTCTGGAATTGTGGAAAGTCACAGCTCTTCTGTCCTATCAGGAAAAATAAAACAGTGGTTCTCTACTGAGAAGGTGTGGGTAGGGGTTGACTATCATGAGGGGGAGATGCCAGAAATCACTCTCCTCCTATAAATTACCATACACAACACTGATAGCTAATACATATCACATACTATTACTGTACGTGTTACATATATGTGCACACATATGATAGCTATGCTAGTACATATCAATATTAAATATGCAATGCTTTGCAGGTAGATTTTAATCCATTGCATTTTAAATGTAATTGCTGCAAAGAATAAATGTGGACCCACGTCTAGGTCTCAAATGTGGGCTTATTTCAACAACGGGAGGAAATACAGAATCACTTCCTGTTCAGAAGGTCACAGGGGCCATGGGCCATGCAGGCTGCCGTGCTAGCAGGGAAGGGCACAGAGAAGGATGGAATTTGTTCGCAGGCCTTTGAGATTAAATACATCTGCCTGAATCAAACACCTGACATTTTGTTTTTATGGAAGCAATAGCTCTTTCTCCACCGCTCCTCCCCACCCCGCCCATCCCTTTTATCCCAAAATAATGGAAAAATATCGTTATCTTTTTGGAAACACAAGTGTCTATTTTAGGCCGGATTTCAATGGTCCATAAAATAACCAACCCCCACACTGTGGAATCTACACTTCTAGACTCTCAAAAAAAAATCAGCCGAAGCTGACAACTGTGCAGGCTCTGCGTTCCCCAATTATCTCCTTTCAGAACCAGAACACACAAACACTTTCTTGCATTTAATTAAGTATTGCAATTCCAGATTATCTTTGATTAATGAAGAGCGATACAGCGTATAGCTAGAATTATGTGATTATTTCACAATTGATCTTTAATTATTCCATCTGATAATAATTTCCCTAATTTTTCATAAATGTTCCCATCTAGCTTCTTATAAATGAGCTATAACAATTAATAATTTTCATTAATTTTCCTTGGAAATGATTCGAAGTTTTAGATAGAACTCTTAACCTTCAAAAACTGTTTTTTAAAATAATTTTTAATTAAAGGATAAGTTGCATGGGGGAAAAAATAACGACACCATTTCTTCAGATGCAGCGACTCAAGTAAATGCTCTGGTATTTCCATTTTTGTATGTGTACTGGGGTTCAGGAGTTGGGCCTTGTGAGAACCTTTAGGTACTGGGGTGCTGCTCTAGCAGCTTGGATTTCAGGGTCAGCCCCATGGCTTCAGGACAACCTGAATACTTTGGTGTGGCCATGGTGAACCTGTCTGCAGCAGCATTAAAGAAAGAAAATGAGGGAGCGCCCTGGGAAATCAGAGATGACTCAAGACAGGGACTGTCTTAGAGCCACGCAGAAGGGTTGGGGAAAGGAAAAGGAGGCGAACCAAGACCAGAGCTTTGGTTCCCAAGACAAACAGAGACTCCAGAGAGCCTGAGAAGACACCGTACTTGAGGCTGGAGGAAAACAAGAGGCAAGCACGGAGAGGAGGAAGCCGTGGGAGAGGCTCACACCACGGAGGAGGAGACAGCTATCAACAAGGGAAGCTTCACAGCACAAATCCGGAGCCTACGCTGCCATCACCATGATACGTCGGAGAAAAAGAAACACCACGAAGCTCTCCAGCTCGAGAAGGCCAGGGCCAAGATATCAGCCTAACACTATCTGGTTTCAAACCTGTTTTCAGAAGTGACGGGCTAGTTCAATCAGAACGTGCAGCCTCCTACCCGCTGGTTTGCCATGGGAATGTCCATTGTTCATTTCCCGGCTAAAACCAGGGAGGGCCTTCCTAGTTTAGCGAGTGCTGCGGGTTGAAGCTGGACAATGCACTGAGGCTACTCAGGGGGCGCGAGGTGACCCTGACTTACTTGACTACGGACTCTTAATTCTTCTAGCAGGTGGGATTTTTGGAGATCGGTTGAACGGCTGGAGACCAGAAAAAGACACAGCAGGACTAATGACTATCGATGAACTTGCACCTTTGTGCTGAGAATTTCATGCTAATTATATTTAGAGGGCATGACTTCAAAGTTTTAGAAAAAAAATGCATTGCCATTAATTAATGTTTAGAAAGTCATCTATTGTTTCTAAATATAGCACTTTGACATTTAAAGTTAAAAAAAATATGGACCATGTATTAGGGATATCCAGGGTGCTACACTTCGTGCTGTGTATTCAATCCATAATCCACAACACTGTGAAATACAAGTCATTATCTCCATTTTCTATTTGAGAAAATGGATATTTAAAGAGTTTGAGTAACTTGTTAAAGGTCACAGACTTGGAAATGACAAAAGCAAGACCAGAATTTGTCCCAGCTCTTCAGAGTGTATCATTTACCTGGAGAGCGTTAAATAGGATTCAATATTAAATACTGGGCATCCAAAGTGGGTGTCACCAATTGTATTTTCCCATAACACGTTAGGGAAACAAATGCTTAAAATGGGTAATGGTTGGGGAACAGAGATCTGTCTGAAGCTGTCACATGCCCTTCAGCCTCTTGAGTCCATGACAGGAGATAAGGGTTTATGTAAGGCATGCAGTCCGTTCACCAGTCATGTTACTATTTCACAGGTGTGAGACTCAGTAGGCGGCAGGTAAAATGAGCACCCTCTCTGCACCGCAAATTTATGTTCTGGAAAAGAAATCTTTAGCCTTACCTGTCTTTTCTTTCTTTACATTTGAACCTTTCTTTTTGGAAATGGAGAGGACGGATGCTCTCGTTGTGGGACTTGAGAAAAACTCCAACTTGGTATGAAATACATCAGGGAATTCATGCTCCAACTATGAATCTCCCAAGATGCTGTGTCCTTCTCTGCAAAATGACCTTGCTCCACGGAATTCACCCTCTTTCGTCTTGTCAGCACGGCCCAGAGCACGCTGTGGTAATGACTATGTCTTAGTAACACAAGAGGTAAGAGCTGCACTTTCAAGTATGTCTGGACCACCTACCATGTTGGTCTCTGTGGGGTTTTGGAGAGCAGAAAACACAACCCCACCTTAAGAGACCTGAAAATAGGGGACACGTGGAACCCTGCACGGAAATGGCTAAGATGGGATCTGCACCAATGCCTGATGAAGGTCCCATTTCTGACAGAGGACTCAGGTTTTCAAAACCAAGACGTTAAACAAAATAGGTATAGGAATTAGAAATATTTCCCTTTAAAGTTCAGGCAGAGCTGGGCGCCGGTGGCTCACATCTGTCATCGTAGCTACTCAGGAGGCTGAGATCTGATGATCGTAGTTCAAAGCCAGCCCAGGCAGGCAAGCCTATGAGACATTTATCTCCAGTGAACCACCAGAAAACTGGAAGTGACGCTGTGGCTCAAAGTGGTAGAGTGCTAGCCTTGAATGAAAAAGCTCAGGGACAGAGCCCAGGCCCTCAGATCAAGCCCATGACTGACCAAAATACAATCCCCCCCCAAAAAAAACAAAACAATAGAATGGGAGAGAGCCTCCTGTTGGCAGAACTTCAGTATTTTGATAAAGATTCTAGTGCTATCAAAAGACTGAAACATTAATAAAGCAAGAGAAACACCCACTCCAACATTCTGAACAACTCCAGAAGGACCTCTCTAGCTTCTATTAGAGAACTCTACTTGGAGTGAACTAGCTTTACCCTCCTTAGAAAACTGAGCCACCCAAAAAGTCATTCATCCAGTACAACTTTCAAGAAGTCAATGAACTGGCCAAGGGAAACAGCTCATTCTGTTAAATATTTGTTATACGAAGAGGCTGACACATACTTATGTTTTGTTTTTCCCTAAAGTTAAGGTGACTGGAAGATGAACAGAAGTTCAATTTGAGTAGGGGAAAAACAAGACATAAGCATTTAAGCAGCCATTTCTAACCGTGTAAGTGTTGGCTAGGTCCAGAAGCTGTTGCTCTCAACTACCCATAAAACAGTCGCTTTTGTAGCACTGTGGGTTATTGATCAGTTTCTACCAGCTGTATTTAGCCTTCTATCGTGTTTCATTTAAAAGCTCCACAGTTAACTGGAAGATGGTGTTCATCTAATTACTGTTATTTATCCATGTGTTCCCTTCCCTTTCCTCCCCTCCCTCTCTTCCCACTCTATTTCTCTAGTGCTGGGGATTGAACTTGCAACTTTGTGCTTGCTAGACAGGTGCTCTACCACTTCAGCTACAGCCCCAGCCCCAGTCTCACCTTCTCTTCCTCTTCCTTTCCTCTGTCTATTGTCTAGTACACGCAGGTAGATGTATTGCCTAGGTATGAGATTTACCTCTGAGTTCGGATTGTCCACTTGGGATAGATTGTAAAGTAAAACAGTACACGAGTTCGGTTCTAACTCTCGGGTTCTACTGTTGCTTAGGTTAGCTTTCCATTTCAGCGGAATGAGTTATATTGAGTCGTTCCCAGTTAAGGTCCCAAAACATCTGTTCTGGTTCACACAAAGTAGGATTGGATTTTCTTTTCAAATGGAGATTTACAGTCTCAGACTAAGGCACCTGCTTCCACACAGCAGAACTTCCCGGAGGCCCTGGGGCCTAGAGAGGTTTCGGGGATTTAGGCACTTGTTAAAGAGCTGTCCTTTCTTCTCCAAGCTTCACATGAGTGTTTTTCTTCCACATCTTACTCTTCTTTTAGTGAGACTGGCTTTGATCGAGCCTCTTGAATAGCTAGAGTTGCAATGTGAGCCACTCACCGTGGTTTTGGTAGTCTCTGTTCATGATTAGCTGCTCCCCCAAATAACAAGAAGCTACACACACTCTTGTCTAGGCCTCCACGCATTACGGTGCTACTCTAAATTCAAAAGGACATGGGTAAAACTAAGGGAATTCACCTAAGCTAGTGACAGAAGTGGAAGCAAGTTACTCCGACGCGCAGAGAACTTACATCCATCGCTTCCTTCTGATGCCATCCGACTTGTAGCTGCCACTTAGGAACACTTCAGCATTTGTTTGCGACTCCCGCTCAGGATAGCTGAAAGCTACTAAAAAGAGACACCGTCTTTGGTAAGTGCTAAACACGAAGCCAAAGAAACAGCAAGGGAGAAGGTAGTATGGGGGGGGGGGATTCTGTGAAGAGATGCTTAAAAGCTTGTAGTGTCTTCCTGCCACAGAAGTAGGCTGTGGTCAAGGTCTTTGCTGAAATGAGTGTTGTTTACATGGCAGAGGGCAACACAGCTCTCGGTGACTAGCTTACAGCCTCAAGATCAGCAGAGGAGCGTGTGGCAAAGCCCTGGGAGAGTCACACAGCCACGCCTTGACCTTGGTGACCCTCTCAGAAGAGACGTGGGAACACCCACGAAGAAGACCGAGGCTCCCTCGCTCCATCTGGAGGAGGGTGAAACTGCAGGGAGCCGAGGGTGAAGCAGGATTTGTCGGTTGACATGACTCTAGGACCTTTCTGGAAGTTTGCATCTGAATAAGTCATCCTGGGTCTTCAAACTCATAAATACTATCCCCCCCAAATCAACATTATCACCAGGGTGGATCCAGCTTTGGCTATTTGGGGGACATTTCCCTGACCATAACGTCGTTTTCCCCCTTTGAATTAACACAGCTCAAAATTAGTGTGTCTACAATAACATCATCTCCCGAGCTGTGTGTGTAGCTGTGGTGTTTGAAGGAAGAGGAGGAGGAGGACGATGTCTTGTAAGTCGCTTGTCCTCTGCCTTTCGGTGAGATGCTGTGGCTTTTCGCTGAGATTCCAGCGTCTGCATGGGCTGTGGCAGCTGGGAACAACTCTGCCGTACACCCGCAGGAAAGCTGACTGCGGTGGCTACATGGAGTTCACCCCACAAACACCCCACAGGCCAACGCGTCTCCAGGTGAAGGAGGGTGAGGCTTCTTATCAATAGAAAGTCAAGTAGCGCTCAGTGTTCTTAAACCCAAACTGGGCCCACAGGGAGATTCCATCGAGCACAAATAAGCCATCCATCCAAAGAGCCTCCAGAAGAGCCAGGGGTGACTGCATACTTGCCAATAAAAGAAAGCCTGGCCAATAACATCAGGAGCTCCCAAGGCGATGAAGGCTTCTGAAAAATTACCTTTTGTCCCTTAGCATAGGGGTCGATGATGTTGCCCAGATGGGAGAAAGCCCCATCAGTGGAGGAGATGGGGAAAAATGCCTTTGTCCACGTCTCTTGCCTGTCTCTCCATGTAGCAGGTTGATACCAGGGCTGCATTCCCCCCCCCCCCCGCCTTGCATAGCTTCAAGATGGTCAAGCCAGATGGTCTCATCTGTAGGGCAGACCAATGTCATACATTACCCTGCCAAGACCGTGTGGCTCATGGTGGCGGGTGGGGCCTGGAGGAGAACTGACAAGCTTCGAAGGGCATTTGATTGGAAACCCTTTGGCCAGAAGCACTGATTAAAAGGGAGAATTCCCGGTGGGGGGGGGAGGGTCTCTTCTTTCAGATCCTACCATTTGGTTTTTCCCTCTTGCTTTCTCCAGTGAAAGAAAGGAAAACAAACAAATGCAGTCTTTGAACAAGAAGCATCCAAGGAGAAAGGAAGCAAATGCAGTTCTTCCAGATAGCTAATGCAATGGAAGACAATGTGTCCAGAGGTAGGAAGTCTGTTTGAACAACCGCATGCAGCCTGGCCAAATGTTACCCAGTGATTTCCAATGACGTGATCGCCTCATAAACTCCCCTTCACAAATCAAGCATCGGTTGGCAAATAATTCCGAATCTACACAAAATGTGTGAAAGGACACCCAAACGTTCGACACAAAGGAAGATTTAGGCTAACATCAAAGGTCTGTTTAAAAATCCCAGCAAGTACGGCAGTGTTAAGGATAAAGTCTGTGGAGGTCACCAGAAGCAGAGGAGAGACTGAGTTTTGGACAACAGAAGTATCTATGCAACAGGATAAACAGAGAGGATAAAGGATGCTCTGTCACATACAAGTCTTCACTCTGGGATTGAGGCCAAGGTAGGGCACAGGAGACTGAATTCCCTTGAGTAACTGTCTTCAGGACAAGATGGATGCTCCTAGGATAGATGGAATTTTATAGAGAAGTAGGTCTTACCTAAGTCCCATCTATTTCAGGCGATCATAGTTTGTCTCCCAGGACAAGACTTAAAGACAGGAGCTAATGAGGGAAAGCAAAAGGATCATACACAATTAGCTATATAGTCATAGGAGTTACCCCCAAACCTGCGGTTGTATTATAAAGTACGGGAGAAATCCACAGGGGCCAGAGTTTTGAGGAAAGGCCTCGTTAAAGGGGGCGTGTGAATGGAATCTGGCAATTCTGACAGCATCTCCTTGAAGGCCAGTTGGGGCAGAGCTTTTCAGATAAAAGAAAGTTTTATGGGACTAGGAGGATTAGGTTTAGTGGACGGAGGAAGGTAAATCCATGACAGGTGAAAAGGAACTCTGAATGACTAGACAAACAGGTTGGTGGGAGAGTTTAAATAAAGTTGGGTTTCTGTCCTGAAGACTCTCTGTCGATGTTATTATCAAAACCACTAATAACAGCTTTTGTTTTTGAATGATTCTCAAGGGACAGGCATACAAAATGTTTTCATTTTTCCATACAACATTCCATGTCATTTTCACAATAATCACACGTGGGAAGAATCATTGCTCTGCCCACTTCAAGAGATACTGTCGAGGATTCAAAGACTTTCAGATAATTCCTCAGCTCCGTACTGTAGAATGTGACACAGAGCTGCCTAACCTCAGAAATTTTTTTGACTCCTTCCCAAACCCTAGCCTCTTTAGTAAGAGTAGTGAGAGGAAATCTAGTCTTTCCGATGCTTGTAGTAATTATGATTGAATATTAGACAGTGGGTGGTATGCTCAGATCAAATAGGAAGATCTTAACTCATGTCCCAGACCAGCCAAAATTCCAGAGTTCCTACTGGATCAAGATACCAAGCAAATCTTTCTTTTTTTTTTAATTATTTTTTTAATTATTTTTTTTAATTTTATTTTATTTGTGAACATACTGTACAGAGGGGTTACACTTGCATGGGCAGGATAATGCGTACATTTCTTACCAAGCATTGCAGCCTCCTCCTTTGTTTACCCTTCCCATCCCTTCCCAGCT
>NW_012267328.1:2817989-2989839 GCF_000151885.1 Dipodomys ordii
TTTAATTTTTTGAATTCCAAGTATATTTTAGATATGAGACCCTTGTCCCCAAGCAAATCTTTCTTGTTTTAACTTATAAATGTCACTAGTCCAGCAGGTAGAGATTTTCTGTGTGTGTGTGTGTCTTTCTGTCTATCTGTCTGTCTCTGTATCTCTATGTCTCTCTCCCATAAACACACTCAAAGACTTAAACAAACTAAAGTTCATTTCAGAGGATGGGTGTCATAGATACTAATAATTTACTTGGGACAGAGCCAGGATTCATATCTTAACCCTCCAGTCTCTTAACCAGAGTTTGGCAAACCACCACCCACAAGCCAAATCTGGGCCACAGATGGTTTTAGTACGGCACACGTGCAAAGATGTTTTTTTTTTTTTCCATTTTTAACTGGTAGAAAACAACGAAGAGTATTTTTATTACACACTCTCAGTAAATGAATTCCTATGACTAGATCCATACATATAAGTTTATTAGAAACCTTGCCCAGGTGTTTGGAAATTGCCTCTGGCTTCTTCGGTACTTCACCAGAATAGTTACAGGCTGTGGCTTTTCATCTGAGGTTTGTAATACCTGGCTGTTCATTTCAACCCAAGTTGTACACTTGAAATGAAAATGCAAAATGGGAGAAGAAAATGTGTGCTAGATGGATTTTTTTTTTCTTTTTGGTCATGGGGTCAAGGTGTTCAGGTCCTGGGTGCTGTTCTAGAGCTTTGGTGCTCAGGGCTGGCATTTTACCACCTGGAGCCATGGTGCCACTTCCAGTTCCCTGGTGGCTAATTGGAGATGAGAGTCTCCCTGACTTCCCCGCCAGGGCTGGCTTCGATCATCCAAAGATCTCTGCCTCCTGAGTAGCTAGAATTATAGGTGTGAGCCATCAGAGCCCAACCAAAGGGACTATTTTGTTTTATTTTTTTCTGGAAATACAGTAAGGAAAGTGGATTCATGATGAGATTACCTCAAAATTAAGAGTTGAAATTTCAAGCTGTGTTGAGATTAAGGTAGTTAAAACCCTAACTGGAGTCATACAACCAACTGTTTGCTTAGGATATTTGGGGAGAAAAGAAATATGAGGCTTGCTATTGGACTTGAAACCTTCATTGTCATTTGTCATTCTACATTGGTCTAATAAAGTTACAAATGATTTAAGTTAAAATGAATGAATGAATGAATAAAGTTAAACAAATGAATAAAGTTAAAAAGATTTCTTTTTAACACAGACATGACAGCTCTTTGACAATTCCTTTTAACTCAGAAAGCACTGTTATGTGAAACAAACAAACTTGACTCAAGACTGCACGGTAATACATTAAGTCAACATCAACCCTTTGGTGTTTGAAGACAACCTCCACCAAGATTTCAATCAGCAAGATGGAGGCATCAGGTACACTTATTGTTAGTTTTGTGGACATTGCATCCATTTATTATTATTATTGTTGTTGTTGTTATTGTTATTATTTCAGAGACAGGATAAGATGGCAAGCAAACATTCAAAGTTTCACACCTGGTCACTAATTCCCAACCACCGATTTTACACAAGTGTCAGATTCCAGCCTCTTCTCCTTTACAGACACAAAATTGTAACAGCAGGGAGACAGACTGTTGTTCTCATTCTGGAAAAAAAATCGTTTTTTTTTTCTTTTTCTTCCTTAAAATAAAAAACAGAAAACACAAACCCAACACTGTCAAGGTTACGGCCGCCATAAAGGTGATAGGTCCTGGTGACAACCCGTTTACTCAAGGGGGAGAAAAAATGTATTTCTCCCCCTAGAATGCCATTTGCTTTACCTCGTGTTAGAAATCAGCTGTCTAAAGCAGACAGAAAGAAAAGGTGGACATTATCAATTGTCCGCATTTGAGTACCGCCAGCTAAAAAAAGCACACGGGGGGGGGGGAGCTTTTAAGAAGGCGCTGGGCAGCTCATTTTCATTAGGTAATTACCCCGGGGAGTCCTGGACTCCAGTCTCCCTTTATTTCCGTGGGAGGGAGAGCCAGGCGATGTGCCCCAGGCCCACCCCACTTTCTGGATCTAAGGGAGGCTTTTCCTGTGTCAGCTCATACCTGGGCTCCTTTGTGGGCTCCAGAGCCCAAGTGGTCTTCCACATAGCGGTTGCCCTTGCATGGGAAGACTCCTGTAGAGCGGAGTCAAAAGAGCAGCTCCATGGAGGTCCACGCGGGCGAAGCGGAGGGCCTTTGAGAAGAAAGGGACAGTAGGCTCTTGCGTTTATTTGAAAGGGACTGGGATAGAAATGTCAGGCCTGGCCAAACAAATCTCCTTGTCACAGAGCCTCTTCATCTGCCCAGCTCCCTAGGCCTAGACAGAGTGGGGTGAGAAGTCATGAATACAAAGACTGAGTGAGGAATAATTCCTGCCTTTATGGACAGTAAAATTTTCAAATGTACCTATATACAAATCCTGTTTGAAAGACGGCAACTGATTCATAATTATTTTTATCTCTGTGCCCCTTTAATTTGTAGTAACAAAGAGAGCAGCTGTTACATCTCAGAGAAGATTTTTTTTTTTGATACTATTTAAAACGTACACTTACAAAATCAGAAAGGATGTATCTGAGCCTTCGAAAAAGAAAATAACCAGAAGATCACAGGAAAAAAAGGGGCATGACTCTAGGGTTGGTAAGCTAAAGTACTGTGGGATCTGTCTCCTAAACTAGCTAACTTTGATTGTAGACTCCTGAGCAGGTGGTGTTAGGAAAGAAATCATCATTGCCTACCGGCATAAATTGACTACAAACCCTCCATGACAAACAAAAACCAAAACACGTATTAATTTTCATTGATAAAAAGGGGTATATGACCAATTGGCCAGTAGTACCGTAGAGCTTTTTGTTGTTGTTGTTTTTTCCGTATCTAGATTTCAACCCAAGCGATGACATGATACTCTGGTCTCCAAAAGGATAGTGTGCACTAGATAATACCGTCAGCTGGAACTTCTGGAAAGTGGCAGAAATCGAATGCCAACTGGCTGACATGGAAGAAGTCATATAATTGATTCACATACACAAAAAGGAGGAGGGGAGGGCAAAGGGGAAGAGAGAGAGAGACACTGGTTTTCTATATCCAGTAAAATCAATCCATGTATATACTAAGCTCCTGGAAAATCTGGTTCTATGCAATTATCAAACCACTTCCATGCCTTGGAGATAGAGTGGAACTGTGTCACCTAAAACAAAGAAACTCACACAGGACCACAATCTATGTGCACACTTTAACATAAACAAAATGGAAAATTACTTATATATCAAACCAAATGGTTTGGTATGTTGTTTATATTCTGAAGCAAATGGCTGATCTTCCATTCAAATTCTCCCTCTCATTTGAACGGCTTACTCCTTCTCTTAGGAAAACCTAGATGACATCCCTTCCTCTTAGATCAGACCTGCTGTAGCTAGAGGTCTTAGATACTTTCATTTCGTATTGCCACCACTTATGTTTGCCGTGTTAATCCAGTTACCTGCTTTCAGCTTTGTTACAAAGTTAGAACTCACAGTAGAAAGTTGCATGTGATGGTTGGCCATGAGACCAAGCAAGGGTGATAGAGAAGCCTGTATCCAGGCCCTAGAGATACCTGTTGTTTAATGAAAATCAAAGCTGAGCTCTTGGAGGGGGGGATGGGTGAGAACCTTCTTTCCCCATGACATAGTATTTCTTTCAAATGCATGTTTGGAACCCTGGTGGGGGGCGGGGGAGGGAACAGTTCAGTGCTTAGCTTTCCCTTAAAAAAAAAAAAAAAACTTTTTACAAAAGAAGTCATCTATAATCAAAGAAGCCATAATGAGTCAACCTGGAAAATATGATAATTTCTCCTAAGGGTTAAATTGTTTCAAATCAGAAGTCAAAATTATATTTATACTAATGACAGCCTTAAAAAATGTAACACAGCACCCAATTTTTGCATAAAAATTACACGTTTTAAATACCAAAAGCTTGATGCGAATTTTACACTCTGTTTATGTTAAACCAAAAAAGTGAACTTAAAAAGTAATCATGTAAATTGAATGATAATAAGAGTTCTTTTATATTTTTAGACTACTTCAAATGAATAATTTAAAAGGCATCAAGCAAAATATTTTATTAACATAAAGTTAATGGTATATTTTTATAGTACCTGATTTTCAAAAATTTGCACTAAGACATTATCATAATCAGCTCATGTCAGTGTGCCATTTTACATACACTATTTTTGAATAAAGTTAATGCACTCCTTGGCACCAGGGCTCAGTTTAAATCTTATTCCTGAACTATTACTGCTGGCTTTATTAAAATACTTTTAATTTGCCAAGGTCTACGTAAGTCTAGAGCACAAGACGGCTTTACTCTGAGATGTAGTTTCTATCAGTAGTGTTTTTTTTTTCCCTTGCTGTTGTTACAAGCTCAGGTTAAAAATAAAAAGATTCAAAGGAGAATTCAGAGTGTAATTGCTTAGAAAAGAGAAGTCAAAGTTCAGCAAAACAAAACACCCCGAAGTGGGAATTCCAAAGGGGTTGGGTAGGATCAAGGGAAGAGGAGTGGACAAAAGAAGGTGAGAAGAGGGTAAGAATTCAGTCAAGAATCCAGTGTATATCCCCCAAAATTAACAAGAGTGAGGTGGGTAGGGGAGGAAGGGGTAAGAAAGTTGAAAGGGGTAATAATGACCAGGATATGTTATATTCATAAATTGCTTTGTGAATAGACAATGCCTTTCTACAATTACTTAAAGACTGTTTATATATAGAATATTACATATGTTGTATTATTATATGTAATACTGTAATATAATATTATATTACATAATATATATAGTATATGTATATGTAATATTTATAAGTCATTTTTGTGAATAGGAAGGACATATAAAGAATTGGCAGACTGCCCAATATAAAATATAAAATGGAGGAGGAAGAACTTTCACTCAGAAATTACATCACGGTACAAATTAAACTTTATGGGCCTATAAATTAGGTATTTATTCCTTTCCCATTCATGTGTCCTTCTTCAATATGTTGGCTTAGATTTTAAGATAAATCTGCAATCTGAATGTGTTAAAGAAAATTGGCTGGTTTTCGCATGTGAACTTTTATGTCCAATGATTCTATAGCAGCTGATATTTTATATAAAAGCAGGTAATCATTTGGTAATTCCTCTTTTAAATATTAAAAATTGGAAGTACTCGCCTTTAGTACAGCAAATCATTTTCCCCTGCTAATTAATGGCCCGCATGAAATGCTATCACTTTACTAAGTTTACCGTAAGGTTTAGACCTTACAAAGATGTGTAACTTTCACAGTCAATTACAAGTTTACTATATAACGTCAGCACCTTCCACTCTCTCTGTGTTTTGTGATTGTGTCTTGGTTCAAGGCTGGTGTTCTACCACTTGAGCCCTACCTCTACTTTTGGCTTTTGGAGGATTAATTGTAGATAAGAGTCTTAATTGATTTTCCTGCTCAGGGTGGCTTTGAACTGCTATCCTCAGATCTCTGTTTCCTGAGTAGTTAGGAGTGAGCCACCAGCAAGCACTAAGACCCTTTCTCTGTAAGTCAATTGTTTCTCAGGTTTCACCAACTACATCTCATTGCAGGCATCACAATTCATGAAAAGCAGTCTTATGTTTTGAGGATCCGGGAAAACAAGGACTGTCCTCAGGGGTTATTTTCAACCCTCTTGATGTTCAATTGTTATTTATCATTATATATACATGCACTTTTTTCATTTCTCCTTTGTTTTCCATCCAGAGTTCCACAGCAAGTCTTGATTTGCCACAGCAAATCTCAGTGCTATTTTATACTTAAATCAAAGGCCAAAATGGTCCGTGAGAAGCATTTAAATAAAGACATGGATGCAAGATTTTTTTTTTTCATTATTGCTCCTGAGAATTTCTTTGAACTCCTATTGGTTCTCCACAGATAAAGAACATTTTCTTTTTCTTTTCTCTTTTCTTGATGTTGTAAACTTTCTGTTTTCTTAGCATTTAGGCTATTTTCTCTCTCTCTCTCATTTTCTTTCCCTCCAGTGTGTGTATGCGTTTTAGGCTAATAGTGCTTTTGAGTGTCCAAGTACTGCTGTGGTAAGTGCCACAGCAGTACTTACGTGGAAAGATAGATTACTCTGAACTGGCTTTCACTCTCTTTTTCTCTAAACAAAACTTCCAACAGGAAAGAGAGAGAGAGAGAGGGGAAAAAAGGCACTGGCTTATAAAAATAAATGGTGTTTTGTCTGAATAAGGAGTCAGGATTGTGCTAGAAGACTGATATCATCAATATCTGGTTGCTGGAAGATGGGCCTTCTCTTTTCAACAACAAGAAAAAAACAAGCAAACAAGCAAACCCTCCAAACAGCTCAGAAGCATGGAATATCTTTGAGAAACCCAATCACATCACAAGCCTGTGAGTGATCGGATTCTTTCTTCTGAGCTTCTGGGCCAAGTTGACAGGGAACTGTCTATGAATAAATTACTCTAGCACCATAAAATTAAAACACAGAAAGCACTAAGCAAAGTAAGGACTCCTAACTACTGGAATAAACGATTCAGGGGCTCCCAGTTCTGGAAACAGACTTGGCATGTTTAATTACCCTTATCAAAGGACTCGGAACTTTGATAACATACTCTGTAAAAATGGCTGCAACATTTGAGCATCGACTGCATTAAAAATTCCAATTGATGGTGTGTCAAAATTAAGTCCAGAGAGAAGATGAGGGGTGAAGGCGGTGAAGAGATTTTCTTCAGTACGGCAGGGTATTTATGAAGCCCCAACACGTTCAAATGATTAATTTAAGAATGGAAACAAAGCGACAGGAATTTGGTGTGTGCAGGCCACTGGCTGGCTTCAAAGATTCCAGAGAGAAGTGAATCTTTGTGATGGAAATTCTTACCCCCTAAGGGCTCCCAGTGTGGCTTGATATTCAAGATGCTTTGCTATATTTTTGCCTGGTATAGTTCAGCCTTCTCTAAAGAAGCCAGAACTTTAAGTTTAAAAAGAGAGAGAGAGAAACAAAGTGGAAGATGATGCAGAATCATTAAATCATGGCAGAATCATTAAATCATTACTGAGTCGATTTTAGAGAAGACACGTCATCCAGGGAGGAGCCGATAAGGTGTGGATGCCAACACACACATGGCCCTCAACTGCTCTGCATAATGTGTGTGTGTGCTATGAAACCAGAGAGGAGCGTTTTAATTCATTTCGAGTTCTCTTTCACTGATTCTTGTCAAGCTCCGACTATAATACCAATCGGTTGAACAGCCAGTGGATCCACGGAACATTTCTAGTCTTTCCCGTTGGACTTGAACTTGAACCTGTCTTCCCTCTCCTCCCCCAGCTTCCCGCCCAAACTCTCCTTGTACACTGATTTGTGACTACTGAGGTATTAGGAGCTTGAACTCATTATTTTCTACCTACCACACTCCAGGAGTGGACTGGGAGCCTAAGAGAGCCTGGATCTCCTCCTTCTAATGGGCCTAGTTGTGAGCTTTTGCACCCAGAGTCCAGCCCTCAGTGATCATTTCATGACATTAGGTTTTACATTCTTTCTTCTTAAGCCCGCCCCCTGGTCTTCCCCCCCCCTGCCCCCCGCAGTCCTATAGGACCCCAGCCAACTAATCAGAAGGCAGCTCGCCACACATACCTTCCATTCAGTAAGCCTCAGAAAATAGTCTAAATTGTCTTCTCTCCTCCAAGCCTCCAGCGTTCTATACAGGACTCTCAGCACAAGGACAGATATTTGACAACTCTTAGCTGCTTCTCTTTGTATGCTCAGGTTTCCTCCACAAAGCCTCTTGGTTGAGAACAGATACTGAGTAACATGGACTAAATGGGCTGATGTGTTTTGCTAACATGATCATCCCACTTGTAGAACAAACATGGTGGAAGGGCACGTTGTGCTATGTGTCTTGTTTATAACCATCTTCCTTTCTCTGGACACACACACACACACACACACACACACACACACACATTTCACCATGCACAATCTATCCTTGGCTATGAACATTTGATCTAAGGAATGGCACCTGACCTAAAAATAGGGTCATATATCAGACAGACGATGGGGGGGGGGGACAAAATGAGAGAGAGAGAGAGGGAGACAGACAGACAGACAGCCAGACAGAGACAGAGATGGAGACAGAGAGAGAAAGCCAAGGAAACCTACCCACATCTTTCATTTTTAAGCCCTAATATCACATTTGATATATTGGTTCTTAATTTTCCTTCCCACTCAGCTTCACCGATGGAGCCTTGTTTTGTTCTGTTAGCTACTGTCTATTTCAATCTGTAAATATTTTTATATTCCTCCTCTCTAACATATTACAATAATGGGCGGAGTCATTCTGTCAAGTGCCTTCAAATATATCAAGAATTTTATACCATTCTCTCCTTCTTTCTCTGTGTGTGTGTGGGGGGGAGGGTTTCAGGAATTAAATATGCATGGTTCATATTTGTGTAATAGTTCTTTCTGGTGATTTGCTTTGTGTAACGTTGTACTAAAAGCTATGAAAAGTCCTTCAGTTAATAAACCTGCTTAACTCAGTTTAACCTAATTCTCTAACTGATTTGACCTTATCAACTTTTAGTCCATCGTTTTTTAATAAAATCCTGGTGAACATGCAGGGAATTATCATCATCATGTAACAAGCATTTTCATAGGAGTCTGACAAACTTATTTAAATCTTGATTTTGCTTTTACTTCTTAGCTCTGTGGGCTAGCTACTTAGCTTCTCTGAGTTTCTGCTTCAGCAATAACAACTATCTTGAGGTCATCTTTCCAGGATTAGAGAGAGCAAATAAAATACCTCACATGGCGGTTAGCACACAGTAAGTGTGACATAAATGTTAGTATCTTCAATATCATTATCACCGTATTATAATCATTGATGCACATATCTTACACAGGCCACAGAATATTTTCAAACTGCTACATATTCCCAGTAGAAATCTTACACAGTTTTGCTGCATAAATACCAGGTGGAAAATCATGATGCTTTTAATACAGAAATGAGATTAAGAAGGATTATGTAAATAATCATGTCCCGTCACATGACCCACTGACTAGAAGAGGTGAAATTCTTCCACAAGTCAACTACAAAACTCGGACTCAGCCAAACTGGTTTATTTCCGTTGGGATACTCCCATAGTTCATAGGAGGTTAGCAGCACTTGGGGCAACAACTTGTAAATTTAAAATGTGTTATTTTCAAAACAATGACTGGAATGATTCTCTCCGCCTTCCCCCATGGTGTGCCATGGTGTCTGTATTCCTACTGAACTGGTGTGCCTAGCTAGCTGTACAACAACACAGCTACTATTTGCCTTCCAACGACACTGAAGTCGTTTCAAACTTAGGTAATCTAATTGCTCTAATAGTGTGGGAATGAATCCATGCTTTTCCAAGGAGAGGTTCCAGGTCACCTCTGTGTTTTGTGTTAACCGGGTAGCTAGACCCACTGTGGTTGAGTTTACCGAGGATATAAAACGCTCTTTCCTCAGGATGAGTTGTGGTATTGTTAAACATAAGCCGAGGTTTGTTTCCAAAGGAACACCTATGCATTTCAGATTCTTGACTTCTAAAAACGGATTAGCACTGCCCTCCCTCAGGGAGATGGTGAGGAGTCATGGATTGGTGGATTATGTCCTGCATCGTTTGGACGACCGCCACTGTATGTGCTCAGAAATATCACCATCACGGGGACCTCTTCGTTGTCAGGCCCGTATACATCCTACCGGTTCAAAGGTTCAAATCTTCACACAATGGTTTTGCACTGTCCAAACTACCTGCAGTCGTCCCAAATCATTTGGATTCCTAGTGGTTATCAGTGTCTACCACTGTCCCTCTACCCCTGGCCTCAGAGCATGGACTTAGATATCTGGTGTTTAATGTTAGCGCTCTGGTGTCCAATTGGAAATCTCTGTAAATAGCAGGAGCTCAATAAATGCTTAGTTCCTGATCTAGGACACATCTGGGCTAAAGGTCTCTCTGCCCAATACTGTTTGAATGAGTAGAACTAACTTTTTTACCAAGATGTGGTATAAAGAGCACATACACACCGCTTTATGGTGAGTGGGATGAAAATATAGGGGGAAAAAAACAATATAAAATCAAGATGTGTTGAACTGGGTCCCCAGAGATCTCAGCTTTACAGTCACAGGAACCTCTCCTGCGTACCCAAACAATAAATCCTTATTTAATTAAGTTAGCCTGATTAGGTTCTATTCCAATCAAAATGCTTAAATACCACAACTGTAAGTTCTCAGTTCTAAAACTCTATTTCAACACTCTTTGACTTACTGTATGCTAGGATAAAAAAAAATGTACCTATCCACTCACCAAAACATGAAAGTTAATTTAGAAAACTGGAAATTTGCAACCAGGAAACAAACAAACAAACAAACAAAAATGCAAGAGGAGTCAATAATTTTCAGTGTTCTCCTGGGACCTTCTATTTGCTGGTTAATTAAAATGACCCGACAGTGTTGAACCTGTTTTCTCCAGGGGATATTTTAAGATTTCTTGCATTTCCCAAGAGGAGAGCCATGTTGCTGCATTCTCAATTTGGGGTAGGGAAATAAGGATACAAACAAGCCAATTAGTGATTCTGGATCCAGAATCTTTAGACTTTGACAGTGGACCTGGCCTCCTACCAACTTCCTTTCAAAGGTGAAACCGAAGAGACTGGGGTAGAGGTGGGGGATCAAATAGCTTTCTTATGCACATCTACATCTACTCTGGGTCTTTTGACTAGGATGAATGGATGCTTTGCTCCAAGTACAAGATCTAAAAGCAAGCTCAGGATAAGGTTTATCTCGGAGCCATTCACGTAGACTGTCAATACCGGTTGGTAAAATCAATAGCCAGCTGCCGTAAGTTTTCACCGTGCGCCATATTGCTTAATGGACCGTTTGTACCTATGAAACTCAGGCCCTGTTAGGAAGTTGTTGTTACTGTTTCCACCACTGTACAGAGGAGAAGGGAGAGGCAGAGAAGGGGCGACCCGCCCAGGATCTCCCAGGGACTTTCAGTGAAGAAGAGATGTTACATTTTCAAATGTTATGTGTAAGGAGCCCAGGTCCCCTTCTGTTTGCTGAGATACAAGTTCAGTTTTCCTTGTGTATGTGTATAAAGATGTATCTAAGCTGGGCACTGGTGGCTCATGCCTATCACCCTAGCTACTCAGGAGGCTGAGAACTAAGGATCGTAGTTCAAAGCCAGCCCAGGTAGGAAAGTCTGTGAGACTATTGTCTCCAATAAACCACCAGAAAACTGTAAGTGGTGTTGTGGCTCAAGTGGTAGAGCACTCACCTTGAGTTGAAGAGCTCAGGAACAGCGCCCAGGCCCAGAGTTCAAGCCCCACGACTGACAAAAAAAGATCTATCTGTCTGTCTATCTATCTATCTATCTATCTACCTATCTACTATCTATCATCTATCATCTACCTATCTATCTATCTATCTATCTATCTATCTATCTATCTATCTATCTATCTATCTACTATCTATCTACCATCTACCTATCTACTATCTCTCTATCATCTATCTATTTATCTATCGACCTATCTACTATCTATCATCTATCAATCATCTATCTTCTATTATCTACCTACCTACCTACTTATCTATCTCATATCATCTTCAAACAGAACACATAGATTTCCATTACAAAGTGTTTGTTTACACAAGTCCACCTACCAAGAAAAAAATACTGCGTGTGCTGTCCATTAGTGTCCAGGTTCAGGAAACTCTGAGGATCCCTGAGACTTTTGCAACATCTGTGAGATCCATACATGTGATTTACCCATTACTAGTCTTTTTCTTTCACATTTCCCACAGGTGTCCAGTGGAGTTTTCTAGAGGCTTCTGGACAAGTGATCTTCACCACAGATGTGAGGTTCCTATCCTTAGGCTGAGACAGAAAAACCCTTGTACAAAGGTAAGGTTAGCTGATCTCATCTTTGAGTTTACCTTCTGTGGTGGAAAACTCACAAGTGGCGTTCAGACTTCTGCCCCTTTTCATCCACACATAATCACATATGATTTCAGCAAATTAATCCATATGATTAAAATGACCTCAGCTTTAACTTCTAGCAGGGCGGTATCGATAGCGGTAGCATAGAAGTCCTCCCATGATCAATAGGTCAGTCATAATTTCAGAACAGTGCTGGTGTTGAGCCGTCTCTTCTCACCGTATGCACGAAGGCGGCAGTGAAGGCCCCCTTCCCTCTGCTCTCTGTCTTCTTTCCATCAGACAGAAAGAAGCACCTGACAAGATGACTTTCAAGCAATATTTAGCTTCTATGCAATAAATGCAGAGGGGCTGATCTTGCGGGTTTGTGACATTTGACAGAATCTCCATGGAACTGTGATGCACAGCTACCGTGTGTACTGACTATGTAAAATCCCATCACCGGAGATGGATGAGACTGTTTCAACAGCTCACAAGTGAAAGCCTTGTTGACGATGTCTAAGCGAGACACAGGAAAGTCAGTCAAAAATGCCCCCATGGAAGGTTTAGGATCACAGGCAAGTCACAATCCCAATGACATGAATAGCACCTCTCAAGAAACCGTCCGGGACAGCAAGTGAATGAAAGAAAAGGCAAATCCTTCTTCGAATTGGTAGCTGGGCCTGGAAATAAGTTTCTAACTTTGTACTTAAATAGTTTCTGCTTTAGATAAATTAGTACTATACAGTCAATGTCGTCTGATCTTATTCAAAAGAAGTGTATGAAGTCCATTTACTGATGGATTGAGTTCTTTTAAATATTCTCTTTTCCTTAATTTTATTTTTGAATTAGAATGAATTCATAATACAAAGGGATATTGGCATGATGATTTCATAGGTGTGAATTTTTTAAAAAATAAAATGCAGTCTAGTACTCCAAAGTGAGTCCTATGAACATAAATATCATTTCTGAACACTTCAGGTAGCTTCTTGAGAATTGCAGAGGTAAGAATCATTGATGTCTTTTGGTTGGGTTTTCCTGAATGTATGTCGTATGTCTGTGTGTCTGTGTTAGAATTATGATAGACAGTTTTTCTCTGGGTTAGTACTCAGAAACATACCTCTGAATATAAAACTTAAAACAGTTTTAAATGAAATAATTGCTGTGGGCTTATTTCAAGGAATTGTTCAAATGTATATAATACAGAAAGCCAAGGTTCTGATATCTTTACCAGTGTTTTCTCCACTACATGATAATATCTACCATTTAAATTTCTACCCATCCGATGGCTAGAAATGAATTGTTTTTCATTTAGTTGGAACATCTGATTTTTCTAAGACGTGGAGAATGTCTCAGAAAGGTTAATGCAGATTATGGTTTTTCTCATCGGCGAGGTAGAGTTTTATATCCTTTGCTCCTTCTAAACACAGCATTGCTGTTTCTTGCTAATTCACATCGTTTCATAATTCCAAACACGGCGATAATTATTTATACTAAATGTGATCCCAAGGGAGCCCACTTGAAGTGAAGCAAAACCAAATTAAAATCTAGTTGTTCTATCCAAACTTCTGAAAATGGCTAGAAATATAGAAAGGGACATTTTTACCTTCACAGGGCATGAAATCCACAATGGGGCCTACTCAAGTCTGTGGTAACACGAAAGCAATCAGACAGAACACACTAGAAGAATGGCTCTGGCTGTGTGGTAATTCCACTTTATACGCTAGCAGCTGACTCGGCCTGTGGACCACGGTTTACCAATGCCAAATTTAAACAGACTAGATTTTTGTGTGGTTTTGCTTTACTTGGTAAAGTGAATTAGGCACCTCCATGGCCAATTCTACATGCTACCTTGGTCACACGGAACACCTTGATTTATACTCTCCTAATTGAACCGTCAGCACTCATTTTCATGCATTTTACTTTGTCACAGAAATGAGGCTTGTCCAGAATTGTATTCCTTCTCTGTTGCCCGGTTGTAGCCATGTGTTCACCCTCTCCTGACGATTAAAGCTTAATGCTTCCTGTTACTGCTAAGCCTAGGCAGTTTTCTCAAAAACAAAACAAAAAAAACCACACACACCACCAAAAATTGATATGCTTAAATCCATACACAAATATCCAAACATTTTAGAGGTCATGACTATTGTTAGCAAGGTTAAAATTCTCACTTTCCATGATTGGACATTTATGATAGCTTTATGTTTCTATAATTATTTGTGATTATTGAATTGTATCATCCATTGCACTGTATTTACTTGGTATTTCTGAGACTTAAATTCTCTTTGCATTTAATGGTCTCAATGTTTACTGAATACCTAACTATAAACTTCTAATATATATGTTTACAAACTTTGCATTTATTGGCAAATAGCACATGAAACTTAGTTTATAAAATTTGTGATTTTTACATTATTGGAGTTTCATGTTACTATTTTAAATTGTGAGGCATTATAATGATCAAATTTCTTTACAAAGGAAAGCCACTCATTCATATTTTCTTTTAGATTCCTACTTTAAAGTAAGTTCTTCATGTCCCTCTAATGACAGTGTAAAACCCAGGCAAAGAGCTTTAATTGACAAGCAATTAGGAAGCTTTTCTTAAAAATTGGAAATGATTAACTAAAACAAGCAATTTCTTTGTGTTTATGAACTGTAATGAAATGATAGCATAAAAATAAACATAAAAAAGTACAAGTCCTTATACAGATATCAACTCTGAGAGTGTCCAACTGGGTGAAAACTGTTTGTATCAATAAGCACCACTCAAAACGTGCTGAGAGAAGATACAGATGATGTCTGTTTGTTTACATGTCTCTTCTAGAATTTTCCTATGGCATCATGCAAAAAGCCCTCATCTCAATAAATATTAGCTCTTGAGTTGGTCATACAAAGAAGGTGCTAGTGAATATGACATTTAGGCCTCCCCTATTCAAATATAAGCAATATGTACCCAGTACTAATACGAACTTACAACCCAGGAACAGAGAATGGGTCCTATAAAACACCAGTTCATTAACACAGACCCATTTCACAAGTCCTTCCACTTTCTAACCTAAGTCCTTTCATGATGCAAAGAACCAAAGATACAAAGACAATTAGGTTTATTTTGCGTAGTGGGAAGTAAATTATCTCAGTTCTCTTTCTCACTCAGAAAATGATAGCCACTTAGAAGAAGAAGAACATGGTTGAGAATAGCTCATCCTCTCCACCAGAAAGGTCCAGTCTTTAGCTAGACTATCATCTATTCTCACCTCGATTAGATTTGCTGCGGCAAAGGATTACCTAAATGCTTTTAAACTGGCATTTTAAAGAACACGGAATGATTTGTGAACGATTTCACACCTACCAAGTCATTTAAAACTACACATAGAGTACATCCAATGATTTTGCTTTATTCATTGTCCCCGAATATATCTCCTGTGTCATCTAGACCAAAGGTTATTAAAATGTTCTTGGCTTACAGGTTGTGCAAAATGCTGGTAACAGGCCCCACGTAATCACGATGGTGGACAACAGTCCCCTGAGTCCCATTGTAGGATGCTCCTGTGTTAGCCCTTTGCTGTTGCCAGTCTCCCTGTATCCTCCCAGAGGACAAACACCCGCTGCGCTCCACTTCCCTCCAGATCCTCCCTCTCCCCTCGCTCTCCTTCCCGGGCTAAGGTGACATCCTAGCCTACTCCACGCTATTCTATGATCCCATCCTCTTGGCTGTTGTTGTTCCCTCTGATTCTTCTACTAATGGGGAAAGAGGTTTTTCACTCACCGTCAGGAAATGAAAATTCTGGAGGGAACAGCCTAGCTTCCAAATAGCAAATCTAGGAATGTAAACCTCTAGGATTAAAAAAAAAAAAAAAAGCAGCAGAATGTTCCCTCCATGGTGCTTTCTGTTCCTTTGATTTAAAACATCTCCTGCCACCGTTGAGTGGCAGGAGTTCAAACAGAGCCAGCTGGACACTTTCGTATCTAACCCGGCCCAGCCTGGCTCAGCAAAGTCATTGCCAGCAAGATGGCCTCCTACATGGTAGAACAGAGGAACGCTGACTGCAAGTCATAGAGAATGACAAAAAAACCCTCGTGTGCTCTCTAATTATGAGGACCCCCAGGATGACACGATTAATTCCACACCACTCCTCGGCACAGGGCGGGGGAGGGGGCGGTGGGATGTGAGGAATGTTAAAAAAACCATTCAAGGTTCGACGCGTTGATCCACGGAGCGAGCCCTCACGCGCTTCCCCCACCCCGGGATGGGCCTGTGGGTTCTTCTCAGAAACCTGGCGTCCAGGCTTACTTTGTCTGTTCCTCCCTCTCCACTTACCAATCTTCCATGGGGCTGGAAACACTTGCTTCTGAAGAGGGGAGCCAAGAATGAGCACCATCCGCTTCACCTTTTCTTCTTTTGTTGACCCAAAGGAAAGGCTTTAAGTGGTAAAGTTCGTGTTCAACATAGTGTCTTGTACTTCTTGTTGTTACAATGGGTCATCCTGTATCCTAATTTCAGCATTGCGTTCTTTCCCTTCCCCTCCCCAAATTAGAAAAATGTATATACAAGATGCAGGGCACTGGAAACAAATACAGTGAACACAGGGGTTATACCATGGGGGAAGCACATACAAAGGAACAAAAAAATTATGTAGTACATAAAAAGAACAGCAAGAAAGATAAAACCTCCTGTGTGCCTATATTGGGGTTCATTTTGCTTAGCATCAGCTTTTATGTACATAGCTATATATGTACATATATATATAAGGTCCTATGTACATAGCTTTTGACCTTTTCTGCTTGTCCTAAGCCTATATTAGTTACTGCAAATAAGGGAAACCACGGGACCTGCGTTTCTTTGGGCCTGGCTTACTTCACTTTAATTTTTCTCAAGTCTTTCCATTTCTTAACAAGTGGGGTGGTATCATTCTTTCTGATGGAGACATAGAATCCCATTGTGTATATATACCACATTTTCTTGATCCATTCATCTACTGAGGGGCATCTGGGTTGGTTCCATATCTTAGCTCTGGTGAATAATGCTGCAATAAACATAGTCGTGCTGGTAGCTTTAGTATGGTCTTGTTTATGATCGTTTGGGTAAATGCCCAAAAGTGGGATTGCTGGGTCATAGGGGAGCTCTATGTGGAGTCTTTTGAGGAACCTCCATACTGCTTTCCAACGTGGTTGAACAAGTTTACCAAAACTTTATTATTTATATACATATAAATATATATAAAAATTTATATATATAACTTTATTTTCTATATTTTCTTTTCTCGAGTTGTTGGTTTGTTTTTGTTTCTGTTTTTTTCTGAGGAGGATGGGGTGATCCATTATAGCTTTTTTCTTTCAGGCAATTTTGCATCCTCTTCTAAGAAGCAGCAGCCTTCTTTCTCTTTTCCTTCCCCCTCTCCCTCCCTCCCTCTCTTTCTCATTCCCTCCCCTCTTGCCTTCTTTGGCTTATGGTGATAAATATCTACCTAAACCCACCTACCCCTTAACAGGTGGAGTTAAGAGTAGGGTTGGAAGATGCACGTTGTTCTTCACGCCCCTCAGCAACCATCTGGTCTACTTGAGCAATGATTCCTGGTTGTCCCCATCCACACGTTCAGTGTGTATCTTGTCTAGGCAGTCTCTGGGAATGCTATCGACAGAAAGCAGACTTGCTTGCCCCTTCCAGATGAGAATACATCCAGTGTGTGCTCTTGACCAACCACGGGGAGGTGGTGTAAGAAGGAGTCGAGCAATGGTGAAGGATGGGGCCAGGGCCAATAGAAGCCAGACTTCCCTAAGTCAGTTCCCATGCACCTAAAAGCCAGTATCCAGCTGTGTGCCGGCCAATCCTCTCTGTTTGTTTCATCTCCGTCTACTGGAGTGCTTCCCGTCTACAAGCGCTGCGTATGATCTTTCCTTCTGTACACATCACCTGGCCTGCGATGGGGTATTTTGGAGCGTTTTAGAGCGTATCACATTCTCAAGCTGGCACAGACAGGTAGGTTGAAGAGACAGACTCAGAGAGACAAGCTAGAACACGTTTGAGCAATCTAAATGGAACTTGATGAAGGTCTGGCCTTAGGGGACAGAGGAGACATGACTGTTATCCCCTTAAGCTAAGAGAGAAAAATCCAGGGCATTGCCTGAGGTTACGGTACAACACAAAGCTGAGAAAAGAACTCAGCAGAGTCTTCCTTCTTCCCTCTGCCTTCCAGTGTGGTTTGCAGACATTTACACAGCACCCACTGAGGGTCTAAGCGGTGTATTTTATACCAGGAGTCCTCCCTGAGGAGTTACGCCTACAGAGGGTGATCCGTTTCCAAAGCTGGATCACACCCTGCTTTCCCAGCCAACATCTTCACCTAATTAGAAAAAAAGTTAGTCGGAAGGCAGAAAGAAATGAGGGAATTCTTTCCACCGTGATTCTACAGATCATGATGTTTGCAGGCCTCTTCCAGCTTCTTCTCAGTTGCCAGATGACAGATCCTTCTTTACTTCAGTGAATTCGGACAGACTCCCGGAAGCCAGAGTTCGTTTAGAGCAGAGAGCAAGATCAAATTCACGAGCAATTTCCACATATTCCTCACAGCGCCCCCTTGAAGATGGCATTGTTCTGCAGTGGGCTGCTGTCCTGGGCACACAGCGGGTAGAAGGCCGAGGTCCAGATCACAGCAAGTTGGGTGGCCCACTGGGAGTGACTTGTACTGAATGCCTGTGGCTTGTAACACAGAAATCATTTGGCTTCCCAATGTCTTCCTTCTCTGGCTCTGACTTCAGTTAGACTTTTTTTCTTGGGGAAGACATGTGGTCTAGGGACACACACACACACACATACATACACACACACACACACACTCACAATTTGTGCGTGTTCATTTGACCCTGCTTCACATTTCCAATAGAATGCTAAGTGGAAGTTAAAAGTAGATTATGTATCTAGAGGATGCCTTGAACTTCTCATGTTCTTCAAAGTATTTTCACTCACAATGTTGACAAACCATCAAACAAGAAGGCCGTCACGGGTCTGGATCTTTAAAATTCAAAGCTAAAACTGTTTGTTTGATATGCAGAAAACAATTGGACACAAAACAAGAAGCACTGGGGATGATGGATAGATGCAAACTGAAGGCACTAATGGCAGAATCCAACAAAGTGCAGAGGGAGAAAAAACAAACAAATACACATTGTCCACAGGAAATCTGCTTAATTAAAATAAGTCAAGTAAGGTGTCTCACACCCTTAATCCTAGCAATTCAGCAGGTGGAGATTGGGAAGATCAGCCCAAGCCAAAAGGAATAGATGAACAAAAAAGCTAGGAGAACAATTTGGACACGTAAACAACTTCATAGTACACGAGTGAATGTTAACAGATCAAGTGCTAAATAGCAAACTAATATATAATAGCCACAGTGTACAAAATATAAAGTCCTGAATCTGGCTGTAAATAAAGCCGGTGTAAATAAAACTTTCTAAACAGCAGAGCTAAGCTTAAGAATGTGGACTGAACTGTCTATCTACTAACAACAATCAACCCACAAGAATAAAGAAGTAAATTACACTTCATGAACACTGTTCTGACACCTATGAAGAGCTGTCCAATCACTAACTCACTAGGAAAGGAAGAGGGCCTGTTGTTTTTCTCAGTTCCAAGAAGGAAAGTTGTACGGTTACAGTTTATGAAGTTTTTAAGGTGAGGAGCCCCTGCTAAGCCTCCACTCCTAGCAGCCCAGGGTTCTCTACAATCTCCACGTGGGGGGAGGTGACCAAGTTTGAACCTCTCTGTATCTGAGCTTTGGGTCTATGTCATGATAACTGTCTACTTCATACAGAACTCTCTCTTGTCTCGTTCCTATAGACGGGGTTGCTTTCTTCATTCTTTCTAGCAGCAGAAGTTTGGTTGGTTGGTTTTTTTTTTTCCCCAAAAAAGCTGAAAAAGAATGGAATCAGTAAAGCTTAGAAGTGCTTAATCACATGCCCGGTTCTTCCCCAAGTCACAGAGCTCCCGGAAGACACACAAAAGGGAAGGTGTGCTCATTAAAAATGCAAAGTCTTTGATCTGTGATCTAAATCACATTAATCCAAAGGCTGCCAATTGGAAATTCGTTGACTTACAGAATTTGATAAGGTGAAGTTCGCTGGGAATATTTAAACTCCCCAGAAAAACACATTGGAGGCAGTCGAAAAATAAAATCTCGTAATTGTTTACAAACAGTTTGCCAATCAATCTGAACTGAGTCTCCTACGATTTGAAAAACAATCTAGTGGCAGCACCTCTCAATGTACTTGGGCCTCCAGTATCACGATAGATAGATAGATAGATAGATAGATAGATAGATAGATAGATAGATAGATAGATAGATAAGATAGATAAGATAGATAGATAGATAAAAAGATAAGATATATAGATGGTAGATTGATAGAAGATAGATGCAGGATGGATGGATAGATGATAGATAGTGGATAGAAGGATGGATGGATAGAGATGGATGGAGGACAGATAGACAGATAAATAGATACTTGGATGGAGAGAGAAAGAGATAGATAGATAGATAGATAGATAGATAGATAGATAGATAGATAGATAGATAGATAGATAGATAGATTTCATTATTTGTAAATTTTAACTTAGAACTTTGCCATTATAGATTTTTCTTACGCTGGTGCAATCCTAGGATTTGTTTTAAAGGACTTACTATGCACAGCTTGGTTGGAATCAAAGCAGAGAAGGTGGTGGTTGCCCTGGGAAGCACATTTGGGAAATATCAAATATAGGACTCGGGAATAATCTCAGAAATCCTACCTCTGGCTTCTTCTAAAATGTTGTTTGCTGTCAGTAGACAGGTATTAGGTTTGTCCGCTTTTAGCCAATGGGACTATAATCCTTGAGGAAAACAGTGTAAGGGAGGACAGCTTCGTTTGGGCTGTGGCTTCCTGGGGTCAAATCCAGGGTTACTTGGCTCTGTTTGCTTGGGGCCGGCTGTGGGTTAGGAGCCGTTGGAGAAACTGTGCCCATGATGAGCTCCTAGTACAGCTCCGCCAGCAAAGCACCAGGTCTGTATTCCCGAAAGAGAAGAAGAATTCTAGCCGCAGGACGGAGGAGACAACATCAGCAGAGACGGAAGAGAAGGGGGTCTGTGTGAGGAACTGGAAGGGCCTCCCCTCCCTGCGGCTCAGGTGCGTTGGCGCTCTGAAGACAGGTGTGTCTGGGGAAGTAAAGAAGTCGGACAACTGAGCCCAGATATTCTCCCGACGGCTTACCTTCTCGGTCCCCAAGGTCGCGAGCACATGACAATGACGGTTCCCCATCTTACTCAAGTTCTCCCTCATTACGATGGTGAACCCACAGCCTGCGCTTCTTTTCAGACAAGACAAATCAACAACACACTCGCCAGCCTCCGACGGTGCTGGCATTCCACTAAACCACCAAGAAAGCTCTCATCTTTCTCAGCTACCAGTGCCACCCTGGCAGCTGCCACACAGACACAGAAGGAGCGTGCTCTCTCCTTCCAAACAACCTACAGAGTTGGAAGGTAAGAGCCGTAGTGTACCGGCTCTGGAGGGGAGAGGGGGAACACTCAAAAAGAGCCATCCATGTTCTATATACAAATAATTAGGAATAAAAGAAGACAATGGTGTGCGCTGGGAAAATTTCGACTTATACCCAAACAGGTTTCAAGAGTATCTCCAGACAGAAGAATTTCTCCAAAGAATACAATAGAGGCCGCGGTGCACAAGGGTACCTAGGGATGTTCATTAAAGCCTGCTTACAAAAGCAAAATGTTGGAAACAATTTCAACGTCCTTCAAGAAAGCACCAGTCTTAAAGAACCAACAATGGCTTATCCCCACAAAGGAGTAGCATGCAGCCATTAAAAATAATGAGGTAGATATAAGTACGTTGAGATAAAAAAAAAAAGGTGTCTATGGAACGTTATTAAATGACACCAACAGGTTGCCAATAAGCCAGTATGCTGGGGATCTTAGTTACAAAAAAACATTCTATAAATACCTAGTCAGAGAGAACGGTTGAAAATAATAGTCACTAAAATGGTAACAAGGGCAAGTTGACAGGGAGAGCATTTTCAGGGGATTTGCATTGTCTTCTTCCTGTTCTGCAGCAATGGTTAAATGATGTGCATAGTTTTATATAGAATTTTTGTTTTTAATTTGAAAGATGAAACAAGCCATGTCCACTAGCAGGATCGTCTCCCAGGGCTGGGGCAGGTAGCTGGCTAGGCAGAGGATGCTCTGGGGGTCTTCTCCATGAATGTGCCCGAAAAGTTCCTTTGTTTAGGATCTTGAAGACCCGAGTCAGGCCCAGGGCTCTGCGTCACACGGGAAAGGAGTTGAGGATGGGTCCCACTCTCTCCCACCAGCCTGGGGTGTGAGATGTTGCATTAGGCTACCCGTGTGGCGGTCCGTGGAAATTTCACATCTTCCACCAGCACTAGGTATGTCAGAATCTGGGGTCCATCCAGACCTTTGGGAGACCCGTGCCCATGTGAACTGGTAGGAACCAACGAATCTAGGAGAAAGATTCTTTTAGCCTTCCGAAAACATGAACTGAGAGTTTGCCCTCCATGCCCTAATCCTAATTCTTCATGCACCTCTGAGTGACTGATGAGGAGGAAATCCCGAGAAGAGCCGAGTAAACATAACTTGCTTTCTTATCACTGGATAAGCCACCGGTTAAATCTGATCAGCCACTGGGGGTCTAGGATTTCTTTCTTTCTTCTTCCTTGGTGTCTCTCATCTCGACTGTATCTGGGCTAGCTCGTACTTCTTAAAGACCCTCCCACAGTAACTGCAGACTTCCATATTGGACTCTCCAGCCTATCACTCCATTTCCCAGGAACCTCAGCTCTTCTTCTTTCGGTCATTAGCCTCCTGCTAGCCTGATTCTATGCTGATTCTGTGGGAGCAGATCTGACTTCAAAGCCCTCCTGCCTGCAGGACAAGAAGGGGGAAAAGGCTACAGGTCACTGGATCTAAGACTCCTTTCCTTTAAGAGAAGAATCATGCAAGGTAAGGTACGCACATTAAGGCAAGTTCTTGGTGCTTACTGAATTGCTAATGTTAGAATTGTCACTCCCTTTCCAACTAGATTCTGTGTGGGCAAAACATCTTGTTGACCATTATGCTTGGGGTGGGGTGGGGGAGAGCAGGGAAACAAATGATATCGTCTTTGTTATTTTTTCCTGTCTAATTTCCACATTACTGGATTTGACAGCAAAATTCCCAGAAACGTATTGATGGCCTGTAGTTCAAACTGACGTTATCACAATTGCTATTCACCAAACATTTTCCCTCACTGCTAATTGATTATCTGCCCCACTTAGTAAAGTCTCTTTTCTCTCTTTTAATAACCACAAAAAAATCCCTAAATGCCCTGGTTCAGTCTCAATAAGTGATTTAATATCCCATTTTACTAATGTACCAGGATGTTAAATTCAAGTCTTCCTGTTATCTTGAATTTTCTGTATAGGTCCTTGGCTGAGAATAGCAGAGTACTTGCCAAATTCTCCCTCCTCCTAAAGGGAGATGCTAAACTAGCTACCCAGCACTTGCAAAGGAGATGGCTCAAGCCCAGCTCTGCTTCTAAGGCCTGCTACCTTTCGGATGTATAAGAGATGGAGGTACAAGAGGCTAGGGGGAAACTCCACTGGGAGGAACTGGGAGAATCTTGTGATATCCTATCCTTGGCTCTCAATTTTTACCAAGAAAAAAAAATGCTTTCAGAATGGACCCCAAAGATACCTTACCTAGGCGTCTCTTGAGGGAGGGAACCTAAGTCTGACATACCGTCCTGAATTTAAAAGCTCCAGCCTGCAGTGGCTCAGGCTGATGCTAAGAGGAGAGAGAAGGCTACTCATCTATGAATGGCTGGGAAAAAAGCATACATTCCCTGAGCTAGCCCATGGCTGGGACGGGGATGGGAGGCGTGATCTGGGGAATGTTTGAAAGGCTGGATGGAAAGATCAGGTGCCTGTACAGAGCACAGATATGCAGAGGACCGGAGGAAGAAGAGAGAAGGGAGAACCGCAGTCAGCCTGGATTTCTGCCCTGGGTTCTAGACCCTGCAGGAGCATCTCTGAGAAGTCCCTTGGATCTCAAGAGGAGGAAAATGATGCGGGTTACAGCAGCAAAGGGGTGATTTCCTCCTTAGTCCATTCTCCACCTAGGGAGATCCTGGAGGAGTAAACACAGGGGGGAAAGTGGGAATCAAGGAGAGAGAGAAACGAATCCATGCCTCCCACCCACACTGCAAGCATCTAAGCATAATGAAACCATCCGTCCTAAATTGAATTGCTTTTGAGGTTAAACAGCGGTTGAGATGATTCGATTACAGAATAAGATGGACTAAAAACACCGGGGCGGGGGTGGGGCTGGGGGTGGGACCCCAGCACCTGGCTGAAATTTCCAGGGGTCCAGATGAAGGAACAAGAAGAGACAAGGCTCTTTATGATCTGATTTCACCCTTGTGAACCTTGGGGTGACATGAGGACCCTTCTCTCTCCTTCTCCTTAGGATGTACATTTGTTAATTTCTTAATTTTTTTTCCCTCCAGCCATAGGGAAAACATCTTCCTCTCCAGTAAGGTCTGTCTGTCTGTCTATCTATCTATCTATCTATCTATCTATCTATCTATCTATCTATCTAATCTATCTTAGCTACCTAGCTAGCTAGCTATCTCTATATCTATCTATCTATCTCTATATCTATCTATCTATCTCTATATCTATCTATCTATCTATCTATCTATCTATCTATCTATCTATCTATCTATCTATCTATCTAATCTATCTCTCTACCTAGCTAGCTAGCTATCTCTATATCTATCTATCTATCTATCTATCTCTATATCTATCTATCTATCTATCTATCTAATCTATCTCTCTACCTAGCTAGCTAGCTATCTCTATATCTATCTATCTATCTATCTCTATATCTATCTATCTATCTATCTATCTATCTATCTATCTATCTATCTATCTATCTATCTATCTATCTATCTATCTATCTATCTATCTATCTATCTAATCTATCTATCTACCTAGCTAGCTAGCTATCTCTATATCTATCTTTCTAGCTATCTCTATATCTATCTATCTATCTATCTATCTATCTACCAACTAATATTTTCCTCTCAGTTCTCACTGGTACACAGAATGACCAACATTCTTTCCCATGACAGGTCCCTTTTCTTACCTATTGTGGTCATTTCTGGGCCTCCTTTTCTTCTCATTCATGTTCCTGTTTTCTTTATTCACAGTCTCTCCAGATTTTCCTCTCTCTGTATATTTCTCTGTTTGGATTTGTCTTGACATTCTCTCTCTCTCTCTCTGGATTCATATACGAACATTATTCACTGAAGTTCTACAGCTATATTCCAGCCTATGTATTTTGCCTAAGTCCAAGATGGAGAGTGTTAACGGACTGTAAGACCTCTCTATATTTTTGGTTTCTAAAGTACTTTGATCCAACGTGCTGTTTCCTTAATTAAATCCTATCCATCTTGTAAGGGCAGTTCAAATGTCATCTACTTTGTGAATTCTTTTTCCCTTAGAGCAAAGAACGAACGCTCAAGATTTCATTCTTCCTTCTCGTGCACCAAACAACCGACAGCTTTTTATTTGATTTTTTCCCATGTAGCAGGATCTCTACGAGCAACCAGGGTATCTTAATCACCTTACAGCCAGCTTCCGGAGTACCCATCTTGTCTTTCTTCAGGAACAGTATAGGTCTCTGCTAAACAGAACTGAAATAAAACTTTGGGGTGTAGGAAGACGTAATTAATACCTCTGAAAATAGCGTTAAAAGTCACACAAAAAGATAAATGAATGCAAAGCACAGACACGTAGACCAACTACTTAAGGGTGTCCAGTTACTTTCTATATCTTTATCTGTTTCCTTGAGCATTTATTTTTTAAGTATTTTTCTCTCCCCCAAACAAATTGAAGATTCTTTGAGAGTAGACATTCTGCTCACTGTGGAAACAAAGCTAAATGAGAAAGGATCGATCCTTGAGTGTCTGTATCCAGTAAAGGAGAGAAATTTATTATACACCCGGCAAAGCAATGAAGGGCAAGAATGAGCAACACATAAAACACACGAATACATATGAGGTACAGATATATGTAGATCCCTCCACCTGTATTTAGACACTTAAAGGACTCTGAATGAACCTGAACTGATATCTTAGGTGGAAATGCCGATGGATGTGTTCTTTCCTAAGTGACATATTAGAAGGAAATCTTTTGTATTGTAAAAGCAAGCATGGTCAGCTGCAAATACTCTCCTGAGTTCTGAATTCTTGACTGCTTCTATGACAACCATGTCACCTCCCTGCCAGAGTATCTTATAAACAGTTAAGATGAATGGAAATATATGCACGCTCTCCTGAAATTAATTGTTCAGAAATCAAAGGGAGAGAGAGAGAGAAAAGTGAAGTCTTTCATTCAGCGAGCACCATTTTAAGGTATCAGAAAGCGTCCTAAATAAAATTGGATCCCCGCAGATCAGATATCAAGCACTTGTTCTTGCTTAGAGGTGGATGGTAATCATTTTCTAGTTGTTTTACAAATGGGTGTTTTTGCTTCTTCTAGCAGGATATGAATTCTCATGGCTTTAGCATCTTTTTTTTTCTAAATTTCTAGTGCTTTGATTGGGAGTTCTTGCTATATATGGGATGTTGGTAGTCACTCGCGCATACGTGTGGTTCCTTTAAACCTTTACAAGTGTTGTGGCCAGGATGAGAAAACTAAGTTGCCGAGCTGTTAGGCAACTGATTCACGAACACACTTAGAGAAGGAGATGGGCTTTCCCAATGTCTAAGTACCGTGACCACTGTCTAACCCTGGTGTCATGGAGTCCCATCTGCAGGTAATATAGTCCTTCTTTGTTGTGATGAATTCCATTCTTCTCGAGTCATTACCCTTCTCCGTATTTATGTATTTTTTGATGTGATCTTTAAGCTTTTCTCTTTGTGGTGGGGTTATTTTCTCACCCTGTTAGCTCTTAGGCAGGGGAAGAGGGGAATGAGACAGCAGAGTCACCGCTCCATCTTGCAGAGATGCCAGAGGCTCTCCTTCTGCATCCTCAGGCCACGGGGGGCGGGGATAGCAGGCTCTGACCCTCCCACTGAGGCAGGGCCCACAAGTCCTACATGGAGAAGAGCTTGGTGCAAACACGTCTACACCAAGGGAAGCAGAGAGCAGCATGCGTCAGACAGCCCCTGGATAGGTGAGCCCCAGACAAGTAAGCAGAAAGTACACCATCCTGTGAGCCACTAGGTGTGGGACGCAGCACAACCGGAGAAGTTAAGACAGCGCCTTGTGCTCATACTTAATTCCAATTAATAGGGCAAGCATCAGAGTTGTTCAGAGACCCTGCGAGTCTTTTTCTATTTTTAAATCCCACACCATGTGTTCGTTATTATGTTTAACCATTATGACCATATAGTTATATAGTACACTTTGATTACATCAGTAATATTATAACTAAGCTCCAGCAATATCGAACCAATTGGGTTCGCCATTACAGGTTGCCCACGCTCCAACAGATACATACGTATCTTCTTTTTCCATTTCCCAAAATGGGCCAGTGTGCAAGGCTTGGTAGGGTATTCTTACAATAAAAATACATGAATGGCATGTCTTTTTACTTTTCTTTTCTCTCCCTTCCTCCCTCCTTCCTTTCCTTCCTTCCATTTCTCTGTCCATTCCATTTGTTCATTTGTTCTCAGAAAAAAGAAAAACAACCTGGATTTTGAACTTGGGGACTTCATCTTGCTAGGTAGGCACTCTACTACTTGAACCACGCCCCCAGTCCCTGTGCTGTATTTTTCAGATGCAGTCTATTATTGCCTCGGCTGCCCTTGACTAGGATCCTCCCATTTAGTCCTTTCCCATAGCTGGGCAGTAGGCGCGTACGACCACACCCAGACGGTCTGGCTCTGATGAGGATGGGGTGGGGGTGAGGGACTGGCACAGCGAGCTCAGATTGTGAAATGCTTTATCTCACTCTCACACTCGAGATCGGCTGCTCCGGGGGGACGGCCTCGAGCCCCGGAGGGAGGCTCAGAGGCCTGGGACCCAGCCCAGGGTGGAACTGAACTGGGCTAAACGTCCCAGGGCGAACCGGGATCTGAAGTGTCCAGGCTCACTTGCCCAGTGAGTTTCTCCAACCTCTGCTGAGAGTGGGTCTCCAGCTCCAGTTCTTGAGCTCCCTGTAAAAATGTCTGATAAGAGCAACCGACCCAGACAATCCTTCCTCAACTTGAGGGGGCCTACGCCTGGTGGTTTTGAACATTCTCAGGACTTTCCAGCAAGACGGGATTCTACCATTAAAGGAGCAGCACGTGCAGGGTGCCTGTAAGGTGATTTCCTTTGGAGCCAACCTGGAGTCCTTTCATTCCAATGTAAAGACCTGGGGAAGGGGTAGGGTGTGTGTCTTATGGATCACCGCACCTGTACCCCGCTGGGCAGCCGGGGATCTCCTGGGCAGTGTCCCTCCAGGGTGCCCTGTGATCCCAAGAAAGATTTATCTGGAGGAAATTAGACTGTGGCTTTTACCTAATGGAATCCGATCCAATGAAAGTCGTAGAGACCAAAGCATTCTCTGGAGGAATTATAGATCCAGTGACACGGCCAAACGTGAAAGTCCAAGTGACAGAAACACTGTGAAATGGAAAGAGTGCTTGGGACCTCAGTAAATGAGGGCCTGGAGGGGTGAAGCATGGCTGTATACCCATCTACCCATGAGACACAGGTGATAGGATTGCAATCTGATACTGGTCTGGATACAAAGTGTGTGTGTGTGTGTGTGTGTGTGTGTGTGTGTGTGCACGCACGTGTGTGCGTGCATGTGTCTAGGTCAATAAATAACTTGTAAGTAAAGGGGCTATCTGTGTTAATCAAATGGCACCATACCTGCCTAGCAAGTATGAGTGAGTATCAGGCCTGAGTTCAACCCTGAATACCATACTATATATATATATATATATATATATATATGTATATATATACATATATATATACACATACATACATATATACACATAGATCCATATATATTTACATATATATATACACACATACATACATATATACACATAGATCCATATATATTTACATATATATATACAGTACTAGTTAAGCAGGCTGAGAAGATGGCTCAGTTGCAACCATATTCTTCTCCTTGTGCAAAGAACAATACAAGAATAAATGAGAAGGAAGAATGAGGAGTCCTGAGGGTGGAGATCAAAGCCACAGCAACGTAGTCTCAGATGGTTGAGACTGACTTAATCAGGGAATGGCTGGTATTTGCCCTGGGTTCACACACGCTCTATACGAATAACCAGTTATGTCTCCTCTATGCTTACGTGTGGGTTAGAAACGCTTCCAGGAGCTGGCGTGAGCGTCTCTTGCCGTTATATATTGAATGTATTGGGATGGATGACACCCGTACCTCTGGTTTCAGAGTCAGAAGGAAACCACACACACCGAGCGGCTTTTGGACACCAAATCCAGACACCGGATCCCGTACAAGAGAGGGATGAAGACTGGGAGACTCGGGGTTGGAGCTGAGCCTGCAGTGAGAGGAGGCTCTGTCTGCCTGGGGAAGGGTGTGCAGTCACATTTGCACACATTACCTGCAAAGTCTCTGGTGCTCTTCTGTAGGTAGAGCTCCAGGCTCCTGCTCTGAGGCGTGGTCTTAGTGGGCTAGTGTGTCATTTGCTTCTAATCAAGTAAAATCCAGCACATGTAATGGTTCTCACTCCTGAAATTAGGTCACCTAATGGCGAGTGACTTGCGTGCTGGTGGTCTTTCTTGTTCTTGCTCCTCAGAGTAGCCTCTAAGGGAGGCCAGATGCCAAGCAGACAAGCACGCGGTGAGTAGTGACCTTGATCAGCATAGAGCAATGAAGCACCAGCCCTCTCTCCTGTCCCCCTCCCCCCCACCAATGAGTGGGCCTGGAACTTGGTCCCCTAGGCCCCAGATGTCCGTGGCTATAGTTACATCCGCATCATGAGTCGTGTCCGGTACAATCACCCCGCCACACTGCTCCTCACCCTTGGGAACTCCACCAAATTAACAAATATTTGTTACATGAAGCTGCAAGATATTGGGTATACATTATTATGCATTCAGAGACGATACACAGAGCGAGGAAAGCCGTAAAAATATCTGTATAGGTCATTCTTATTATCCTTGTCCTATAGATAAGAAGGATGAAGTGTTAAAAAAAATACTAAGGAATTTTTACCTAACCATACAGTAATAAATCCAAATCCGTGTGGGAGAGAGGGGGGGGGTCAGCAAGCTTAATACAAATGAAACCCAAACGGAAATAAACCCACCATCTTTTATAAAAAATAATAATGCTTGGGTTGACAAAGTCCAATAATGACATACAGAACTGCCATCTGCTTCAGGAATAACGGAGGTGTTGGTGAGCAGAGGGATGTGAAAAAGATGCTTAAATCTATATACCACAGGGGCCAGGACATCTGGTAAAGAAGAGGTGAAGCCGTTTCTTTTCCATTCCAGCTTCCCCAATTATGTTAATTGTAACAGAACTTGGCTTCCTGGCAAGGCAGAGCTAGTGAGGCATTTGACACACTGTAGAATTTAAGTTCAAAAGTAAAATTGTTTAATGAATGCACACTCTACTCTTTATTCATTATGCAAAGTCGGGTTGTAGAGTTTTTCAATATGTACTCTAATTCCCTTTAAGAAATGTGATTCCACATTCTTCATATTAGTGCATGGAAAAAAAAATGATATTCTGCTACAAGAAGCTTTGGGGTCAGTTAGAAATTCTCTACTCTGTGTTTTAAAGGAAGCTATAATCCCCCACCCCCTTTTTTCCCCATCAGCCATTGTGTTCTATTATATTGAAGGTTGATGGCTATAAAAACACAGCACCTCCCCTTCAACTTTTCCATATAACTTGATTAGACAGGAATAATCTCTTACGCTTTCATGCACAAATTTAGGAGTGACCCAGAACAAACGAGTTTCCTTCATCACCATAGCAACCAGGACTATGGAAAAATGCCACTCACTAGGCTATGCGGAGTCAGAATTCATTCCTTTGATGTTAATTAACAAATAGCTTTCAGAAAAATCAATGAGTTCCCCCCCCTCCTCTGCGCCCCTCAAAATGTGGGTGAGGTATTTTTAGTGCTTCCCAAAGTGATGTGAGATGGTGAATGAATGCTGGGAGAGGCTGAGCGAAACAGAGTGGTCCCACTCCTGTTCAAACTCAGAGGGGCGCGGTGGGGGCAAGCGCGGTTGGTAAACAGCGAGGATCTGCGTGGATCTCAGCATCCGCTGTTATGTAAGTGTCCTTCCTCTCAGAAAATGGTGGCTGCCTCCTCTCCAGAGAAAGGTCGACGGAAAAGCCAAACACAGAGTTCTCACAAAGGAAGGACGTATTTAGATATGCTCTCCTCCTAGTGTGTGCCCAGGACTGTCAAATAGTTCAAGGGCAATTTGGTAGAGAATTGGTTGCTGCTGCTGCTTGTTGGTTGGTTTGATTGCACTGTCTTGTTCTGTTCTTAACCAGTGCCTTTAACATGCTTCCTACTTTGGCAGCAAACGCACACGCAGGTGAACCCACGTGGATGGTCTCCAACCATGAGGTCAATAATTAAAATGCAAAGGTGGAAACATTCTGGGAGTGGGGAAATCTGAGCCGGAATTTAGACAAGGTGTATACAAGTTCAAGAGAGAAAAGTTTAGCTTAAAAAACAGACTGGTAATAAACTGGTGAGTGTACAAACACACCTAAGTCTCCAAGCAATTTCTTAAAAGGGTTTGTACTTTTTCTGTATATGTCTAAGATTTACTAGTCTTTTACTGACTGCAAGGATTTGACAGGATTTGAAAATGACTTTGACAGAAAGACTCAGTTTCATATAATACAGCCTTAAACTAGGTATGCATCTGTATTATTGGATGACCAAAGTTTATTCAAAGGTATATGTGTTCCCCAAAGTCTCTCTGTTAATTGTGGTGTCATAGGAGAGAAGAATTCAAAGAAAGTATGCTTCGAGTTGACTTAATTAAGTTATTGATAAAAGGATTAAAACCCGGTATCTTCAAATACGTTGAAACGGACAGAAAAACTCATTATACATACAAAAAAAACCTTTATCTATTTATAAGTAACAAAAATACTTTCTAGATAAAACGATGTGTGGGTCAGAACGCATGCATAACCAAGGCCAGAATATCTTTTCAGAGCCAGGATTAAGCTCGGAAATCTTTTATCAAGTGAAATTTATTAACAGCAATCATTTTCAAATTATTTCTGACCAGCAGAATCATCTCAATGAAAGACTTCCAGTAAGAAAAGCCAAGATGCAAAAGACTAGGAAACACCGTTCCTCTAATTAAAGGGCTAGAGGAGCTGGCTCAAGTCCCCCGCCTAGCCCCCCTACCTTTCAGGAAGAAGAGAGTTTGGAAGTCACAGGATCTGGCCCTTTGCTGGGATTTGGGGGGCCCTCTCCCCAACTTCAGGCAGCCTTTCTACCTTGCAAAACATAGCTAAGTACTGTGCATGGTAGTTTCCTTAGCTAGAAAGTGAGAAAACGGAAGATTAGCCAATCCCTGGGTAACATAGCCAGCCATTCAGTGTTCCCAGTGATACTACTGCTTAAGGAAACAGCATAAAGCAAAAAGTCATCTTCTGGCATTTCCAAGGCGATAGAGCAACATTTGAATGTTCCCCTGGCATACTTCTCCTCCCTCCCTCCCTCCCTCCCTCCCTCTCTCCCCCCCTCCCCTCTCCCTCTTCCTCTCTCTCCCTCCCTTCCCCTCCCTCCCTCCATTTCCTCTGTTTCTGTCTACCTCTCTGGCTCTATTTCTCTGGCTCTGTTGCCCTACCATTGCAGAAAGTTTTACTTTTCAAGAAAGTGCTACCCACAACACAGATAGCAAGAACATAAATTTGAGTTTTCTTTCACAAGGTCCTGAACTATGTCTCTGTCTGAAATATGGTTCTGTCTGTCTATTTAATATTAGCATTCGCAGTTGGGAAGGATGAAATTTTCTCGCGCGCGGGGCTCAATGTGGAATTGAGTGTGTAGAGTCATTGTCTGGAACCTGTATACAGCCAAAGCTGTATTTGATCTGTGAAGGAGGAGAGAAAGCGTGAAGACAAGTTAGTGGCCTCTAGCTGAAGAGCCTTCTCTTCAGAAAAACTAAATGGTGGAAGGAAGTTCCGATGAGTCCTGACGTGAGGAAAAAAAGAAACTCAAAGTTAACTGTGCCATGATGCTAACAGTCCATTGGGGGCGACCTAGCAGCCCTCTTCTGATGTGATATTAGAATCAAGCGGAATTAGGAAGTTGAGTGTGTGTCACCACAAATGAGCAAGGCTCACAGGAATTCTCCCAGGGGACGGGGGGAGGCCTGGCATTTCTCAAGCTGAAACAGCCCCCACCCCAAATACTACCTAACCCAGCTCCTTTACCACAATCATCTGTTTTCTTTTAAGAGGAAGCATTAAGAGTTTCCAAGAGTAGATACTTAATAAAACAACACATCTTAATTCCACATATAAGACAGGATTTAGAAGATTACTATTTAATTCTCCTTACTTTGTTTAGGAGGGGGACTTTTTAGATATAGTTCTTAACTGGTAAGCTGGCATAATAGTTATTTACACATCATTTATCTTCCTCATATGGAAAATTCAATATTAAAACAGGTCTTAAAAACAGCAGTTCCCAGTCTTTAGTGTATATATATATATATATATATATATATATACATAAATATATACAGATATATAGTATATATACACACTATATATACACACATATATGTATGTGTATATATGTATATACATATATATGCATGTGTGTATATTATATATATATATATATAAATATATATATATATATCCCTATGGGAGATTTTTCAAAATAAGAGATTCCTCAGGCTATCTTAAACGAGAAACTCCAGGAATATATATTTCAAAAAGTTAAGTGATGCATTAAAATGTGGTGTGTGCGTTTGCGTGTGCGAGTGTGTGTGTGTGTGTGCCTGTGTGTGTGCATGTGTGTGTGTGGTGTGTGTGTGTGTGTGTGTGTGTTTGAGGCCCTTGGGGGAGAAAGGATGAACCCAGGGCTGGGCTGTATGCCTCTCCACACACATGGAGGTGACATCAGTTTTCTCCTCTTCCAGAGCCAGTCACTTCTCCTCTGCGTCTCCATCCCATAAACACCTCACTCCCTGGACAACAACTGTAGCTTGCTGAGGCTCTGAAATATGTGTGGGTCTCTTGTGGGGGGTTTCCCAGGGATATGTGATCTTTGGGGACGGAGATTCGCCAAGGGAAAGTTTGCTTCGCTCTTCTGTGAGTGTTGCAGAGAAAGGGCAATGAGCGGTTTCAGGGAAACGGAGCCTGTGTGCTGTGTTTCTCTTTGATCGCGTCAATATTCGCTTCATTCATCTTTCTTTGAGTGTCTGTCTGTCCGTAGCTTAGCCAAGTAGCCAGGACCTATATAAAAACATATTGCTCGAACCTCTCTGCCAGTGCATTCACTGAGAGCCAGCTCTCTGCTTCTGCATGCTTTCTAACAGCAATGGACTATCTGTTCCAAGTATGTCTGTGTCGACACAGCCAAAGATTGACTTCCCGTGTCTCTGTGAGGCTGTCAGTGGGTTCGTTTCCTGACCAGGATAATAAGGATGATATCTCCCATCAGGTAAAGCCTGGTAGATCCAACTGCTTGTGAAACCCAAGGTTGTGTAACATCCCAGTGGACATGTGAGCTGGTCCCCAGATGTGGGGGTCATGGTGAATCTCGCGCTCGCTGCCGGGCCAGGAGTTATGGAGTTATTTATCTCAGCCAGGAATCTGGAATGCCAGGGTCCACCAAAAGCTACAGCTAAGTCGATTACAGAACAAATTAACACTTGCAATGGACGAGACAGTTTATGAAGGCTCCAGACTCCACAGGCCGTGATATCCGCTGAGTCTCCGTTTTTGTCACTGACCGGTTAGAGAATTTACTACATCATATACTAGCTTCATCCATACCAACCACAGGATTCACTAGACGTGGTAGAAACAGTAGCAACAAATAACAGTTAACAGTCACATCAGTAATGATGGCAGTCATAATAATGCTGAATATTTCTCAATGGCGTCGTAGATGTTGGTATAATTCACCCTTTGCTCACAGTTACCCAAAAAAACAAAAAACAAAAAAACCCCAACCAGGAATATCAATTGCGATCATAATACCTTTCGGTATTATTGTGAAGATAAACATGAGACCATTGATAGAAACCATACTGAGGACTGTAAACATAAATCCAAAAGGAAATCCATTTCCTTTCTTTATTTGACTGGTTCTCACCAGAGGGGGGGGGTTGTGAAAGGGGGGTGCTATACATCTCCGCCTTTGCCCAGACTATGCTGTAGGTCTGTCATTCTTTCCCCTTTCTTCTCCTGCAGATAGCTGTCAACAACAACAACAAACTAGTGTAAAAGGGTAATGGAATCCCATCCCTCCCTTCTTCTGTGCTCCTTGATCTAACATATGATTTCTTCTTGGGTGGAGGCAGCGCTCACCCCTGTCTCTAACACAGACACACACACACACACACACACACACACACACACACACCACATACAACACACACCTCACCCACACACATAGTGAGCCACTGCCCAAGAGCTCAACCCTAGCATTTATAATGTGGCAACGCCCTGGCTTCTCTGACTCAGTGAAGAGCACAGGGATCTCAGGTGTAGGAGAAACCCGTAGCTTCCCATCCCAGACCCTGTGAAAGTTGGCTAACTGATGTGTCTTAGCCACTCCACCAGCCTTTACCTCGCCCAGGGACACCACCCTCGTGAGGGGTGCAGGGAATGTACTCCACCCTGGTTTTCAGAGCAGAGCACTGGACTATGATTCAGGATTCTGGAACGTGTGACCTCTTTCTAACCTTGTAATAAGAAGGCACGCAGATGCCCGGCCTGGTTCATCAGCTGATGTGGGAAGGAGGTTGCCGGTAGCCTATAAAAAAGAGGAGTTGGAGGGAATCTCCCTTCTTGAAAAGCGCAGGAAAAAGGAAAATCATGACACATAGAGACCCACACTTTTATTATTCTACCAGAACGCATCACACCTGCATGCCTATAACACAGCCTTTGAAAAATTCGCTAGCAGCATTTGAAACTGAATTCATTTTAACTTGGAGAGATTTTTTTTAAAAAATACCAAGAAAACTGCTAGTTACCAGAGGCAAAAAAAGAAAGCCTCTTCCCTACAGGGAACAATTTCTGGAGTTCTGTGAGAAAGCTAACTCCTTCTTCCTCGTCCTCCTCCTCCTCTTCCTCTTTTCCTCCTCCTCCTTTTTCTTCTTCTTTTTATTTATATTACAGATATTTTACAAGTTCCATACGATTCCATCCCACACAAAACACTGAATCTAAGCATCAGAGAAGACAGATTATCTTCAGAATTTCACAGTTATAGAAACACCTGTGCTAAGTAGTTTTTCTGTGTATCAGCTGTGAAAACTGTTCAATAGCACTCAGAATTTCTCCTCTATTCCCGCATGGTGGGGAGGGGGTCTGACCACCTCCCAGTGAGCCACTGTTCAAGGCTCAGAATGATAGAGGTCCAGGAGCTACACTACAGACTAAAAGAATAAAACTATGCCAGCCTATTTCACCTAGACTCCTCCGAGACATCGGCTGCCCCACCCCCTTCTGCGACACCAGCCTTATCGGGAAATTAATTAAGCAGAAAGTGGATGGGCACAAATACCATAACATTCTAAAGCGTAATTAGCAAATGCTTCGTGACTTCACAACAGGTCCCAGCCTCGTCGGTTTACTGGTTACTACTCTGCTTCTTTAAAGAGAGGAGAAAGCCAAGTGCTATTATTCTTTGCTTCTTTTCAGCGAGGAAACAAGCGTGGAATTTTAAAAATAGATCAAGGGATGCTCAGGAGGCAAGCTCCCTAGCAACGGGCTGCATGGCTGCTATGCTAACCAGACACTGGCCCCTTGATCAGCCAGGTGTGTCAGCAAGCCACGCCCACCGGCGGCCAAGACCTGGGAGGTGGCACACACAGGTGCCATGCGCACCTGCCCCTTGGTGAGAATCCCAGGCCAAGAGGCCTCTGTGCTCAGCCTGGACATTCCTTTAGGAAGCTGTAGGCTGATTCCTGCGGGGCTGAAAGAGGGGAGAGGCTAGAGGCGGGAAGGATTCCCGGTCATCCGAGAATGATCCGTAGGAGAGACGTCATTTCCAAAATGCACGCTGTCTAATTGTCAGATACCGCACTCCTGCCTCTTCTTTATTAAATAACAAAGGAGAAAAGCGAAACGACGGGCTGTTTATTGATAGACTTTGTACCTGGAGCTGGGGAGAGCTTGTCTCTCAGACTCTGATGTGCAGAGAAAGAAAGAAAGAAGGGAAGGGAAGGAAAGGAGAAAAAAAAATCCTCCATCTCCTGTAGCTGCAGAGAACAACACCCTGCTGTGTGCTGTGGAAAATATCATAGAAAAATATGACATCAAATTGTCTGCCACAACCATACCGTGTCTTATTAAAATAAAAAGAAGAAAGGTATAGAGACTAGCCACGCAATGCCTTTTCTCACTCAGCCTTCAAACAAGGAAAGCTACCGGTGTGTTCAAGATGTTAAAATACATCCTGTGTCAAAGTGCAATAGTTAAGTCTTCCCTGCAGCCTACTAATCAGACATAAACTTGCCATCCCCAACACTTGGGGTGAGGAGGAGGGGAAGATAGCTTCCTCTCTCTAAAATGCCTTTGGAAGGGAAAATATGCCAAGAAAATCACGTTGGCTGAAAAAAAAACAACAACACACACAAAAACCACATTTTTTTATTCCTTCCCTGCTTCTGTCCTTCCCTTCTGTCTTTTCTTTGCTTCTAACACAACCTTCTGAAATAGCTGGCCACTGACGATGTCTTGCTGAAAAAAAAAAAGATGTTTTTACACCTTTGACTATTTTATTGTGGAAAAAAAGCAGTAACATGAACATTAAAAGCAGAAGGTGGCCCGGCTGATGGACTCGAACTTCAGAAATCCCGGGACAGTTCGGGGAGAGGTACACACTGTTCCAGGCTAGACATTTCCTTTCTGACTTCCCTTCCTGCCCTTTCTGTGTACGTGCACCTGTCTATCTGTTAAGCAATGTATTATATTGCTTTTTACGTGTCCACATTTTTTGCCTCTTTGATGCCCCATATTTTGCTTTGGAGACCTCAACGCTGTATCTTTGCCGTGTCAGTACATCGTTAATCCCCGGGAACCCATTCATTTTCATTACATATTCTGTCTACTTGAGGTGATATGATGCAATTTAATTACACACCCTTCAACCAAGTCCAAGTTTCTACTTTTTTGTTTTGTTTTTGCACAACTATAAGCAATACCTATGCTATCTTTCTTGGTCACGAATATGGATAAGTTTTTATCTGCTTGGGTCACACATGTCCAGTGTTTCGACAGGTTGTCCCTTCCCCAAATATTTGATAATGGCCTAGAACTGGCTACTTCTGGAAACTTTAGAATGCACCCTGCCCTCCTGGGGTACATGCCCATGATCTGTTTTACACAGTAAACTTGTCTCTGGAACAAGTAGGCAATTTTATCTACTTTTTAGCTGCTTTTATCTACTTTGCATGCAGTGGAAAGGCTGGGGTTCAGAGGGTTTAAGTGGATGTCAAGCACGGAGCGTGTCATCTACTACATGCTGCTCTGGCTCCAAATGCTGCACCCCAAACTACCTATCCCTTCCTCTATGCCCCCTAGACAGAAGTCTGATCTCACGGAACCCTTGGGTTCTTAAACTGAGCACCCAATGGACGTCTGTGGAGCATGCATCCAATAAATTCCTGTTTAAATGCATCTCACAAGGATCTAACACCACACTCATTAAATCCCGTGAGTTAATTATTGCAACACAAAAAGAAAAATCCGGAAGGCCGAGGTAGACAGGAAATGCCATTTACGTCAGGGTGAGATGCTGGGGTTTGAAATCAGGGCCTCCGGTAAGCTAGGCAGGACTCTCACCCTTAAGCCCTGCTCCACCAATCATTATCGTGATTGTTTCCATACATCACAGACTTCCTGAAGCACCTTAATGCCAGGCGTTTATCGCATGTGTAGTCAGATTGCGTGTAAAATCAGTAGTATCAGGCATTTTATTCATTCTGAGATTGATGAAGAGCTTAACAATAGGGAACGACTTACATCTGGATAGAAGGAAAACCAAGGTTCATTTCCATCCAGGACTTATTTATAGTGTGTTTGTGTGTGTGTGTGTGTATGTGTGTGTGCCTTCCTATACGTCTGGGATTTCATCTGCTTCAAAGTTCACTGTTTCTTTTCTTTTCTTTCCTGTTAGTAACAGGTGTTTCTAGACATTGTCCTTGATAAAAAGTAAACCTCGCAAATCACTCACCGTGCGTACTAAATCAGGGTCTTTATGTTTCGTCTAACTAATGATACAAAGGATTTTGTTGCTCAGATTCAGCTACCAAACTTCAATCTTCCTTAAGGTCAGTCAGCTATTCTAGCAAACTATTTGCCAAGAGTTATAGTTACTATATTTTAAAAGGTTTGCTTAAAACCTAAGAAATATTATTCAGAGCATCTTAAAATGAGTTTGAAAGTAATTTAAAAAAAAACACTTAGGAGCTCAGATACGAGTCTGGATTTCTTTTTTTTACTGTGATGTATTTTTTTTTTTGGTCCAACGTTGACGTTAACTTTTCCAAACATCCTTCATCAAAGTAAGTTCCCTGGGGGGGGGGAATCTTAAAATTATGAAGTTCCTTTGCATTCACTGTCACAATGATCAGCATTATTTCAAAAGGAACGCTTGGGTCTTTTCTCTAGCTACCACATTCCCACAGACTTTTGAATATCAGAACTATTTAAAGAGTTTTGAAAAGAGAAAAAAATTATGATTCCCATCATGGACAGAAAGTCTTTGTAATCAATCCCCATAACTTTAGCCTCGAAATTCCCTTCTATGCAGCAACCATCTTTGATGAAATTAGTTCGCCTGCTGCTATCATTTTTGCTTTCCTAGTGTGCACTGACTGTCAAATTTACTGTGCATTTGGTGCCTTTTTTCATAACCTTCGAGCTTTTAAAAAAATATACTTCCACCAACCAAGCTTTCATCAACAATTCTACTTACGGGTGACATGCTACAAATTCCCACAAAGCAAAGATTTCTGCTAGAGAAATCACACCATAGTGAAGCCTCCCCTCTTGGGAATATCTCTCTTAGTTACTCGAAACCCAAAAGCTCTCTGTTATCAGCTACTGGGGTTCAATCAGGGCCTGGCCCTTCCTTCAGAGCCACTCTACGGGTGAACCGTGCCTTCAGACCTGTCTTTGTGCTGTTTAGATTTGCAGTACGGTGTCACCTCTTATCTCTTTTCGTTTCCCACCTCAGCTGTGACAGTAAGGTATGCGTCACCACGCCCAGGCTTATTCTATTGGGGTGGAATCTCTTGATCGTTCATGCCTGGCTCTGTCCTAGAACTGCAATCCTCCCGATCTTAACCAACCAAGTAGCCAGAAACATAGGCACTAGCTAGCTATGGATGCAGAATGTAGGGCTGAAATCAACTGGAGCAAACACACAGTTAACATTTCACACACCGCATAGATTAAGGTGCATATTTTGTAATTTGCGGTCACGGCTGTTTCATCAAGATTTTGTCAATAGCATAGGATTCATTGACAAATGGGAACTTTTTTTTTCTTTTGGTCTACTGTTTTAGCCACTTTTGCAATAGAAGAATTACCAAGTCTGTAACGTTTTTTTTTTCCTTGCCTAAGTTAAGAAACCTGGAAATCCTCTTCTCCAATTGCACGCATGGTTAAGTGCAGTCCCGTTCTGCCTGGTCCCCCAGCCCACAGCTCTGAGGCTCACCTTCCCGTTCCGGATGGTGAGTTTTTAAATGTCTCGGTAATGATGATGGCTTCATCTCACCGACATTAACGCGCATCTCAGGGCCCAGAACACACGCTTCGGGGAAAAGTTGATCCTGCACAACCGTAAATACAAACCCCTCTATCAGATGTCCTTCTTAGCAAATGAGATTAGCGGGGAGCAACTTTGCAGCGGACGGAAATCTGATTAGATAATGACTATTTGTTTTATACCCGGTTTTGTGGACTTTGAGCATTTTATCCCAGCGCTAAAAGTATCTGTGCGATTTTCAATTATTCATTTGTGCTCTTGCTCCACACACATTAGCCTCCTATCCAGAATTCTTTCACAGGAATCTATGCGGGCCATTTGCCCATCTTAGTTCAGTTCTGCAAATCCACTGAGCAAACGTATGCAAACGGCAATGTCCCTAAATAGGTTCAGAGCACACATCAACCACCAGGGGCCTCTCGTCAGTCCCCTGCTGTCCTCTGAGGTCAGCCCAAGCCAATTTGCACACAACCCATTTCCCAAGTTTACTCTGTCCTGGACAGAACACTCCCTTCCCTTCCTGCTCCTCCTCATACCCACTGGCACTTGCGGTCAGCCTGATACGCTGATGATACTAACTTCCATAACTACTGTAAGAGGCTTTGGCCCAAGTTGAAGGTGGTTTACCAACTCAGCAGGTGGCTAATTAGTGTTTAGCACCTGTGAGTCACAACAGCTACTCATTAGGAACACTGCGAAGAGTAAAATAGTGATGGATCCATTTCCAGGGAATTTGGTGCAAGGGTTCACATATACACACACAATACCCAGGCTGAACAGCTCTCCTGTTTTCCTCTAGCATTTCTCATGGTGTGGGGTCCTCCCACACAAGCATTTTCTGTGTCAGGATGTGTACAGGTAACACAGGTAACCAAAGCAAGAATTAACTGATGGGATTACATCAAGACAGAAAGCTTTGGTGGAGGAAAGGGGGAAAAAAATCCACCACGTGCTGAGAAGTTACAGAGGAGGGAAAAGTGTCTGCAGACTCTGCATTTGATATGGTTAATATCTAGAATTTACAAGGAACTCAGGCAACATTATAGCCACACAGCCACCAACAATCTAATAAGAGGATGGGCTAAATTCTTATGAGGTAAATCATAGATATGTATATCATTTATAATGATAATAAATATAAATTATAATGAATTACAATGAACATAAATTTATATTATAAGCTTATTATTATAAATTATAATTTAGAATTTAATCATATATACATCTATAATTTACTTCATAATAATGTATATACATGGATTAATTACATAATACAATCAATCCATCAAAGGTTGTCAGGGGAAGAAGGCAGAGGGAGAGAGTTAAGTAATACAGATGGAGTGAATCTGACAATCGCACGTATGTTGTAAAATATCCTCACAATGAATCCCCTCTGTAGAACTTATATTAACAAAAAAATTTAATCTAAAATGGGTTGAAGACCTCAACAGGCATTTCTCAAAAGAAGGAATAAAGATGCCTAACAGATATACAAGCAAAGCAAAGTGCTCCACATCCTTCATCACCATGAAAATACCGAAAGAAACCCTGAGTTTTCCTTACTGAGAAAGAGGATACACATGCTCTTCACTCAGCTAGAAGGAGAAATATTGGAACCCATCCATTCAACTACACTATACAACTATATTCCCAAAGGAAATGCAATCAGCCTATCAGGGAGCCATCTGCACTTTATTTAAGTGCTATTCGCCACAGCTATGATATAGAATCAGCCTACATGCCCATGGGAGGATGCCCATTACAGAAAATGCAGGATACAAACACCAGTGGATACTACACAGCCATCAAAAGGGAACTCATCCTGCCGTTTGTTCCCAGACAGATGGACCTGGCTGGTGCTACGTTAACTCCAGTAATTGAAGCAAACACAGTCCTCACTCACATACTGAATCTAAATCAGTTTAACTAGTGACGTTGATAGTGGCATTTTAGATACTACAGAACGAGGAGAGTTGTGGTTACAGAACTGCTAGTCCATGGCGCGTCATTATACTTAGAGAGAGAAATAGATTCTGGGCTTTCCCGGTAGTGAATACAGTTCATATGAACAAACAGGAATGCATTGTGTGTCTCAGAATACCTATGGGGAGGATTTTCAATCTATTCCCCTAAAGCAGTGATACCAGTCTGAGGTGACAGGGATGTTAACGGCCCTAATTTACTCAGGACCCCGTGTGTATCTGAGTCAAAAGGTCACCCCGTGTCTGATAAGCATCCACAACTATTGTGGCAATAGAAAACAATCTTCATAGGACGCATGTTTTCAAACCACGATTCCAACTTGTTACGGCCTAAGGATGTTCCACAGTTCATGCGTGGAAACGTTGGGTCCGTTTGCTGGGGTGACGTGGTAGTTGTTAGATCATGAAGCTCCGCCTCCCTCTGGACCAGAGTTAGAAGTGATAGAAAGAATTCCTTCCTTGCCATCCTTCTGCGTTCCACCACTCGAGGGGGGTGGTTCCATCCTTCCACGCACCATCTTGAAAGCCAACTGGGGCCTTCAACAGACTCTTGGTGTCTCCATGAACCTTAGCCTTCCTAGTTTCAGGAAGGAAGAGAAATAAGCCTCCTTTTGTACTCTGCCTCACGCATGGTACTCCGAAACGGAAACACAGAACAAGCGAAGGTAGTACTGTAACAGAAAATAAAAGCCCGGAAGCAAGATAAGACAGTGATGTGCGCGAAGAGAAGACGGCATGCTGGCCACAGCCCACAGCTGCCCCAGACACCAACAGTCTCTCCCAGAAGTGAGGAAGCTTTGATTTTTTTGCCAAGGGCCACAGAGATACTTATAACATCATTCACAAACCATTAAAAAAAAAAGAAGATCAATGCAGGACAATGCCCATGGGCAGTGGAGAAGAAGCATGTCTGTCTGTCTGTCTGTCTGTCAGTCCAGTCATGCTCCAGGCTTTCTACAGTCCGGACGTTCCCCATTTTTGTAAAGGCAGGGCTACTTTAGGTTAGACAACAGAACGGCAGCCCCCAGACTGGCAACCACTGATTGCAAAGCCTACTTTTGGTGCATCCTAGCTGAGCTTCCTGGGGAATTTCAGCCCACACAGAGGAAGGCAAACAGATCATAAAAGTGAGTAGACATGATGGGGGAACCGTCAATCAAAGGTTATGATCAAGCGCCCTTGTCATTGGACATGCAGCAGATAGATTAAGACACTTAGCCGTGAGGTTCCGTCTACCTGGATTTCATCTGCAGCCAGACATCTGCTACCTGAGGAAATGTATGACGTACCAACGCAGAACGGCAGCGACCCGCACGGATTGTGTGGGTCAGCCAGTCCTTCCCCATCATTCTTGGTATGTAGAAAGAGTCGCTGAGTATTATTACGAGGGTCACACGAGACTTAAAAAACAACAGCTTAGAAACCTGAAAAACAACAACTTAGAAACCTGAACAAATGCAGACTTGTAAGGGAAGGGGGACCCATCTTTAATATCAGCAGTCAGATTTGGCAAGGCAGAAGGTGCTGTTTTACGAGCTGAGTCATCCTTTTTTTTTGGAAGTAGACTATTGTCATCTAGGAACAAAAAGTACAAAGTTTCCAGGATACAAAACACCCACTGTTACCAATTACAGTTCGTTAAAGGAATTGACTTCCTTAATAAGTGGTTAAATGAATGTCTGTCTCAAAGGGTGATGTTGTGTATCATTGACCTTTTCCTGCTCTGGGAATTATAGAGGGGTAAAAAAACGTGTCTGAGGACAAGAGAAAGTCCCGGATGGGTGTTATATAATATAAAGGCCCGCTTCTTCCTCGTGCTGTTTGGTTGTAGAAGACAGGAGAAGCCCTCACTCAGGAAATGTGCTCCATTTTGGCCACTGAGCCAGGGCACCGACCATCCTTCTAGCCTTCCTGCTTCTCAACGGCTCACACCATCCAGGAGAGATAGAATCGAGTTCTCAGCCAAATCTCTCATAAGAAATCGCTTATCACGCTGTTGGCCAGAAGAAGACAACATGACCTTAGACAATGCGAAAGGGATGCCGGAGATGTAGCAGGAAAGACAAGCAGTATTGCAGGGAGTGTGTTTCCTCTCTGTTTTACCTACCTTTCTGTTTAGGAAAAGCATTAAAATTTGAAATGCCTTATGTTTCAAATACCCAAACATCTTCAGCTTTAACTTCTTTAAAAAAACCAACTTACATAAAACATGTTACATATGCGCGCTTGACAGTGTTTCCCCCTCAGATTGAGTCTCTGAGCTGCTATCTTGATGAGTATCTTTGCTTTAAATGTACCCCTTCCTTCCCTTTCCTATTCTTTCCCTTCTTTTTATCTTCTTGGAGATGGAACAAATGCTCTACCCTGAGCAAGCACTACCCATTTCTTTCCATCATGGTGGAGAGCATTTTGAAGATTTACCCAAGAGTAACATTTGTTGTTTCATAAACAAAACAAAATAACAACAACAACGAAACCCTGATTCACCCCGGTCATTCAATATAGTTCTCTGCTTGAAGTCTTCCTGCAGCAGCTCTGAAGTTTCACAGAAGATAATTGATGGGTTGAAAAGAACAGGCAAACTCTCCTGAACCTGATTGGACCACACATCCTCAACATCGAATTCCTAAAGCTCGCTAAAGGAGGCTTTGTCTCATAGGCAGGAAACGGGAACCTGGAATCCATGCCGGTGTTTTAAAAGCTCTAGATGAGACGGGTTCTGTGATTACCAGTGCTTACAAACCAAGCCGGCGGGTTCTAGTGTCAGCTAATCGGGGAGCATCATACCCCAGGCTGCCCCTCCCATAGAATGCAGCTCGAAACCTGGGAGAATGCACCGGACAGGTGTGCATGTTTTCCCAGGCCTAAGTAGTGGCAAGCAGATCAGGGGAAAAGCCAGATGTTGAAATGGCGTCCCTCACTCTTTCTTTCCTGGGGTTTCCTCCTCCCCGACCTTCCCAGCCATCTGCAACTCAACAGCAACCCTCAGAGGAAATGGACAATGTTGGGGGGAGGTGTGGGGAAGGCTAGGAAGCAGTCTTCTAGAACTCTCTATGTCCTGGGCTCACCCGAGCTGTTGAAGCTATGGGGCAGACACTCATAAGCACATTAAATAACTGGATGGTTTTGTCCTTGAGGGACAAAACAATGTGTGGGAGAAGACAGTTGGCAGGTAGAGACAGAAAGGCTAGATTCATTAAATAAAGAATGGAAAGCCACGGACGTGTTCCAAGAAGCAACTGCAAAGACCCTGGAGATGAACGGAAAACAGAATTTCTCAGAAGACATCATGGAGAATTACAAGGCAGTGCAGTGCACACACAGTGCCGGCCACAATAACACACACACACACACACACACACACACACACACACGACGGTCATAAATCCATTCAAGCCGAGTTTGGTGGTTCTTGCCTGTAAATTCAACTGTCAGAAGCTGTTCCATGCAGGTCAGGCTGTCATGAAGCTGAGACTCATTCACAATGGGAATAATGAAAGAGGAATATCAATAAATGAAATTAAAATGCTTTGGGCTGGGCTGGATTGAAGAATTCAGGTGAGAGAGGAGTCAGTGGTTTAAAGACAGGACAATAGAAATTTTCTATTTGAAAAATAAAGACGAGAGAAGTTGGAAAATAACTGAACAGCGATTACTATCAAAGCAGAAAGCATGAGGTTTTTTTTTTAATGACAGAAGCAATAATGGTCAAATATTTCCCAAATTTGGTGAAAGAGTTAAATCTACATATTTAAGAATATCAGCAACTCCCAATCATGATAAAATTCAAGAAATCCATGGCTGGAACAAGTTCCAATTGAACTGCTGGAAAAAAAAAATAAAGAACAACATCTTAAAAAATAATGTTGGAAATTGTTGGAATGACTGAAAAAATTCTTTTATATTTTCAGAAACCATGAAGTCCAGATGGAAGTTCCAAAGCTACTTGAAGTGCTAGAAATAAAACTATTGCAAGCCTGAGAATTCTATATTCAGCAAGAGTAACCTTGAGGAATGAAGGGGAAAGAAAACAAGAATAAAGAATTTTTAAAATTACACAAGTTGAAGGAAAACTTAGATACTTAATTGCCAACAGATCTGCTCTGATGTAACTCAATACATTTAGAACAGGAGAGCATCGATACGACTCTATAATCCTCTTAGTCATTTTTCCATTTGACTAGAGAAAGTCTATATATGTTGTGTAAATCCCAGGAAACACTCGTCTGCTATGGTAATGAACAAAAACAGTGTTTTCTGTTTGCTTTTGTTTTTTGTTTGTTTGTTTTCTTCAATAGAGGGCTGGTAAAGTTTAATGACCTTGTTTTCATAGTATCCAGTTTTAGGTATCTTATTAAATTTGCAATAAAAAAATTAGAGGTAGAGTCTTTGACTAACTCTTACAGAAGGGAGCTGAATATTCTGGGGAACACAAATATAACATGGCTCTTGGAAAAGGCTTTTCTTCCTATCAAGCCGAAGCAAGTCAATGTTATCATGCTAGTGGAGACAGCTGGGATCCCCGACTCTAAATCCTACCAGTCTCCGACTCCCTTCATCTTGCAGAGACCAGACAATCTAGAAAATCTATCTCTTGAGTTAGACCAAAAGATGTCCTTAGAGAGATAGCGCCGGTTTAAGGCCTAGACGTTGACTTGAGTGAATTCAGCCTTGATTTAGATTACAGATAAAACCCATAAGGAAATAGAGAGGGGAACTTATCTTCATGCTAGTTTGAAGTTTTTAGATATCTTCTCAAAGTTTCACATGCACACATTTGTCCTCTGTAGAACCAGTATTTCGGGGAAGTCGATGTTTCCAAGAGACAGTGAAGAGGCCAGCCACCAGCCTTCTTGATTCTTTCTCCTATTTTCCTTTGCTGACCATTCTTTCTTACAGCACGCTCTACTTTTCACCAGGCACCTACAACCTGCTTACAGATTCCTTGTTTCTGTGGAAATGCAAGAGCTGCTTAAGACAGAAAATCAGTCGACTGCAAGGTGCCGAGTCTGTATTCGTTAGGCTGTTGTGACTCAGTGTGGCTCTCCTGTGCCAGGACGTTCTACAGCTGATCGGAGACTCTGCGTTGGTGATAGAATATAGAAATAACTGCCATAGCTTCTGGTCTCACCCACACAACAGGCTCGACAATAGGTAAATGTCTCCTCGCCTATTAAGGGCTTGATTTAAAAAAAAATCCTCTGTTTCAGCACAGACCTGTGAGCTAAACAGAGCCAAGAGAAATGGCTACCTGGGCAGATGCTGAGATTATACTGCTTTCTCAGGCGGCGGCGGCGGAAGAGCTGGACTTTCATTTTACTTCAGTGATCAAGACCTGTGTGAGTGCTTTAATAAAACTGTTTATGATCGCGTCCCTCGGCTCGGGAGCTGCTTCCTGCCTTTCTCTCCAAACAGAATGACAGAATGGGCTGTGCTTCCCGTGACGTGTCAGAAAGAGAGACCTCCCAAGAAGAGAAAGTGGGGTGCAGAGGTGGACCACTGGTGCCCGTCTACCCCCGGGACCCCCAGTGGGGACAAGGTCTTGTGAACCCGACTCTCAGATCAAGTGGGAAGTGGCGGAGGTATCCACGCCCTGCAGTCACAGACTGGCCCAGATGGCCATTCCACTGAGCAACCTTGACCTCAGGCCCCCTCCCGACCAGCAGACCCAGCTGCTGTCTGTCTTCTGGCCCCTTTCAACTCTCTCTGCAGATTTCACAACACACTCAGTCCACACAGCAAATGTGGGCAGGGCATTGTTTTTTCTTTTTTATTTCTCACCTCCTGTGACAGAAAACACTAGAATGCTGCATACATTCCCCAAAGCCTCCAACCGCTTCCCCATAAGAAAGAGAGAGAAAATGAACAGTGCCCAGCCAGCATCCTCATCAGTTCTATTTGACATGTGGACACAGAAGGTCCTGCCTAGGGCTGACCGACCACTTGGCTGTCATATACTGCCCCGGGAAGTTCCCACCTCGAATAGCCTCGGCCTACAGACAGAAGGTGTGTTCTTCACCAGTGTGCGCCCAAGGGTCTTTGTAGGTGTGCAAATCCCACAGATTATTCCGCTTACCCTCTGGTGGCAAAGGTGTGTGCGCTGGACAACGATTAGGCCTTCCTTGCACAAATGTGGAAGTGAGAAAATGTCTAAATAGGTATGCAGAGCCTGCCAGATGGAGTCCAGCCAGGAAGCTCCATTAATGGGTCAGCAGTGACCCCCCGGGGTTGTGTCTACAGCCAGGAGAACTTCTTTTGGAGTTGGACTCTGCACCTGTAGGGTGTGTAGCTGTGTGTGTGTATGTGTGTGTGTGTGTGATGATAGGCTAGGAAACAGGAGCCAAGATATCAGGGCCTGCTCCAGACTCTATTGTAAGTGGCTAGACTTGATGGGAAACGAATTTACATCCTGATTAAATAAAAAACAAACCTAGATACTTGCTGCCTCAGTTTCCCCAATAGTCAGATGACGAAGGTCCCGTGAGCAGTGAATGCCCACAGCACTACGTCTGGTACCAGGGCTCATTAAGCGTTAGTTATTATTAATAAACGTTCATCATGACTATTAATAGTGTAGTACGCTTGAGAACATGACTTATGCATTCCGAGCCTATTTCCTCTTTCGCGGGGAGACAGGGGGAATAGATTACAATGACAGAACGCTTCTCACCCCAGCAGTCCACGGCTCTCTACGTCCACGATACAAATTCCCAGGGTTTTGTCGCTCCGCATTCCGGAACGCCATTCCCTTCACACAGAAGTCGGCCAGGAGGAGCCTCGTGCGTTTGTGGATGGAGCATATCCACGGGGGGGGGGCGCTTCCTTTGTATAAGGGTCCAAGGGAGGCCCTGGTGACATTGGTATCACGACAGATGCAGGTGGAGAAACTGAGGCACACGCAAGGTGAGGGATCTTTTTCCCCATGGTGGTGGACCGACGTGGACAGAACGGTCACTGCCGTGTCCAAACTCCCATGCCCCCTCTGTGTACCCAGCACCCAGCACGCCACACCGACAGCGCCCAGAAGATGCCCAGGCTGGTGTGGGGGGGCTTTGTCGGCGACTCAGCTCCCATAGCCGAGGGGAAGGAGAGGGGGAGCCATGTCGGGCTAATTTATTTAGTATAAATAATGTATTCCTTAATTATCTGCCACATGATTAAGTAATTCTGATGTAAATAATTGAAACCCCGGGGAAGGGAGGACACCGAGCGTTCACAGCGCCGCGGTCTGAAAACGGGCTTGCCCAGAAGGTCAAGTGGAGAGATTCACCTCAAGACTTCACGGGTGTGATTCGTTCATCCACACTTACCACCGGTGGGTGGCTTTTGGTGTGGTGCCCCGAGTGCCGGGCGCGGGGTCTCTGGCTGTGGGGACACAGGATGAATCATGCAGGCTTTGGATTCCGAGCAATTCACAATCCAATGAGAAAGGCAGTTCATGACTTCCAAATTCCATTATATCCAGCCAGCCATGGGGGATGGCGGGGCGGGGGGGAGGGGAAATCAGCTCTCAGGAAGGCTCACTTGGGACAGATGCTAGCCCAGGGCTAGACCAAATGGAAGAGCCAGCTCTTGGGGGGCAATAAGCTAGAGGAGGTTGCCACAGGACCTTTGAATTAGCCAGTACTTAATTCGGGAAAAGATATGCCCCCCTGCGCATCAACGAGCATCGACTTGAAGCTACCGGTGCTGTACTTATTTCTGTGAAAGGCGTTGACAGCATTGCTCTCAATAACTTTTTAGCATCACCATTTAAAGACCAGTTCGACAGGACAGGCCCACCAGGGCCAAGGGAAGGTGTGTGTAAATGCTGGTTAAGATGGACAGGCTTCAGAGAAAAACTTCCTGTGCTGTGTCTCTACCTCCTTTTAACTGCGTGGCCAACTTGGGGCATGTCACTTCTGCTTTTTAAGTTTCCTTATCTATACATGGATGATGAGGAGGAGGAGGAGGATGTCTCCTTTGTGACATCACCATCAACACAAATGACAGGACACGATGAATACACAAGAGAAAGCTCAGAATTACACGCCTGTAATCCTAGCTATTCAGGAGGCTGAGATCTGAGGATCGCGGTTCAAAGCCAGCCCGGAAAGACCGTGAGACTCCTATCTCCAATAAACCCCAGAAAACCGGAAGTGGCGCTGTAGCTCAAGTGGTAGAGCGCTCGCCTTGAGCTGAAGAGCTGAGGGACAGCGCCCAGGCCCCGAGTTCAAGCCCCACGACCGACAAAAAAAAAAAAAAAAAGAAGAAAGGACTAGCCTCTACCGTTCACAGCGAGAGTACTGATGACAGTTACTAGAAGGCTCGGAGTATCTGCTATTCTCAAAATAAGAGAAAAATTAACCATCTTCTTGGGACTAAACAAACCATCTCTCTGCACATTAAGGCTGTTCCTTACATATCATAACATGTTAGCCACGGTATACACACATGTAGAGTATCATGAGTAGCACACAAGGAATTAGAGACTTATTTTAATTTATACACTATATAGAAGAGCAGAGACTTCACTAACTTATCTATTACTCCCCTTTGTAATGCAGAATAAGGTGTTTACTGGAAGTACTACAGCTTCTGTAAGCATGGTACCAGGTGTGAACTCAGAGCCTCACGCTTGCTAACTCAGCTGGCGTTCTACCACTTGAGCCACGCCCCCAGCCCTACTTTGTGCTCTGAAGATGGGAGTCTTGCAGACTTTTCTGCCTGGCCTGGCTCAGATTTCAGCCTCCCAAATAGCTAAGGCATGAGCTACTGGGACGTGGGCTCAGAAATACTTATTTTTATCATCTGAAAAAGGGGCTCCATTCCTCTCTTTTAAAGAAACTGCCCGAGATGAATTCTGTGCAAAATGAGAAGAAAAGCAAACAAGAAAAGTGAGCCGCCAGGCTTTGCATCACAGCTCTGCCCTGCCCCAAAGCTCTTCACCACACACCCAGTTGCTTTTTGCCCCTTCCCATGGTCCCCTTTGTTTGGTAAAACAAACACGAGGAAATCTCCCACTGTAGCTGTCTGGAAGCACGTGGCTCAGTGGCTGTAAACATATTCATCATACCACGGTCCGTCTCCAGAACAATCTTAATCTTTTCAAGCTGGAAGTCTTGCTTCCTAAGCTGCCATTTTCCTCTTGTGGCCCTGGACCAATAATCCTGTCTGTCTCTTGGATAACTGTGCTAAGCACAAGTACTCCTTCAGCACCTGCCCTTCCCTGTCTGGCTTATTTCACTTGGAGAAAATATCCTCAAGGGTCATCCACACCGTGGCTTAGGTCCACTTCCTGTTTAAATGCTGAGCCAGAGTCCACGGTCCACCGGCGTACCGCATTTACGTATCCGTTAGCACGAGTTGGGTCCCTGTGTTAGCTACTGAGGGTCATTTTAGGTCCACTAAGCTTGTTGAGAAATAATGGTGAAGGAAACCTGATCTGAATAAAAATACCTGGGTGATTAGACTTCCCTTCACCTCTGTGTTCCTTCATATGTCAAGAGTCTTGGATGGTGGCTGAAATCCATCGTTATCTTTGGCCCAGGAAGAGAGCCTGGCTGTGGGGGGCATCAGGATCCAGAATCCTGGGGTGTTCTTGTTCTCTTGTTGCTGTGTCTTCACGGGATTGATCAAGCTGGAATACACACTCAGGAAATTGGCCTGGCCTTTTCTCCCTCTGTGTTTCTGAATCTCATACTTAATGATTTCACTGGGACACTGGCTGCTCCCCCCACCCCCCCACCCCTTTCCCCGGCACAGAATGCAGTCTCTGGAACATGCCTGGATCATCACGCTTCTCAGTTGATTCCCAGTCCTGGCCGTGGAAAATCGTGAGATGTGCACGAGCAATCTGAAGTGTCTCAAGCCCTCTCCGGCATGAATATCAATTAGTGGGTTGGTAATATGTCACAGAAATTAATTCTGGCTTTCCTGGAGCTCATGAAGACAACCAAATACTCGCGACTCGAAGCCAAGCCTGAGCAATCGGGCCTCGAAGAAGACGGTCGCTGAACTGCTCCAGGTATCAACATGGCAGGGGGCACTGGGCAGAGTCACGAAGGGTGTCAACCACTGGCCTTCCCTGCTATGGTCCCCAGGAGAGCCAGCTTCCCCAGGGACACCGTGGCTGACCTCTGCTTCTACCCTTCAGGGGAGGACAGCCAGAGATCTTGAGTGAATTCCACACAGAGATTCTTCCCATTGGGCAGAGTGTCATTTTTCTTTTCAAAGGAAATTTAAAATGCTCTTACCAAAAGAAGGGGGAGGCGGGGGACCGATGCTGGGCAGGCAGAAACAACAGATGTCTACTGCAGCAGGTCTATTCCGTGTATTTCGCCAAAAGACCAGAAACCATGCCACCACACGTAGAGCAACGCACGTAACTTTGTGTGGATTCCCGGGGCCTGTCCACCTCACATTTGGCTGACTTTGTCCCCTATGAGCCTCTGTCCCTGCTTTTCAGCGAGCAAGCAACGCCTTCCTCTTCCAATGTCACTCCCGCTGTCTAGTTTCTATTATTTTTTATTTATTTTTTGCTTCAACCAGGGTATCTTCGATAAATATACTCAGATTAAAAAAATGCAACCTTCCCTCACTCCACTGACTGAACGAATATCAAACAGTGCCAGGGAGAGACCTGTTATGAACCTGTTTATGATAAAACTGTCCAAATTACTTCGCATTATTTTTAGTTGGGGAGGGGGTGGAGGAAATGGGAGTATTTTTGTGAAGCGAGAGTTGACTTTTATTGTCATATTCCACCCTGAAGAGATATCATATATCTCTCCTCTAATGAAGTGCTTTCTAGAAAGTCAAATATAGTCTTCTCTTTCCAATCTGTAGATGTCACCCATCGCTATGGTAACCCAAGGTTTCTTGATTTATAAGTCTCTCTTTTCGTGAGAAAAGTAATTTCAGCTTAATTTACTAATGGATTTTTACTCCATTTACAATAACAGATATGCCTGGCCACACCCCTTTTTATTAAAAATCTGTAATTGGAATTCTGTAAATGAAAAGGTTATTTCTCAAAGACTGAAATGTAACATATAGTAGGAGAATAAAAGGGGAAAAACGTGAATAAAGAAGCATATCAAAGTCAAAATACAGTAGAAACTTCAACGGCAATTTCTCGAAAAAATATAACATTTATCTTAAAAGATCAGAAGATAAGCTCAGAATAGTAATGAGAATACAAAAAGAAATACTTTTTTTTTTTTCAGTCAGAAGAATGAAAGTCTCAGGTTCCACGGAGCCTTCTGCTCAAGAATGCTTGTATTTATTTCTTCTTTGTTGTGGGAAATCCTGGAACGTAGATTTAAATAGACAGTTCCAAATGGTATTTTGACACATTATACCAGGGCTAGATATGCGCTAGCTTAGTACAGTTCCTGCTTGATTTATACTAGATGCAATGTTGGATCCAAACAGCTACAGAAAAATTCTCACTTGAAACAAAGTGAGATGTCCTAACAAATCTCGTTGTCTGTCAAGTGGCTGTGTGTTTATCCCTTCACAAAATCAACAGGGAGGCTTAGCGGGAAGAGAACTGGGCCAAGGAAGACTTTAACTTCTATTTATTATTAAGCGCCCTGGTTGATGTGCTGTAGGTCCTTCGGCAAGTTGTGGACTCGCTCCGACTCTTCCAGGCTTTCAGGCCATTGCATTTGATTCTCTCAAGATTAGGGAAGACAAGGGGACTAAAGGCCCTCAAATGAATAAAGACATAATCCAATGTTGGGACTGTCATATACAGGACCAGATCAGGACAACGTCTTCCCAGGCAGGAAGACAGGGAATCCGGCCTCTCTGGAGTGTTGTCTGTAGCCTATGGTCCCAGAAAGATCAAGGAAGGCCAGAGAAGAGAAACCCACCAATACGAGCAGAGTAAGTACACCGTGCCATAAATGTCACCAACACCAAACATATCCAGCCTCCAAGGGAGGAGGAGAATTCATCCAGAATCGCCTCACTTACTTCTTAAAGTTTAATTTCCCTAATATTTATATCCATGGTTATCCCTCAGCGTGAGCAAGTAGAGTACCTCTCTGTTCTCAGGACCAGTGACTACCAAACATTCGGTGCTGTGCAGCCATCTGGGGGTTCGATGGAAACTTCTTTCTCCTTCCCAAACTCCAGGACTTGATGAGAATTTTTCAACCATCCCCAACCCAAATCCCTCCATGTCCTCTCAAGGATATGGAGATGAGAGCGATGACAGAACGTGAGGATCATGTGATGGATGACTTCAGCATCTTCTAGGTTTCCCCACATCTCTTCCAACCTCTACAAAGCAAGGATTCCTTTTCTCTGATTCTGGAATCGTACGTGGCTACCGTGCAAAAGACCTACTATTATTTTCAGAAAGTCTGAGCTTAGTAGCTTCTTAAACTTAATCCCTAGCCCATGATGCTGCCCAAATTTGTTTTTGGCCCTTTCAAACATTATTTCAAAAAAATTATTATTCTACAAACAAAACCTCAGTCTTACAAATTCAAGCAATTTAAAGTGGTCGTGGTATCCTATATCTATAATCTCATTTCTCCAGGAGATACGAATTGAGGGGCTGGTGGTTCAAAGGCAGCTGGGGTCCTAAGTTAGTGAGACCTCCTACTTAAACCAACCAGCCAAGGATAGTGGTTCCTATCTGTAATCTCAGCGGCACAGCTGGTATACTTAGGAGGATCACCGTCCAAAGGTCAGCCTGGCCAAATGCAAGATTCTATCTAAAACAAAACCAAACCAAAAAACCTAAACATAGCCTGAAAAGCATCAAGGAGTGGAGATGGTGTTCGGGTACTATGCACAAGAAAGAGAAACCGGTGGCCACTGCCTTCATTCCTCACTGCCCGTTCCCTGACGCAGTGGTCCGCCCCCAAGGCCCTTCCCCTGCTCCACGGCAGAATGAGTTTCCAGGCTCATGACATGAACTTTCATAGTGTTCATTCCCAAGCTGTCAGAGCAGCACTCAGCGGATGACCTCCTACGCTCCTACCTACAGGATAGAAAACTCCACTTCCACAAGATACCCGCCAATGCCTACGTTTAACCAAGAAACACTGCAGTCAGGAAGGAGAGAGATCCACCTCTCAAGACCGTGGGCCCAACACGGACAACTACAACAGAACGGCCAAGAAGTGTCTCACACATTCACACGGCTGGAAACGAAAACAAAAATCTTAATATTTCGTGCTACAGGAAAATGATATGAAAATGGAAGGTTCAGTGTCCACCCGGCCGTTTGCAGGGGGAAGGACCCGTGATCATTTGTTTGCTTACTATCCGTGGCTTCCGGTCCCAGCAAGCTCACCCTGAAGCAAGCGTACAGTCTTTAATAGATACACTGAAGCTCTTTATCACTGACCTCTGGTCCACTTAGCAGAGTAGCCTAGACAACAATCATAGGATTTCTATCACTTCTAACAGGAACTAAAACCCAAACAAACCAACTATTTCTTTATGATACTGGATTTCATGATAAACTTTGATTGAAAATTCCACTTCTTCAGGAACAATTGTTTCCCTCCTCTTTTTTTTTTTTTCTCCCACGTTGAAAGAGAACTTCCTGGAGGGTCGAGACTCCATCTTGTTGACTTAAAACAGATATACTACTGGCAATAAGTAGTCTGGGATGACATGCCAATTACATCAAATGAAGCTCATGTTAATCAGATGGATTCCCCCTTGCTTGCTTGGCTTACTCAAACTTCCCGTTGCCCATTGCTTTCTATTATCCACAGCTCCCAGTGAGCATCCTTCTACTATCTTAAGTCATAGATGAAATCTTCTGTGACATGTCATTACCCCAAGTGCTCTCACAAACAGAAAGAAAGAAGAAAAAGAGCGAGGGGGAGGGGGAAGGGAGGGAAGATGTTAAATATCACGCACTAAATATAAACTCCTATGTTTCAGAAGAGTATTAACAACCTATGCCCAAACACCATTTGGAATTTCTAACATGGGGTGCTTTTTTCACTAATTTATAAGCCATAAAGTAATCGTTTCCATATTAGCTTAATTATTAGCACTGTTCAGAAACTCTTGATATGTTAGCCTTTGCAGATTTCACTTGTGGAAATTACCTATTTTTATCCTTTCTCCCTTTGCTTCAGAGTTGCGGTAATGTTGCTCATTTGTTCTTTGTGGATTCCTGTAATTAATACTGTGTCAAGAAATATCCTCTCTCAGTTCTTCATCCATAAGTGCGTTCATGGGTTTCATTTATTCAAATTCACTTAGGTTTACACTTGACCTGAAACCCCTTTGTATGTGCTTCTATCAATGGTGTTTCTCAACAGAGTCAACTACATCATCTCCTCTTGCCCACAAATTCATATTCCTGTAATCATTTTCACTTGTTACCTTACCTCTGACTTTTCTTATCCCTCTAGTCTATGCATAAGTTCTTAGTCAAGTACTACAGTCTCACTAACATGACTCTGAAGTGCATCATCCTATCTGAGGATGCAAGGTCCTTCCCTTCCTCTTTCTTTTTCTTTTATTGATTTAGCTGTTTTATAGCTGTAATAATCCCATATAAATTTTCATGAAACTATCAAGTTCTTCAAAAAGTCCATTGTGAATCTTAACTGCAATTGTCCTGACCTAGCTTATTGGAGGATCGTTGACATTATAGAAATTTCTATCAACTAAGCCTGCTCTATCACGGTGATTGTTTATCGAGTCCTCTGGGCTTTATTAGAATTTTGAATGTCCTCTGTAGATGCTAAGGACAGCCTTGGTTAGGTTAGTGTCTAGGTACTTTCTAATTCTTACAGCTATGCTGAATAGAATCTTGTTTCTTTTCTGTGAAGTCAATGTTGCCAAGAAAACGACCTCCAATATTTAATAAACAAAACTTGGGGGATGTTATTACATCTGGTAGTTTTTCTGTGGATGACAATATCAACTGCACATAATAAAAAAAAATCCTCTTTTCTTGAACATTTAACTTGCTAATGGTTTCCTTTTTCTTCGTGGCTCTAGCCAACTCTGCTAGTGTCCCTTTGGAACAGAAAATACTTCTTTTGTTTCCAGTCGTAAAGTGAGATCCTTTAAAGTTTTGCTAGCAAGCAAATCATTTGCTGCATTCACACCAAACTTGGAATGGGAGAAGGCTGTTCCCTTGAAGTCCCCATTTCCAGACATGCTTAGAAAGTCAAATCATTCATAGGTGTGGAGACCTATCCCAGAATATTCTTGTCTGCAGTGGGAAAACCATTCCGTGTGCCCTCTGCGTGGTTTTTATAACGGGTTGATAGTGGCGAACGTGACTTGTGCCGTGACATTGTCAGCATCCTATGAACTCTCACACCAATTGTGGGCCCCTAGGGAAGCCCAGAGTCAACAAGAGAAAGGACAAAAATGGGGGATGATCTCCTACCCTCTCCCCTCCCCGGCAGTAAGACACGCAAGCACCAAGCAGCAGAACTGAATCCTTCTCTGAGCTCCGTGACAGGGAAAGCCTGTCAGTGAAGAGAGACACTGGCTCTGAGGGTGTCAGTCACTTTAGATGGTGAAGATGGCTCTTCCCAGGAGTTGACTGTAGCTGGCGGGGAGAGGAAGGGGTCCCGCAGGGTGCCCTGGCTGGGAGCAGCTCCCTCTCCTCGCCAGGAAAGCCAGCAACACTGAGGACAGATCTGCCCCTCACCACCCCCGATTTCTCCCTTTGAGTTATGTTTTTGACAGCTCTGAAGAGGTTAGCATCGCATCTTATTTTGGCTCCGATTAACCTTGTCTTCTGTTTTTCAACTTTTAATATTTACTGTGCTTTTACTTTTAATATTTGCTGCATTGTTTGCAGCAAATGTATCTTCCTGTAAAGAGTATTTTGTTGAGATTTTATTATTATTATTATTATTTGCACAGTCTGAAATCCTTTGGCATCTGTGATAATTATCGTGGTTCTTGTTGGAGTTGGACGTTTAGCTTTATAATCTTCATTTTTCTGTGTTTTAGTTTCTTCCCTGTTCATCTGTCTCATCTGGCTTTGTGTTATATAAACAAGTCCTTTTCTCCAGATATTCAGCGCTGGGCATCTTGCATTTGAATTCATGTTTTCTGCTATTACTTTAAAACCTAACATCTCTTCCCTCTTAATAACGTCCTAAATTGGTCAACATATCTTGTCTTTGGTCTATATTTGTAGTTGTAGATTGTCCTGAGATGTGATGAAAATACATTTCTGTTTCCTTCCATGGACTTTTAGCTTTTCTTAACCACTTTGGTCAAGTGATGGAAATTATCTCGTTCTTCATATTACTTATAGAATCTTCCTTGCATCGCAGGTATCTTTCTTCTGTGTGTACGCCTCTAAGTATATTTCAGTGTGTGTCTTTGTTTCAAAGAGAAAGGATCTGCACCCCACAGCATGTGCTGACAGGATTAAACACAGACTGTTAGCTTAAACTTTACTTCTGCCAACCCAGGGTACTGTTACAAAAGGCCAATGTCAGTCTTAACCCTGCTGCTCTATAGGTGATTTGTGCATCCTCTCTGGAATTCTTCGTTTGAGACAGTCTAGTGACACAGTCCAGTCTGGCCTTGAACTTGTGATCCTGCTTGAGCCCTCCCTCCTCCTCCCCCACACCTCCCCACCACCCCAAGTACTAGGATCACAGAGATAGCATCCCGCCCAGATTCTCTGGAATGAGCATCTTTACCTCTTGGTCCTTTAGTTACATCATATCTGAAGTTTGATATTGGCTTTCACGTATCTCTTTCTTAATTTTACCCCCATTTGCCATGACAGCGTTTAACTTTTTATGATCCCAGAACAATTCAATTTAATTGTATTTTTTAACATCTTTCCCGATTCCCCTTTTTCTTCTTCTTCCGGATATTTTCAGGACTCAGGTTATCAGTATCTTTATTTCCTGAGACCCCTCTCCGCGGACGTTCCTTTTATATTTTCCATCTCTGTAAATTTCCCGCCGTCTCTCCTGGAATCCACCCATCCATCCAGGACCCTCTAAATCTCCCTGTCCTGCTCTTTAGTCTAACTACTTAGTTCTTTATTCCCGCCATGTTGTTTTTCACTGTAATGTTTCCACTTGGTGCTTTTGTATGTTCTTCTTGTTTCTTCGCATCGTTCTGCACACCAAGGAGATGGAAGCATCCTCCTTTGTCTTTTACAACATGTGTGGTGCTTGCTTTAACTTGTTCCTCTCTGTGCTCTGTGTCGGGCCTGGCTTGGTGGATGCTGGTACCCTGAGCCCCTTCCTTCGCCAGCAGTCAACCTCCCCCAGTGTGGTTTTCTGCTTGCAAAGAGAGGCCTGGCTCCCTGTTGCTTCTGCCTGGATTGCAACAGGAGGCTGAAGGCCTGGATTTTGGTGCCTTTAGGGGAAACTAGGGAGTTCAAAGGGACAAGATGCAGGGAATGGAGCTCCAAAAGCAATGGGAAAGTTGTCAGGCGTTTCTACTTCCAATGCTCTGGGACCACTCCGGGATGAGCTTTCCACCGTCAGCCTCTCCTGGAGATGCAGTACTGAGGACAGGCAGGTCCCAGGGTCCTAAGGCTTCACGGCTGGGCATGGGAGGAACGGAGAAATCGCAGGCTCGGCTTGCGTTGGCGAGCCTGACGGGGTTTATACACTCACACCAATACGCAGCTTCGATGTCGCTATCATCTCAGCCTCGTTCTCTGCCCACACAAAAGCCAACGTCTTTTAGTGCAACTCGGGACCAAAGCAAACCTCCTCTTGTTATTTTCCTCCTTTTCTCCATAAACACCATGCATTCCAAACTCCCAAGTCGGCAAAGCCAACCTCAGGGAATCCTCTGAGCTTCTTTGTAGTTCTGCTTTGTAGTTCTCCAATCCATGGTTCCCTGTAGATTCCACAGTGCCCTCAGAGGTCACTTGGCGGGGAAGGTGGAAATCATAGCCAAAGCCAGTCTGTTACGTCAGCAACCCTCCATCCCATAGTGTCCTGCAAGGCCCGCCTTTACCTCTCCAGGTCATGTCCCTGGGGTGGCGTCAAGATGCCTAGGTCTCCACATCTTGGATCAAACACTCCCCATCCATTCTTTCATCTATTCTTCCTGCAAATATCACTGAGCCATGAGCCACACCAGCCATGTCACAGGTGCTCAGGGCACGGAGATGAACTGGAGTCAGATCTAGACTTGGAGCATTTGGCCAGCCAGCATGAAAGGACCCTGGGAAGCCTACCATAAAACTCCTTGGAAACATGTGAATTACTTACGTGAATTGCAGTGGCGATTAGAATAAATTCTCTCCTATCCTACATAACTCAAAAACATTGTTTTTAATGAGCGATTATTTCTATTTCCCAGGCCTTATTTCTCATTGTTTAATTCTTTGAAAATAGCATTTCACATTATTGAGGGGAGGGTTAGTTCATCTGCGGATTGCTGTGCCTTCTGGGATACCTTCTGTTCCCAAAGGCTGAAGCAAAACCCAAATTTACTAATGAACTGCCAAAAATTTCATCTCACAAATTCCTACTCATATGCCATTACCATAAAGGCTTTGTAGTTATTACAGCAATGAGTATATAGCCTGCAAACCAGGACAGGGTGGTTCCAACTAATTTATTACTTATGCTTCTCACAATTTAAGGAAGAAAATAACTCAGTAGGCACGCATGCGCAGATAGGTACATGCAGATATGTGTGTGCGCATACATGCTTACACATCTTGTGTGGGGGAGAGAAAGAGAAAGAAATAAAGGCAGAGACAGAGAAAGGAAAGCCACATTTTTTTTTTCTTATTTGGCATGGAACTCTTTTTCTGTGAAACAACAAACGACTGATTTTATCTTTGTTCTGTGAACTCATCGTGTCAGCCATTGGAAGCTCTTCTTTAAGTCTTCATCTGTTTATTCATTTGAAACATGCTAATTTGCCACTGACGACACGCTAGGTGCTTTGGCAGTGCTGAATATGTAACGTTGCGGTGGCAGGTTTGCAATGGATCACCTTAACCGCGCTGAGCTACGGGTCCCAGCAAACCCTCTCTTCCATAATTCTGGGTAGGTTGAACCACAAGAGATCTTGTTAACATTCATCAGAGGAATGGTCCTCAGTAAGACAAAATGACTAAATTCTCCGTTACTGAGCATGAAAAGTGGGGTCTCATTTAACCCCCCTCTCTACCTGACCAGCTCTCCTCTCCTCTTTTCTCCTACTCCTAGCGAACGGTGCCATTTTATGATCATTCTTTCTGAATCCCACCTTGACCTGGCACATGCTGGTCCTTTCTAAGAAGACGGGATGCTTCTCTTGCCCAGCTTCTATTGTCAGGTCCATATTACTGTCCGTCATACAACACTGGCTTCCTAGACTTCCACCACACCCAACACCGCAGCACCTTTTCTTCCCTCCTCTTCCTTCCCTCTTCCTTACTTTCCCCTCCCCCCTTTCTCTCCCCTTCCTTTTTCTTTCCCTTGTTAAGAATGGAACTAAAGGCCTTCTTCCCTTCTTCCCTCCTTCCCTCCCTGTCCCTTCTTCCTTTCTTCTGGCTGGACTGGAGTTTGAACTCAAGGCCTCACTCCTGGCTAGGCAGATACTCTACCACTTGTTCCACCTACTCAATCGCTTTTTGCTTCAGTGACTGTTTCAGACAGGATCTTGCACTACGGTCCTATCACCATGCTTCCCATAGGTCAAAACGCAAGTGGAGACCACCGCCAAGCTCCTGCATAGCCTGCTGACAGCAGACTTTCCTACGTGTGGGCCTGGCCTCCTCCTTCCTCCCCTCCTCTCCCTTCCCCCGCTCCCTCGGGCAAATGTACTGGCACAACAGATGTGTGCCACTGTACTTGGCTCCTCTTGATTTTTTTTTACACGCATGAATACCACCAGTGCTCACAGCAAATGCTCCCACTGAGCGGGCTACCGCCACAGCCTCCTCTCCCCTCTCCATCTCCCCCGCCTTCGGCTGCCCTCCGAGCCACACGGGGCCCACGCATGCCCCGTGTGAGCTTTTCTGTAACTCCAAACTCTTGCACAACTGCAAGCACTACAAGGGCAAATGCATTTTCCGAAGTATTCATTTGTGTCTCAACAATGCCCGGCAGATCGCGAGGAGTGCAGGGTCTAACTAGACTACTTAATAGTTTATACGCCTCTCAACTATGACATTAGAGGTGGCTGGGAACCGAATAGTAGAAAACCAGAAAAGAATAATTAATAGCTCCCTGATAATCAATAAAAGCAACTTGCCTGCATAGGGGATGTCAGATATTTCTGCTTTCTTTCTTCAACGCCATCAGAAACTCGTTGCTACTCCGATGTCATCCTGAAGCTACTACATATTCAAGATGCAAATTAACAGTAAGCTATCTGTGAAAAGACTTACATTTTTCTGTCACTGGCAGGATATTTCCATAACATATATTTTAGAGTAGTTATAGATTTCAAATTCTTAAGGGGGTAAAATGAATTCATTACTTTCATTAAAATAATCTCTGTGTTATCTTGCAGGTGACATCTAAGTAACATTTATTACAGTATGAGACTTCTATAAAGAGATTTTACAATAAGAATTTCTGATGGGAGCTAGGAAAAACAATCCTTCTAACTTTCTTTTGAGTCTAATAAGAGACCCATTATTATTAAAGATAGTCAACTAAACTTATTAGATGCATAAAAATGACACCAAGTACCAGAAATATTCTTGGTGTACAGATAAAATTATTATGTAATGACATAAGAAGCTAAGAGTGCTGAATATTTGAAGTAATTTCATTTATTGGAATCAGTGGCTCCACTGCTTTACAATTAGAGAACGTGGAAAAAAAATCAGTCACTGAAACCATAGATTCTCTTTCCTTACGAATATGAGTTGTACAATTCTCCTACTTCTTTTGGCTCTCAGACCATGCTTCCTTTTGGAAAGACCCACTTCCATATTTCATTGGCATTAGCCTGGATTTCTTAGTTTGAGACTCACAGCAGAAAAACATGTCAAATTTTTCAGAATTAGGAAATCAACAGGCCTGAGCCCTAAGAAATCAAAGTGTTTTCTAAATGTCCACTAATTATGTGTATATTTCCATTTTAGTACCTTGTATGCTAATTCTCTAAGGACAGAATTACTAGTCGATTTATGAAATAGGATCTTAGTTATCAGTCTATAATGAACATTATTCGCTTACTAGCCTAAAAGCCTATTGTCATAGCAAATGTCATTATGTATAAATAATGGATAAAAGTGGACTTTCTAATACAACACTGAATAACAAGCATGTTAGATTTCTGTGTGTGTGTGTGTGTGTGTGTGTGTGTGTGTGCACGCATGTGTAGACCCAGTGTGTGGACCCAGTGTGGTTAAAGTAATGAAACAGAGGTAGTTAGTGAGTCTTCCTGACAAAGAAGCAAATAGTAACCAATGGGGCGGGGGCGGGGTGGGGGGGAAGGGAAGAAGGGTGGGCAACCTCTTTCTAATTAATGACTTTTTGCAATCACTACTTGCTGTCTAGAAGCAAGAAGTCCAGGTTGGGTGTTTAGCCTGGGCACTTACCATTTGATATCATACAGCCAATGTAAAGAATTCTCCCCTATCAATTACTTACTACAAACAAACTATCAAGTCACTTTGAAATAGTTAAACAAATCCATATATTGATATGTTCTGGCATATCTCTTTTATGCTTCATTGAGCGGACTTGAAGTTGATGCGGAACAAACTGTGTAGATATTTCTGAGATCTTAAAGTCGGGGTGGGGATTCTCAAAGGAGACTAGGGTTCTGATGCATTACAGAAATGCTCGGCTCTCCTATCAAAACAGAAAAACACGGGAACATTCGTCCAGGGTCCCCAAATTAAGGATGCTTCTTAAAGCTTCCATTTCATTAAATTGCAAGGCTGTAGAGAAGTGTCCTGCTAAAATATTGTGATTAACACAGAGGAAGCTTAACAGACACAGCTATTATAGGTGAAAGACCGCTAATTGCCATCTTCCCAATAACTTATTGATTTTAATCAAATCTTCCCAGAGCAGCATGCCAGAGGCAAATGGATAACGAGATACAGGCAAAAACACAACAATGGAAGGGGTAAGATGGAAGAAATTATTCATGTTTGATTTGTACAAAATTGAACAAATATTCTTGATCAGAATTTATACAAATATAGATTCGTTGGGAAGGTGCTATCTAAATTGCCTCTCTCCAAGTGTATTGAAAATTACCATAACTGTTAGCATTTTTAATTATTTTGATCTGCTGAAAATAGATTAAACTGAATGGGAAATTGGCTTATTAAGGCTTATATATTGGAGTTAATATGAAATGTTCCCAGCCACCGTGTCTTGTCTAAAAGGCTCTCGCTATCTCTGGGTGACAGCGGTGGAGGGAGGGTTGGGGAGGGGGGGAGTAATGGGTTTAATCCTCAGAAAGCAAAGAGTTTGGAAGTGGGTGTAAGTGAAAAACCCTTGCTTGCCTATCTGAAGCAACATGTTAATACAATTGGGACTGGGGCTGCTTCACATAAATGAGCCACCGGCCTGTGGGGGTAGACAGAAGCAAATTTTTGTAGGGGTGTGGGGGCGGGAATCTTGCGAGATTAAACTTAACACTTTACAGAAACATGGAGAACCCTTGAAATCCATCGTGTGCTACAAGAACAGCTTCTCAGGGTGAGAACACTGGTAAGTGCACACTCTGGGAGCCCTTGCCGAAGCCACCAAGGCCCTGGCACCGACTGGCTGTTTTCTTTGGGAGGTTGTTTTCTTTGGGGGGGACATCTTATTCATCAAATTGTGGACACTGGACCAAAGATAAAACTCAAAGAGAAGTGAAAGTATCTTCTTGGTAGAAGATGGTTGCCTTTACACAACAAAATAATAGTGTCAATATTTCAATTTCCAAACTGTTTATTTCAAGATCTAACAGAGCACGAGGTCGTTGAACAGCTCCGGGCAGCGTCGGTCTACTTGAATAATACTGACATTTTGCAGTTCTTAATTGTGGGGATTGGATTTGGGGCTCTCTTAGTGTCCTTACTAGCATCACTGATCTTCATCCACCAGATACCAGCAGCACCTCCTGCCCACATCCATGACAACCCACTATGTCTCCTAGTAGGCATTTCTCCAAGGGGGGTTCTTAGTTCTCTCCTCCATTCTGCATCTCTGCGAAATTTCTGTTTCATTCTAAACGTTAGAAAAACAATACAGAAATTTGCCTCGTGGCTCTGAGATCTGGGGAGGTTTAGATCCAGGAGAACGCCACTATTTATGTCCAAATTTGAAAATCATGAGATTAATTGACTGTAAGACACAGGTAGAAAAAAAAAAAAAGGCTCACCACGATATCTTGAAAAGGCAGGTAGAAGGTAGAGATCATGAAGTAACAACTGCTGGTGAACGTCCTAGGGCCAGAATCGAATCCAACAATGGCAAATGCTTCCTAAGCACCTGCCAAGTCCAGCTGACTGGTCCTGGTTGATGGAAGTTCTACATTGAGAAGGATTCTGCGGCTGCGTCCAGGCTCAGCAGGAGAGAGCTCAGTGATGGATTAGTAATGTCTATTTGATCAGCCCCAGGGGACTCATGGGACATATTCCACATACCAGCCCCATTCCTTCTGCGTCCTTCCAACTGATCTGGAGTCTAGACTACTTTCAGTTCCCACAGAGACCACGGCATGCTGGTTTGGGGTTATGCAAATTAAGACATCAAAGAAGAACGTGAAATCAAGGTCATTTCTAAATACTAAGCCTCTAGGTTTTATGTTAGACTCTTAGACTCGCTACTGAATGGAGTAACAGTTCTAATCTTCAATATCCAAGTGTTCTGTCATTCTGGCCCCCTAAACAGAGAAAGGTATAATGGGCTTTGAAAACAACCACACAGTCACAACGCCTCGATTTTCTCAAACTACACGGTGCTTCTAAACGAAGAACTCTTTGTGAGATGGTGTGATTCTAGCATCCGAGACAGTATGAAGAAATCCTTGACCTGGACTCTAATGTGTACTTAGTTTCTAACCATAATTTGTGAGGCACTGTGGACTCTTGTGATCAACTTCTGACTTTCTTCAAGGCTGACAGTGGTTGTATATACAAACATGATCCTGGAATGAATGAACCAGAAGTGGCCATGTGAAAGACCATTTGGGAGAGATACCCCTCAAAGAACACTTAGTATCATGTCTCTCATAATATAAAAGAACTGCTTTAGATGAATACTAAGTAGGTGCTGATAATCCTAGTAATGCATAAAATTATTTTGTCTTACCACCACATTATCCCTTTTCTTAACATTTATCTAGCTAACCTGGCTTGGTCTAGCAGTTTGCTTGCTAGGCAAGCAAGCTGGCTAGAAGCCGGTATTCAAAGAGAAATAATGCATTATGTGGGGATGGTGGCTCACACGTGTAGTCCCAGCATTTGGGAGGTAAAATCATGGGGACTGGGGTGTTAATATATGTCATACTCTAAAAGGTAAGTCTTCTAACCAGGATGGTACTGTAATGAGCTCAGCACAGTGCACCCGAAAAGGTACAAAATGGGCAAAGATAAATAATCAAAACACGCCTGATCTCAAAGGCTCTTCAATAGAGAAGGTTGACATTAAACTGTTGATTTCCCTTTTTGTTGTTTGTTTCAGAGTTGCTCTAACTCCTCTGGTAAAGGTAAAATAAAGATGGAGACAGACCGTATAGTTAAATGTGCAGTTCTCTAACTCAAGGCAAGGAAATCCTACTCTCATGGATTGTGGCTGTCAAGGTGATATTTCCTAAGAGTGAAGGCTTGAGATGTGTCGGGCCCACGGGTAGGAGAGGGAAGACCAGCTTCTTGTGAACGAGGCCTTGCAAAGCATTTGGGAAGGGGAGTTTCTAAAGACAACGGCCATGAAAACTCTGTGAGAAAGGCCAAAGAAGTCGCTGGCTGGCTGGTTCGAGACCTTCCAGCTATGTCAGGGTCGAATGCAGACCACTAAGCCTCAGCTCTAATAGAGGGGCCTTCCCAAGGTCAGCATTCAGGCTGGCCTTTGTCTACTCTGACCATTTTCTGGGAAAATATTATATTGTTTTCTCCTCAGGCTGCTTGTATTTTGTATTTGCAAAGTCCTAGGCCATGGAAAGATTAAGTCCACTGCACAAGTTGGAGGTGATTTGGAAATATATCCACCCCATAGTCAACTGACAATGATGACAGCTTCAGAGGGACGAATATACTTTATGAAACACAAATCACATTTGATACTTAGTGGGGAGGACACTGGAAGTAATGCCTGACTTCTTCCATTTGAAGCAATCAGAGCTCTGTGTGTGTGTGTGTGTGTGTGTGTGTGTGTGTGTTGACAAAGCAGACCTGGTTTAAATCCAATATTAAAAAAAAAGGTCTAGGACTCAAGAGCAGACATCTTGTGTTGCAAGAAGGGGCTTCTTGGTAACTCAGTGCTGAACATAAATCTGAAGTAAAGTCAAGGACAGAGCTACCCAGGGAATTGCAGAAGTATATTTAGATGCACACTGCAATTGAACTACTAATGTTGGGTAAATGAGGGAGTAAACCAAATTACACGATTCGTTATCAGCTCCAAAGATTTGGAGAGAAAAGACTCCCATTTGAAAGAACACGCTGGGGTTTTTCCTTCCGAGAAACATGTTTCATGTCATACAGACACTAAGTAGATTTCTTTCACAAAAACTGTTACATTATCTGGGTAAACATGTCAATCAAAGACTACAACTAGCAATTTACAGCAATGATGTTAGATTTAACATCTAGAGAGCAAGATTCCAGTGGGAAATACTGCTTTTATTTACCTCTTTGTAACTAGAGCATTTCTTTTTTTTTTTTTTAAAGGTTTTTATAGAGGAGCTCTGAAAAGAGAGTATTTATGTTTTACCAAAACAAATCTTTAAAACTTTGAAGCCTTGTTATTGGATTGCTTTCTTCTTCAATTTAAGAGGTATTTTCACCAAAACATTATTTACAAAATTGTCAAATGCATCTACCCCTGAACATATAGTTTTTTTCTTAAAATGAAGATTTGGAAGAGTTATGACAAGGTATGTCATTCTACTTGCTTGCTAAATTTTAATCATTACTTATTAATTTTCTTATTTTTGTGAGATTTTTCTCTCAAACTTAATATTCTATTAAGGTAGCATCTGTTAGAGGAATTATCTTAGTTTTTAAAGCAAATTTTAGCTGATTACCATGAATCTACATAATTAGAATTAGGTCTAATTATGTAGTGTAAATACATGTAATATATTTATAACATATAATGACATAATTATGATTCACAATAATGTTTAAAAACTCCTCCTTAAAATTAGTAAGAAAAATATGCTACCTAGAACCTCTCCATTTTATTAGTTATTTTACAATGTATGTTTCTCTGCAACTTCTAAAATGGAACTTTGTAGGAAAACATAATTAAAAACAAATATATTTTAAAGTTATTTCCCAAAAAAGAAGTCTACTGAACCTTCATTAGGTCCTAAAGCTATAAATATTCCACAACCTATTTAAGAATACAACTTAGAATATTAATCTGAGTTAAGCATACATTTCCAAAATACCCTGAATATACCTATTTGGACTATCCATAAGATATACAAGAGCTAATGACAATTAACATATCTATCTGACTCAACAGGATAGAAAACACTAATAATTATGATGATGAATGTTTACCCATATTCTACATGGAAATATAACCAGGAAAATTGGCCACACAGGTGCCACGTTTTACCTTCTATTATAGAGCATACATTTAAGATTATAGAATGAAACAATTCATTTGATTTCCATTCAAGTGATGTTATGTTCTGTGATTTTTTTTCCTTAAAGGATCAGACAATGTATTTTAAGTTTATAAGTCATACAGACCAGGTCATAACTATTCAAGCCCATTCTTTGAGCTGTAAGGAACAACAGACCATCTTTAAGCTATGGAAATAGCTCTATTTAATGAAACTTGATTAACAAACAAGCAGCGGCTGAATTTGGCCTGGTTCACTTTGCAGAGCTCTGCACTATACCATTGTGATAGGAAGAATCTGATTCTAGAGTCTGATTTCTCAAGTTGCTATCATGCTTTTACCATGAAGCAAGTTGGTGAGCCCAGACAACTTACTTTGTGTGCACCATTACTTTGTAATGTTGGTGTAAGGATAAAAATGAAGTAATTTAGGTAAAGAACATTTCTTTGGTGGAGGAATAAATTGGATTTTCAGGATACTGGCCATGTGTATGGAAAACATTTAGTGATCACCACTAGTGTTTAGATTTTGATAGCACACATTTGTTTGCACGTTCATGTCTGAGAAGTATTTGTTTACTTGTTAAAGCAAAAATAACTGGACTGGTACATTATTTTTTGAAGGACTCAACATTACTATCTACTATCTACTGTGACCTTATAAACTAAAGTATAAACTCTACAAAAATACTAAAGAAAGAACATACTGGTAACTGTCTTTTTCACAATGTGAAACCTAGGGCCTTCTGCATTCTAGGCCCATTCCCCTCAGCCACCAAGCAACACCTCCCAGATAATATATACTCAGGTAATATATATTCACACATAGATAAAACATCATGTCCCAAATATAGAAAATCAGACAACCATGTCTTCATGCATATTCAACCACCAAATAATTGTTTGGTGCATAGTTTAGATAGTTACCAGGCTAAGGAAAGAGATCTTAAAAAATTCTTTTAACAGAGGAAAAGATGCAGAGAGCAGATAATAATTCAGCATGTTAGTCTAATATGTTTGAAGGGATTTGTGAGACTATTCTAATACATTGTACATGTTCCATTTTAAGGGATGTTCGGGGGAAATTTTATTTTGATGATCGCTGAATACTTGTTACATGATTTTTATTAACAGGTATTCATTTCAGCACCCAAACTACAAGCCTTTATAAGGAGAGGGCCGGTGTTTATATTTCCTACCAGGCTTCGCAGTTTCTGTACGTATGCTACCTGTCAAATCTACATTGTGAAATAAATCAATTTTGCCATTAAGTGAGCACGACAGCCACAGTGAACTCACCAAACTTTTCCTGAGGTCATATCACAAGTAACTGAAGTGTTGTTATAGGTGTAAGCATTCAAAGAGCCTTAGGATTCAAAAATGAAAATCTAACCATTTGCCAATCTTTCCAAAACACTGAGGAATAATGATATAATATTTGGTGGGGAAAAAACGAGGTAGTGAATAATTGATACGTAGCTCACTCTAGTAGCTATGCCGTTGAGTCTGTAACAAATGCTCAGTCCATGGAAGTGTGGGTATCCCAAGAACTGTGTTTGAAGCCCAGTTGTAGAGAAAGGACTTGTTCAAGTATGGGCGAATGCATTATCTCTAGGCTTTAGGATGTGGATCTCTAAATCAGGAAGCCTTTCTGAGTCTCAACACACAGAGCCTCTGTCGACCAGACACCAGAATTCTTCACTTCCCTCTGGGCACTATATTCCCACCCAGCAGTTGCTGCAAGGAAGAGAGGAGAACTCCATTTGTAACTTCAGGAAGGGAATGTACCCTGGAAGGTTGGAGTTGACCAGGGTTGGACCAAGGTTAATGATAAGCCACACACCCTACAGGCGTTAGACCAGACAGGTAAGAGTGAGCCAGGCCTCTCTCAGCTATGCTGGGGGCAAAATGCCAGTTCCAGTCTCTATACCTGTATCCTCTGGACATGTATTTGTTTTTCTTTTCCTCTCAATCTCCTCCAGACTTCTCTCTCCCCACCTTGCTCTTCCAGTCTTGAGTCTGGAGGCCATTCCCGTGTTCAAATGTTTCTCACATTCATTCCCCGGTGGGCCCCCCTCAGACTGAGTATGCCAACACACACCCAGAATGCACCGCACACCTGGCTTGCACGCAGCTCAGGCCCAGGATGCCTGCAGTCAGCACGGCGCTCTGCCCATGCCCGGTCCAGGTTTCCCTGAAGTTCACCTGGTCTCCACCCAGGCCCAAGGCTGGGCACCTTTAGCACACATCTCAGAGTATCCCCGTCCCTCTCCCCCTCCCCTCCCCCCCTCCTTTCCCCCTCACGTCCTTTTTCCCGGCCACCATCTGATCTGGGGGATAAACTTCCACAAAACGGCGGGCAGGAAATCCGTGGTGGGGTCACCCAAGGCCAAGGCTGCCCAGCCATCGCTCCGCGTGCTGTGCACCTACGTGCTTATGTTGAGAGGTTTGGGGTTTTGTTTCTTTACACCATGTTTAAATCGTTTTCTGGACTGGATCTGCACCCCAAGGCAAGCTCACTGTCCACCCTTGGATGACACGGCCCCGTGACTGACACCTGCATGCTCAACACACACGCTCCCTCCTCCCTCCTAGCCGACGCCTGTCTTCCGGGCAGCCATTCAGAACGCCTCCCGACACCACAGCAGGGCAAGACCTCCTCTGTGCTCCTGGCCGGTGAGTGTCCTCCCGCCTACAGAACCCCCAACTTATTTCACAAGTGTCTTACCTTCGTAGGTGCTGTCCTAAATGCCACCGCCGGTATCTGCCAGGGCCCAGTCAGGAAGGTGGGTCTGTAATAGCGAACGTTCAATCAATACAACGTGTCGGGAGTCCATGATCACACATTTCCCACCTTACGATTGTAGCCAGCAATAGCATTCTTTCCCCCCCCCCTTCTTCTGTGAATAGAGCGAAGACGGAGAGATTTCCATCACGGGCTTTATTACAGGAACATTTTCATCAAAGTCGGCTGTGGCCGTTTTCCTATTTGTGGGAGCCGGGGACCAAGCCGGGGAGTCCGCCACCCTCTTCTGCTTTAACTCAACAGCTCTTATCTTTTCCTTTGTTCTCTGGGAACTACGGGAAGGAATACGGTTGCTGATCTCACCAGAGGACATTTCTCTTATACACTTGGGCCTGAACTCGTGGACACCTTTTAAAATGGTTATTAGTAAGGTGATGAACGGAGGGGTCCCTGCTTCCTAAGTCAGGTGATGAGTACATTTCGGGGGGGGCGGATATGTCTGCCCCTTCTTTCACTCTCTCCCAGTTCTTCCCTTTCATGCCCACACGCATGTTGTACATTGTCTGTTCACACCCCTGGGCAGGGATTTAACAGAGGACAAAGATGCCCTATCCAGGATTAAACAGAGGGCACAAAGTCAGGGTCTGGGCCCCTCAGCGCAGAACATTTACCTCAACAACAAGAAGCACCAAAGTCTAACTTACAGATGGTGCGAAGGTAAAAAGATTCTCCTCCCTCAAATTCATGCCAACTCTGTCTAGTTGAGTAAACTCTGGGCTCTATATCTGTAGATGAAAATAGATATCTATATATAGATATCTATATAGCTATATATAACATCTACATATTATATATAAATATATGTGTATTATACTTTTTAATATATAATATATTATACATATTATATAATATATAATACATTATAGTATATTATATATTTTAGCTAATATATATGAATATAAATTTATATATCTATCTATACAGATATAGATATATATCCCATATATATACATACACATATATATACATATATACTTATATATGTGTGTGTGTGTGTGTGTGTGTGTGTGTGTGTATGTATGAAGATATCCTAAATGCAAACTTGAAGTCTTTTGCAAGCCATTTGCCTCCCTGGGTGAAGGATTGGCTACAGAGAGAAAGGCCGAGCAACAGATCTATTCATCGATGAACAGTGCTGATGCGTCTTCTGGAAGTCCTTTCGAGTGACTTGATTTATATCTATGTAGGGAGCTGACAGTGGGCCGGCGCCTCTCCCTTCCCATGCCCGCAACATGAGCCCACTCTGCTGAGGATCTTCGGGGCATGGAAGGTATCGTTACACACATCCTTCTCACGCAATCCACAGCAAGTAGAAACATAAACCAGCTGTTGGGAAAACTCAGCTTCCTGGACAGGTATAGTAAACTACACAGAGGCATGTGCACGGTCCAAGGACAATGCCAGGCCTCTGACCTCTTAATTCCTCCAAAGGGCACCTTGTAAAAACCCTTACAGTTAAGGCAGGTGCTTTCCCAGGATTTGGGCTATCACTGTGACAGGAAAGCTCACTAATGATTAGACAAGTAACCTGAGGATGCAGGTTTTATTTCATTCTTATTCTCCCCAAAAGACTGGTAAGCACCATTACAAACTTTTACGAATGCACAGGTGTTGGCTAGCACACGCTTCCCAGAGACACTCTTTTGCATCTCTTGGTATACATCCCGAGGCCCTGCTGTTGTTCATCGTCAAAAACAGCTCAAGATCCTGCCAGGGCTGCCTCTGGACCGCGTCTGTGCCTTTCCAAGGCTGGTCTGCCAGATTCCGGAGACCATTTTGCACCCTTGTTTCTGCGTGAAAGGTAACCCAAACATACACAACGTGTCACACCACTTGTCCCAAAGTCATTTGAGAACTCGTTAGTGACAGACTGTGTAACTGGCCAGCCTGGACCAGGCACTTAACCATTCCATCCATCCAGGAACGAGTACTGGAAACACGCCCTGCCTCACGGTCTGGGGGTCTTGAAGAGCCATAATGGAGCGTGGTTCTCCAGGGGTCTAGGGGACCCCACACCAACAGTGTCTAAAGATCCCGGGCTCTCAGTCGACACGGGGGCTCCTAGACATCACCCAGGCCTTCAGAATGGCAAAGAAAGCTTCACATGCCTCCCAAGTACCCGAGGCAGGCGGACGAGCCCTTGTGATGCTGGGTTTGAGGACTGAGAGGTTCAGTCCCAGTGTGACCTGAGGAATTCTCACGGCAAACTGCCCATCAGTTCCAGGCATGGATGGGCCTCCCCTCCCCCTCCCCCTCCCTTCCCCTGCCCCTCCCCCTCCTCTTCCCCTGCCCCTCAGCAATTCCCCCAACAGGCAGGTGGCAGGTATGCCCACTGCTGGTGAAGTCTTTGAGAGACTGGTTAGAAGCCAGGGGGAAAACAGCTCAGGAGGAAGGGTGGGAGGAGGTATGAGCTTCAGAATGAAAGTGGCTTGGGTTTGAAATGACTGCTCTTTGTGTTCCTGGCATTGAAGTCCTCTCTTTCCAAGGGAGGGGGGAGTGTGGAGATTTGGGGTGGTGTGGGGGGGGTGGTATGCGTGGAACAGATAGATAGCTCAACTAATTGCTGCTCTTCCAGCGAGGGTCAGCGACTTGAATGCGGAGCACGCCATGAGGTCTTTTTTCATAGCTACAGCATATCAAATGATTTAGGCCATTTCTGTGTCTGCTGAAATGGATTTTTGACAGAAATGAGGAGGTCTAAACATCGGTCATTATTGAGTGCTAATCACAGAGTATGAAGATACTTGTTTATGACTACTGAGCCTCTCAGGATGTTTGTCTCTAGCAAATGCCTTCCATTTGTGAAATTTAGGAATGTATCCACAAAGCCCTAAGGAATAACCCCCACCCCAAAATCATGTACAGAACCCTGGTGAATAAACAGCCTCCACCTTTTAAAATAGGTAATCCAAGGGGGAGCCGTGAATGAGACTTGGGAGTAACACCTGTCTATAACCAGGACAAAGCCACCACTTCCAATTCTGTTCTCTAGTCCCCGGTTTTCTAGGCAAGTTGGCGACGAAAATGTTTCCAGGTAACCTAGATTGCCGTTTCTGTAAGAGCTTGTGGTATCTGCAGTAAAAGAGAAAAAAGAAGTGCTGGGTGTGAGGAACACATTATCACCCATAAAAATGAGCAAGAAAGGAATCCTTTCAGGCCTGGCGGTGGGATGGATAAGAAGTTGAGAAGACCCATCCCAAGTGCAGTTCTGGAAATCTGCTATTTTTCCAGCCATCGTGGAGGGAAGATTTGGAGTGAGGTTGTTGCCTGGGTGACCCTGATTCTTACCAAGGTGTTGGATCACAGGCCCCTTGGCTCAAACATACTTTTCCAAAGAATTTATCCTCCAGAAATACACGTGTGAACACTGAACAATGTGGTCTCCAGGGACGTTTTCCCTACAGCTTTATTTGTCACAGTGTTTAGTTGGAAACACAAGTAAATGTTAATAAAAACAACTGGGGGCCTGAGCTGTGAAGTGTGCAGACACTGGAATGTTACGCGGTTGCTCAAAGGAAAGAGGTAGCCAGGTGCTGGTGACTCGCGTTTGTCATTCTAGCAACCCAGCAGGGTTCTGAGAATCACAGTTCAAAGCCAGCCTGGGCAGAAAGAGTCCATGAGACTCTTCTTATCTCCAGTGAACTACCAAAAAGTGGGGAGTGGAGTTGTGGCTCAAATGGTAGAACAGTAGTAACCTTGAATAATCTCAGGTACAGTGCCCGGGCCCTGAGTTCAAGCCTCAGGACTGGCACCAACAAAGAAAGAAAGAAAGATACATCTAGATTATGGATAAGAGAGTATATTCTATTATTAAGTTGAAAAAACAATTACAGAATAGCACCTGTGAATCCTAATCTATAGAATGTTGTATGTGAGCAGGAAGATAAATATCGAAGAAGATGTGACATGTTGATGAATTCTCTGAGTAAGATATAATATTCAAGCCCCCTGTTCTCTATCTTAATAATGTATTATTTTTTTCACCCCACAAAGAGAGACTTTATTAAGGCATCTAGGAGATGAGCAGTCCTAATCCCTTTTCCTTCTCTTATTTATCTACTTTACAATCGAGCAGTCTGGTGTCCCTGCTTTTGACTGGCCAGGATTTCACAAATTAGATCTTTGTCCAGAAGGCCACATAAACAGCCAAGGTCCACTAGAAACTTCAAAAGAGCAAAACGCCTGTTTGGCTGGCCTGGCCTTCTGGATTCTTGCCTAGCCGAGAGAGTGTTTATCTGCGTCTGCAGCGTTGTTCTGGCTGTGACAGGGAGGAAGATCAGCGACAACGGATAAGAAAGCTCAGCCGGAGAGGAGAAGGGAGGAGCCGGCTGGGAACGTTTCTTTCGCATTAATAATCTGGCAGTTCGTTTCCGAACTCTCTCTCTCTCTCTCTCTCTCTCTCTCTCTCTCTCTCTCTCTCTCTCTCGTTTGCACGGGGCGCCTTCTGTCAACGTTGTCGACACAAGTTGCTTTGACTTCACACTGGCTTGCGAGCTGGAGGGGCTGGCTTGGGTCCAGGGCTTTGCCCTGCAAGCTGAGCCTGCCACTCACTTGTACTCTTTGGCTAACGCCACTGGGTAATTTCACGAGCGAAGGTGGGGAGCTATTTATACATCCGATCTCTACCTTGCCTCCCCCTCCGCCCCGGACGCCTACCATCCACTAGCTACCCAAAGGAAAGTCCAAAGGTATGTGCGGGAGATGATTCTAGAAGCTACTAGGGCCTCTGGGGGGCGAGTAATTCTTCACCATCAGCTCATTATGAGAAATGTTAGTAAAGATCTTCCCTGGATATCCTTAGCAAATACCAGAGAGACAGGAAGAAACATGGAACAGTAGATCGCCAGGTACCCCTGGCATGTGCGCATCCCGAGATTCACGTGAAAATGCGGCCGTCCGTACAGGATTGCCCCTCGTAAGGACAAGGCCTACATCCACACAGCGGTGCCTAGAGCCTGCCATAGTGCCCACCCACCGCCCTTCTCATCCTCACTCTTTGCTGATGACGTGTCTCTCCATTTTGCTTTGAGTCTAGAAAGAAAAGGAAGGAAGGAAGGAAGGAAGAGGAGAGGAGTGTAGAGGAGAGGAGAGGAAGGAAGGAAGGAAGGAAAGAGGGAAGGAAGGAAGGAAAGAGGGAAGGAAGGAAGGAAAGAGGGAAGGAAGGAAGGAAGGAAGGAAGGAAGGAAGGAAGGAAGGAAGGAAGGAAGGAAGGAAGGAAGGCAAGCTCCACTAGTGACAGAACTGATTGAATTCTGTGGCTGTCTTTTTCCATGCAGCAATTCTCTCCCATCTGGGCTGATGAGATTGGTTGGAAAGGCCTCTCCAGCCTTTCCTCTTAAACAGCAGCCAGTGAGGATCACCTGTGAGGGATCCCAGGCTCCTCACCCCAAACTCGGATGAGCACGCGAGGAGAAGGAGGGGGCGGTGACCAGGTGACAGTGCCACCTTTGGTTTCTAGGACGTGGAAGTCTCCCCGTGTCTCGTTTCCCAACGTAACACGCATAGACGTAGTTTAGCACACTCTGCAGGGGGATGGTCTGAAAAGATGGGGGCCAAAGGCAGAAAGCATCGTAGCTGGTGCTCGGGAAAGTTTCTTCCCCTGCCCCTCTGGTGCAAACAGAATGGCACCCCAAGGCCAGGTCTGTGAGGACTTGGGATCTGGGGGTTCCACCCCCGCAGCTGTATCCCCCATGCTTAGGTAGCTCTTCCAATGACTAGGGTAGAATCCTTCTCTGCTCCCTTTCCGTGCGCAGAAACCAGCAGAGAAAGTGAATAAATCTGGAGGAAAAAGAGAATAAATATTCCTTATAGATGAGGCTAATGGATTTGAGAAGAAAAACTGCCTCTTACTGCCTTTGGGTGAGGGGGAAAGGAAAAAGAGAACCATTCTTAATACCTGGGTTATGAATCTGTATTAAAAAATAATCTCCTCCAGAAGCTTGGTTTCATTTGGACCCGTCACACCAAATATAGTAAATGAATTATGCTAAAAAAAATAAGTTCCAAACCAAATAAATGTACATACACCTACAGGCATATTCCAGTTGTTTTTTTTTAACTCAAAAAGTAATTATGCCATTATCTATTATGGAACCCAGTGAGCTGTGAAGAGACAGTAGAATCCATGTCTACTATTACTGAGTCATTTTTTCCCCCTTACTAAGAACTAATATGTCAGAAAAGTAGCCAAGAAGAAAAGAATAAAAACACATTAGAAATACTGAGATTACTAACTCTTCTGGCGATATAGCAGAAACAGAGAAACAGATCCATTGATAACCAGTAAAAATCTACACCAACAGTCACCTGTACGCTCAGAGTCTAAAAAAAATCACTCCGGCGTGGATGAGTATGCTCATGAATCACGTCTGTTGGGCTACTATGTCAAATGCAAGGGTTGAAGGGAACTTTTCTATTCGGGTTAATGGCAGACGGGGCCGTCCAAACCCTAGCACCAGCCCACACGCAAAACAGATTCGTGAGGTCCAAGGTGGTCCTGCGTTGGCCTTAAACACATCCCGAAATGAATAAATGAGGTGATGCTCTGCTCAGCATTTACAAGTGAAGAAATATGACCCCGTGGTTAACACCTGCCAAGCACAGCTCCGATGATCCACCCTTCCTATGGTTTTTGTTTTTTTGGTCTTTCTCCCGGCTACCCCCATATGTCTTACACTTTGGGTAGCCGGCACAACTTTCAGACCCATCTCACAAGCGCCCTCTTTTGGACTCTCCTCTTCTGACCACCTCTCAAGGGAGAGGTGAATCTGCACCACACAGAAGGTACCAGAGACGCATAAAACGTGGCTGTGGAAATCTCCTCGAGCCGGCAAAGAGAAATAGAAGAACGCAAGTAGGAAGCAGCCCCTGATAGAATTGATCACAAATGGCAATTTGAGCAATTCAAACCTATCCTTATGATATATTAATGTAGCAGCTGAGAGAATAAAGGGGAGAAATTTATAACTACAATGTTTCATCCTAAGAGCCTGGTAGTCTTCAAGCGCCTGTCAATGCAATCAAAACTGAAATTTATAGTCAGATGAGTGTTTTCTCAAATTATACCATCTTCTTAGGAAGTCATAATGCATAGACACGAAAATCTCTAGGAAGTTTCATACTTCATAAAAAAAATAGAGAGGAAGAAGAACCTGTTAAACTGTTTTAACCTACCATTTCCAAATTGCATTTCAGCACGGAATGCCTCCTTCACAAAAATCTAAAAAATAAAAGTAAATTTAAAAAAATCATCTTCCTAAGAGTTAAGTGGAACAGAATTTGGGGGGAACAAAAATCTGCTCAACGTAATAAGCAAGGCGATAATTTAGTCTCTGGGAAAAGACGGTGAGAGAAACAAGATGAGAGATAAAGCAGCCACGCTGTTCATGAGAATAGAGTGGAGGTTTCCAAGTGGAGGAGGAAGCTGGGGGGGGGGAGGAAAGTCAGGGGCGGGCGAGGGTCGCTGTGTAGCTGTGTAGCAAGGTGGAGGTGGATGAAGATTCTGCTCATCCGAAACAATGACTTTTCTTCCCTAGTTATAATGTCGAGTTTGGCTCCGACGTGGATCAGTAGACAACTCCTGGAAAGGTGGTGTGTTTACTGCTTCATTGAGTTGTGGTGTGGGCCTCTCTCAAGCTTTCTGGGAGCACTGGAAGGGGCTTGAGGGTACCCCGGATGGGGTAATGAGCAGGAGGTCAGCTCCTGCTCTGAGGAGAAATGATCGAGTCAGTTCCCACGAGTCCATCGGTCATCATGTGGAAAGTTTAGAAAAGGGCATGCCCTTATTCACGCACACCAGCAGCCAAACGAGCACATTCTCTCTGTACATTTACCCAGCAACCTGCGCCCCCCCCTCGTAGTTTACTTTAGTGCAGTTTACTTTAGTGTCCAGTCACTTGCAGGGCTGAGAAGCCACAGTACCCCCTCCCATGGGAGGCGGGGGGGGAGGGGAGGGCGATTCTTGTGAGGAACTTAGATGTGGATTTGATTGATGCCCTGTGGACCACGGCCCCGTGATTTGCAGGTCTGGGTCTTTTTATTCTGCGATAGCAGGAGAGACTCCCCCCCCCGCCCCCAGAATCGTTCATTTCTGAAAGAAAGAAAGAGCACCTCACACAGTTCTAGAAGTGGTCAGGGTGCCAGCGGTTTCCATTGTGTGGCCAGGTCTGAATCTTAGGGACATCGGAGACACTGTGTCTTCCTGTCCAAGAACAATCGGGCTGAAGTCTCTACATCTCCCCCAGGAAGTCTGAGTCCTCCAGCCTGGATACACCTGTGCAAGGTTCATCTCCTCACTGTCACCTCGTCAAAGGAGACACGGTCAATGACAGCAGTCAGCACTGGACATTGGCCCAGAGCAAGGAGAAAAGGCCACTTAAAAGAATGTTTATTGTCTTTAAGTAGTTATACAGAGGAACCGCCATCTTACATAGCGGCTTATGAATGTGGTGCATCTGGAGCCTTGTATCATGCGCTCCCCTCCCTCTCCACCCCCCACCTTCCCTCCTGAGCTTGGTTTTGTAGGATGTACACTGAACGTGGGGCTGTCTGTTTCCCCCTCTTCTCCTCTGCACACTCTACTCGTTTCCAGCACCCATTCCCTGGTGTTTATCTTGTTGAACTTTGATTTAGCCTTTTCTAAGAAATCGCACTGTTTGAGTTCTCCCCTGACTCTACCCTATTTTAGTTCACAAGTTAATGTTCTTTTTTAAAAAATCCGTTATTGTTATTGTGGAAGTGATACACCGCGGGGTCACAGTTACGGGATTCAGGTAAGGCTCTTTCGGTACCATGTCTTCTCTTCCCTCTCTCTCTCCCAGTTTTTCCCTTCCGTCCCCACTCACAAGACGTCTAGGTCATTTTCCACACGGTGTCTAGTGAGTGCCGTGGTTGTATTTGTTCACTCTTGGTGGTTTCACCTGGTCCTTGTTCAAAGGTATTTCACTATGGTAGTTCACATCTCTATTCGATATGGAGAAATGTACAGCAAATGATTAATTGTATAGTTCTGGTAAGAATAGTATTACAACCTTTCATTTCTTATAGTACATGTTTTTAAAATCATATTTGATTTCTTTTTTTATTTCAAAAACAGCGTCTATCTTGCCTTGTATCAGAGGATCTCGAAGCGTGATTCTTTTTGGTTTTGGGTTAAGATGTAGGTATAATGGTAGCTGTCTGCTCACAAATGAAAACTCAAAAGGAAAGAGATTGGATAAACCGGCTGAATACTTTAGTATAATTTCATAAGTCTAATACCATTTATACTCTTGTTTACTTAATACTTTAGCCTCGTCTCAAGCAATAAAATCTGGGAGATCATGTGTCTGATATGCTAGTGATATTAAAACAGAATCCTGCTCTTCCAGAAATGTGTGCAAGCTTTCTGCGTGCGGTCACGGGGGAAACCCGGAGTAGATGCTCTCCAAGATGCTTGCCTTCCTCAGACTCTGCAGATCTGGGAGAGAAAGTCTCAAGCCACCTGGGTACTTTCCATGGCACTATAACATTCTACCTTCTGGGCTATTCATGTGGCCTGTTTTTAGGGACTGTGCCTTTTCCCAGGCTGTTTGTCTGATTAACTGACCGATTAATCATTTGATTGGTTAATTAATCCATCGATTAATCAATCAATTAGTTGTACAGCAACAGGGCAGTATATTTTGGTGAAGAACCAGAGAGTCAATGTTTTAGACCTAGGGAGCTGCCTTGTGGTGTTTCTGTCTTTGCTTCTTCTCTTCCTACGCATCATCTTCCCCGTTATCCTTCCCCATCTTCCTTTTGCTCCTCCTTTTCTTTCAACGCTTCAGAAGTGTCACCAAAAATTAAAACCAAAACCAAAAACCACCTGTGACCCCATTTGTCCTGGGATGGGGAGGGGCCTGGATGCCAAACTCTGGAAGGACACAATGACTCGCCCAGCCAAGTTTGTCGGTGCATCGAATCACACTGTGGCTACTCGGTCAGGATCTTTGTGGACAGGTGCTTGGCCGCTGGAGTGGTGGAGAGCGAAAGGCCTCGATGAGCGCATGGGGTTTTAATTTTGAAGGTCATTTCCAGGCCATCTCTTACCGGTGGGAAAGATCCCTCGAAGGTCTTTATCATTAGTGGCTACCCTTGGGGCCTAGATCTTCAGCTCACCCTGAGGAAACACACTGGCCAAGGCGCAAGACACACCTCCACAGAGACCACCCCGGGCTCTTAAAAATACATGTGAAGGTTCACAATTGCACATCCATTCCTGCTAATGATTGGAGGAAGGCAGCTTTCATTTCTGTCACTTTTCCTCTGCAGACAGAGGATCTGGATTTCATCCTACATCAAAACCCACCCCTGGGATTTCTGTCTTCAAACAAGCGAAACAAAACGCATTCCCACAGAGGAGCAGGGGGGAACGAGGAGGAGACTTAGCCAGGTATCAGGACTGCCTTGCTAGGATTGCCTACGTAGGAGAAAAAGCAAGTGTCTGGTGGAGGGCACCGTTCGGTGGGGAACCACTTAGCACTCCACCCCACACGGATCCAATCTCTTTAGAGCCAGGGAAGAGAGGCCTCGCCACATCTACCTGAGTGCAGACGCCGTTAGACAGCTGATACCACTCAGCAGGTGACAGCCCATGTATGGTGATTACCTTTATTTTTAACAGTTCCCCAATAAAGATTGCTTCCTCAGACATGAGGTGCATTTCTAATAAAAATTTCCTGGAGATCAGCCTTCCTTCTCTCCAGACATTCCCTAATTTAACATTTACCTCAAAGGAAATGGTGATAGATACTTCATGTTTTTTAAAAAAAAAGAAACATAATAAAAAATAAATAAAAGAAAGGTAGAAAGAAAAAAAAAGTAGTTCCATTAGCAACTTTGGTAAGAAATCGCACTACATTGTTCCCTTGACAAGTAATTTTTCCCAGCATGCGTGCATCTTAAAAGTATTGCAAAACAATATCTTAAAATGAACTGATTAGTATGCATACTCTGTGGTCACATTTAAGTTCTATTTATAAAATCTATTCTGTTCCAGGCTCAGACAAACAAAACTGAAACGCAGCTGTGTAACACATTGATAATTTTCATTAGTTCTAAAAGCCTCAATAGAATTTGCAATTTTATTCATTACGTCTAAATAATCCCAGAAAACCCATTGTGAAGGTGACCTATCACTTTTTTCCCTTTGGCCTTTGTATGACTTGGCCCTGTGTGTGTGTTTGTGTGTGTGTGTGTGTGTGTGTGTTTGGGAATGGGTGGCTGGGCAGGGGAAAGTACAAGAGTGGAGAACAAAACAGAAAAAAAAAAAAAAAGGAAAATGAGATGTAAGAAATCGCCATCACCCACATAGATTTGCAGAGGGGTTCTTACTGGGGGTGATCACTCTCCAGATATGTGCGAACCCAGATTTTCAAAAATCTCCGTGGGATCCTGGGGGTTAGCAGTAGGTTGCCTTCGAACTCCTTGGCAGGCAGTTAGTTGCCTGTTTTCATCAAGAGGGAAAAGAACTTGCCCGGGGAGGGAGAACAAGGGCGGGGGTGGGAGAAATAAACAGAACTCTGCCTTTAACGTGAACTCGTTCTCGAAAAGTCAAACAATGTCAAGTCTAGAGATGGAGTTTTCTTTCTGTGAAACATCTCAGGCATGTGGGTTGCAAGAAAATAATAATAACGACAACAGGCAAAATATTAAAAACAAAAACAGAGACTTCTCAGAAACCTGGCAACCGGCCCTAAAAACCACAAAGAAGTCTTTAGGGAAAATTAAGACAACAAAAATAAGACAAGAGGCATCGTATGAACAGTGAAAAATAAAGACAAACACTTGCAATTTAGAGTCTATTGAGATGGTTCTTCAACATTGACCAGGCAATTAAAAAGATAAAACCTGGTGCCTAGGGAAGCCGAGGTACCTGTCTTAGATAAATACCTGTGTGTGGACACAGCCACTCACACTCAAGTGTTTATCTGATAATTGCTAATTTGGGACTGAAGCTAATGACAGTTATGAATTACCCATTATGTACAAGTGTCACCTCGAACTCTCTCTCTCCCACAGTACTGCCTGCCAGTACCCAGCAAGCCTTGTTCTCGCTCAGTTTCTACAGAGCCCATCGTCCCTAAGAGGTAGAGAGGATGGGGTTTGTCAAGGCGAAATTCTAAGAAATACTCATAGAAGCAATCGTAAGATGGCTTCTCTACTGCTCCAAACTTTTAACCACTTTCAACAAAAAAAGCCACCTCTGAGAGAGCAGATAAAGCATGAGGTATTTCTTGCAGGAATGGCATGGAAATCCTTTTGATTTCTTTCTCTTCTTTTGGTGTCAGTCCTGGGGCTTGAACTCAGGGAGCTGGGCGCTGTCCCTGAGCCTCTCTACGCTCAGTGCTAGTACTCTACCTCTTGAGCCACAGCAGACACTTTTTCTGAGTAGTTTATTGGAGATCAGAGTCTTATGGACTTTCATGCCCAGACTGGCTTCACACAGGGCTTGGCAAAGCTTTCCAGCTGGAGGAGTGATTGATGCTCAATACGCAAAGCCTGTTGCGTCCCTCTAGGAGGAGTTCCAAGGACAATGGTCACATCTAGGAGGTCTTATTTCCTCTTCTTCCCTGCTATTGATGTGAGAGGCTTCTTTGGACCATGCTTCCTGCCATTGAGATTTGGGTCCCTCCCCAGAGCCCTCAATCTAGGTAGACACAGGGTCTTGGACAGAAATCACCAGAACCGTGATCCAAATCAACCTTGGAAGTATTAACTGCTTTCGACCTTCCATTAGAATGACAAGAAGCTTTCTAATACAACCATTTGAAACAGATACCTTGAATATTGTGTTGTTATATATATATATATATATATATATATATATATATATATATTTGTGTGCATGCGTGTGTGAACTCAGAAACATACCAACATTCAACCAACTTTTACAAACATGTATGTGATTAGAGTGAGTTATAAATTACGTTATGAGTTCCAGGGTAGCTGGTGAAGGGAATTGTCAGCTGGAGGTGGTGTAACCAGTTGACCGTTCCCAGGGAGCAGAGCTAGTGAACACGGTAGCTGACAATATGATGTGATTTTAGCACTCACTCTGACTGCGCGCATAAAATCGGAGAGGTGATCGTCAGCTTGCAGCGCAAGGGGGTCTGGGGAAAAGTGGAACTTGGGAAAGAATTCAGGTCTTCTGACAGCTCTGAAGGTCAAACACACACCAGGACACGTACCAACGCTCCCGCTGGTAACTGATGGGCTTGCTGAATCACTGGAGAGGATGCTACAAAAAACCCAAAGCATCTCTAGTCTAGCCGCACCCTTGAATGTGCACAACTGTCTTCGATAGCCAGGCAAATCGAGTGGTAAAACATGAGAGGTGACATGTCCAAGGAATCAAACCTCCTCCTCCCCATCCTGCCCGACCTACAGCTGCTACACTTTCAAGCACCTTGAGAGTTCCTCCCAATTACTTTCTGTGTGTAACACCGGCAACATCAATCTTGAATTATGTAAGTTTTGAAGGCTATACCTTCGGCATAAAATGAAGGTGGGATTGTACCAATACTTCATCCGTGCTGAAACTACCAAGCCGGGTTCACAAAGCTGTACTTTTATATTCACTGGCGTGTGAACCAGAATGATGCATATGTGAGCTTTTTGAGGCTTAAGAACTTGATGTCTCTGCCCAATATTTACTTTCAGAGAGAGGATCTGACTGTCCGAAGAATCACAAAGCCACACACGGTAGCAGAATTTACAAAAAAAAAATGGGAGTACCTAGAGACCTTGCCAATTGCCTTTGTTTCTTGAACTTGCCTTGATTCCACAAAGCTTATTTTTTGATGTGTTTATAACGCTAAGAAAAATTGTAAATTACAGTGCACACTGCTTATTTCTTTAATTCCATAAGAGAAAGATAATAAGGATAATGAGGCCTGTTCCTTTGTAATTCCAGTGTGGTATTTTTTTGTGGGTGGTTTTTCAAAGCAACGTGGTATGCAATTAGAGATAATGTGACTGGCTCCGGGTTTCTCCAGTGTGTGCCATCCGCCGGGCGTTCGTGGACGACGCAGAGATTCGTGTGGACATTTCATCCGCCTCTCAGGTTTGAGAGCTCTTAGGATTTTGGCAATGGCACAAGCCCTTGCAAGCCTTGTCGTGGAGATCTACAAGGAATAAGTCTCTCCAATTCTATTTTTAATAGGGCATTTTGCTGTGACAGTATTTCCCCCTCTGCTTAAACTCCCTCCCTGTCCTTAAAACTGCCCTAGTCATCAGGAAAGGGACTCTGGAAACTGCGGCTTTCCTTATTTATTCTCCTCGTACGACATTCATCTTAACTTTTCGAGAGACACATCATGAGATCCATTCTCCCTGCCAAGGCGTTTAAACTCAGCAGATGTCCAACCGGGCAATTTCTGTCCAAGTATCGCTGATAGAGTATCGGGAAAACATCAAATCAGATGAGTATTGGAAAAACTTAAAAGCCTACTCCTCAGCCCATCTGTTTGACCTGTCCTTTTATTTATTTATTTTTTGGTACCAGTCCTGGGTCTGGGTCTTGAACTTGGGTGTGAGCACTGACCCCTGAGAATTTTAGTTTTAGTTTTTTGCTCAAGGGGTGATGCTCTACCCCTTGAGCCACAGCTCCACTTTGGGCTTTTTGGTAGGTAATTGGAGATAAAGCCTCAAGAGCTTTCCTGTCCAGGCTGGCTTTGAACCATGATCCTCAGATCTCAGTCTCCTGAATACGTAGGAGTACAGGTGTGAGCCACCGATGCCCAGCCTACCTCTCCTTGATGGAAGGCTTGGGTTAACCTCTCACCCTCCAGATCACCCTCCAGATATCCTAACCTCTCTCCTTCCATCCTGGAAAACTCTTCTTGCTCCATGCGTGCTATTCAACTATCCAACGCTACCTTTTCACGTCGCGTTTCTTTGTAACCGTTCCTCTGCCCTTTCCGTCTTTTTTTTTTTTTTCCATACTGTGAGTCCCTTACCCTTGGCAGAGAGCCTGACATGTATCCGCTCAGGTTTTCACTACAGCTGAGATTTCAGTCATTGCTTGCTTTACCAAAGATGACATCACCATCACCATCATCACCATCATCATCATCATCATCACCCCCATCATTATCATTCTCCAACAGGAATAATAATAATAAAAAAGGCATCATATTATACAGGTTCTAGCATTTTGCTTTATGTTCACATGCTGCATTGTATGCATAAAAATATATATTCTGTACATTTAACAAATCATTATACATACTGATTCTTTACAGACTATTAATACTGGGGATATATATATATATATATATATATATATATTTTGGAGAAATCTACCTTTGGGAACTTTCTTTACTGTAAATCTTGGACACTGTGTAGCTGAGTCTGTACAACTTCCTTCTAGACCCAGAATCCATCCAGAAGGACCCTAGAGCTAAGCATAGCTCTTGCTGCATTACAAAGTTAAGAAATAATGAAAAGAAGATGCCTATTTCAGGGTATGTAAACACTTATGAAATTCACAACCCAGTGTCCGAAAGTCAACCTGAGGGAAATATGCACTCATCTGTTCCTAGGTAACCCACAGCTCCGTTCCCGCCACTCCGCTGGAGCAGGTGTGATGTGGTCAGCAGAGATCCTCAACTACTGGTGTGGTCCTTTAGAGAACAGGGTGTCGACCTTGATTTCAAGGCCCAGGTGTGGTCTGGCTGCAGGTAGCACCTGCCTGGCAGGAACTTGTTTGAGAAGCATGGTCCCAGCCCCAGCCATGCAGGAATGAATGAAAATATGCATTCCTTGCACCTGGTGGGGTCTAAGCCCCGGGTGATGTGTGTGGCTGTGTGTGCATCTCCACGCAGGCATGTGTCATAGCCTGAGAGTTTCTGGAAAGACCATCCCCAGGCAGTCCTACAGGAAACAGGCAGTAAAAGCTGGAGAGTCTGCATTTCACTTCCACTGTGCTGCTCTTTCCCAAGGATGTCTTGAGCAATGTCTGAAGAAGAAGGAGACGACCTCGCCATAGGGGAAGTGTGGAACTGGAAAGGTAGACCTTTCCCCAGGACTCAAGATGTCTAGGATAGTACCCGAGCCAACTTAGCCTCTGAACAGATACGTCATGATGCTATTGTTTTGTCCTTTAAATAATGCACCCACATGGTCCTGTGGAGATTCATCTGTACTCTGTCTTACAGTGAAGAATTAGAGGTAAAAGCACCCTATCGTAAAGGTGGGTACATTTGCCTGGAAATTTAATTCCAGTGGTTCCTTGACACTATTCTGTTTTCAAAACTGTTCTTCAGTGCAATTAGTTCATATTTTCTAAATATTCATAGTTAGTCCCTTGGAATTTTCTCCCAGTGATTTTTTTTTTATTACATAGTGCAAACTTCAAGCGATTTAAATTATTTCTGGTGATTTATTTATTGCTTGAAAAAAATTGTGTGTGTGTGTGTGTGTGTGTGTGCATGCACATTTACTGCTGTTTTTAACTGAAGACTTAACATTATCCCCCCAAAAATTATTTTCTGCAGCTATTTTAAATAGCAGCTATTTTAAATACAGCTAGCTTGACTTTAAAAAATATTTTGTCAAGAGTAACAATTCAAGAAGCATACAATGTAAAGAGTAACAATTCAAGAAGCATATGATGTTGCTGTATTCATTGACCAGGTCTGGTTCATAATGTAATCAGAGCATGCAGAGACAAAACCACTTCTAAAGCCTGGCAGGAGGGGAAAAATATCACATGCAACTCACATAATGCTTTACCTAAAATCCACAGGGCCCCATTTCTGTAGCAAGCGCAGGAATGATATGAGTGGAAAGAGGCATAAAGACTCCATAATGCGTGGATAGCTTTTGTTGGAGGGGTCACTCGAGAGGAAGAACATTTTCTCAAGTCCCGATATCCTTGATTATTTTGAAAATCACAAACCCAAACACAAGGCGCTTGATTGAAAAAAATAAGTTGGCGAGGCTGACTGAAAGAAAATGCATTTGTTTCCTAGCTCGGAGATCACGATCAAGTCCTATTGCCTGGAAAGAGCCCGAGAGCAGGCCCTTCAGAGGGTTTTCAAAGTGAGAGTCACCACATCAGGTTCATCAACAGCCTCGGAGAATAATGCAGTTATAAGAAGCATTACAGCAACAAGACAGATGATAAAATAGGAGAAACATGTGCTCAGGACAATGGGATAGAATATAAATGACCCTGTTACCAAACAACCAGGAAAGGGCGAGAAATATTTGCTAAGAATAGCTGTCTTCAGGTCCATGGTCAAGCAGAGCCTTAAAGGGAGAGCTGATCAGGTCAACATCGTGGTTGGTGGCTTGATTAGGCTGTAATTCAGATAATAAATAGCAATTCTGACTTGGAATAAAAATGCTGCCAGGGATGGAATGGGCTAGACAATGGTCTTAGAATGGCTGATGTATTCATCCACCTCTCCTCTCTAACCACCCACCTAACCATCCATTCCCTCCCTCCCTCCTTTACTCCTTCGATTGGTTGTTCATCCACTGAATGTTATCCGGGGATAGACAGGGAACAATCCCAGTGCAACACTGGAAATAAATCTTTAAAAAAAATCTAGACATGATTTGAGACACCAGAGTTCATAGTTCAGCAGGGCTTCCTCCACCCTCAGCATTGTGGGTATCATGGGATAGGTCATTCTTGGTGTTGAGGGCCTCTCCCCTTGGAGGCAAGTTTTTCAGTATCCATGACCTCTACTCACACACACACACACACACACACACACCACACACACACGTGCACATGCACATACATGGGTGTTATGGTTACAGACCCTGTCAGGTATCTCCAACTGGCACCACAGGATCAGTTCTCACTGAGAACCAATGTTCTCAGTGAGAGTCAAATGTGCTCATTAGTGTTTGCAATTTAGTGTAAAATATTCTATAATTCAGAAACAGAATATGACTCTGTGACTATGAGAATAGGAAGAAGAGAGGAAGAAGGGACAGAAGGAGGAAGGGAGAGAAGAAAAAGGGGAGGAGAAGAGAGGGAAAGAGAGGAGGAGGAAGGAGGGAGGGAAGGGAACATGGGGTGGAGGAGGGGACAGAAAGCGCAAACCCTAAAATCCTTCTGCCCCCAGGAATTCAGTGTGGGGTTTAGCATCCGTTATCATTTTTGGGGGTAGACATAGCGGTGCAAATGGGGGAATGTACAGACTGCATTTCCTTTCCCTAGGTTAGACCATCTCTGTTCTAACCTTGTTAACCTTCTCGAAAGACCCGGCCTGATAAGCTTCCAGTAACTTGCCCAGTTGCTGTCTTTGGTGTCCCCAGTCCGTCTATGGATCCTGCTAATGTTGACTTTGGCCCTGGGGTGTCAAATCCAAAAGAGACATGGGGCCGAGGGCCAGCGTGCCTGCAGCTCAGGTAGACTTTTCCAACAGCACATGATGTGAGCTGACCTGGCTTCAGAGCTCCAAGCTGGAGGATGGAGAGCTAGCTCAGGGGGTCATCCGGGTACTTAAAAAACAACAGGATCGTGAGAACTCAGGGTGACCGGAGTCACGGGGGGGTGCCTTCCCTCTCTTATCTGGCAAGAGCAGGTGGCTCTCCGGTTCGACGGGAGGTGAAGAGGTGAGCGACAGCCATGGGGAAACAGCCACCTTCCTCTCCTCACACACACGCAGCCTGCACACAAAGAAACAGCTCTGAGAACACATGCCCTTTGCCCACCGGAGCTGAGTGCCTGCGTCCGGCCTTCCTACACAAAGTCGACACACCGGTACTTACTTAGCCTTGGAAGCACCCATTTCCACATGCATTCTGAAAGCCCCCTGCCAACCACCCATTATTTCCCCCCTGTGTGGCTATTGCAAAGGACAAACAACAGCTCAATGGACTTTGGATTTGATTTTCTCATGTTATAATTTTATCTGAACCACACACACACACACACACACACACACACACACACACACACACACACACACACACACCTGCCATGAAAGAATGAAAGATGAGAGAGATACACTGCAGTTGAAAAGTGGCTGGAGGAGCTGGGGAAAGCTAGCTGAAATGCACCCCCCCACACAGCTGCTACACAACGGATTACACACTCAGATCACACAGCACCTTCTGTGGCGAAGTAGCCCGGCTCTCCCTGCACACATGCTCAACAGCCATTGGAGCCTACAACACACCTGCAGGAGGAACTGAAGAACAGGCACACCCGGCAAACCACAGGGCATGGCGCTTGAGCAAAGAAAGTGTCCCAGAGCCGTCGGTCACGGGCACGGTTTGAGACGGCCCTGGACATTATTACCATGGCTTCACCTCTCACGAATCTCTCTGCCCAGGTATCTCTTCGTGTGGCCTGCACTCTGAGATGTTTTCAGAGCCAATGTCTTTGGAATCCCACAAGTATTTCCCTGTTAAGAAATTGGAAGGACAAGAAAACCACCAGACTTGGTCCTTTTAAAATGCATAAGTCTGTGTACGCTGAGTGAGAAAGAGAGAGAGAGAGGAAGAAAAGGGAGAGAGGGCTGGTGCTAAAGGCCAAGAATTCAAGGTAAGAGTCATTCTCGGCTAGGCTGACTCTATTAAAGAAAAGAGCACACTTCGTTCATGTTCAGAAACATTGTGGGGAATGATCGGACTAGCCCTGTTCAATGAGTCTAAGAATAGCAGGAGTACAATCTTATGTTTATTCATCATTGGCAGATGCTAATACATTTCTAGATCGACATTTGGCAGGGAGCTGAACAAACCCAGAGAATTCACAATTGGATATCAGAGCTGGAAAGCTGAATACTACTGATGGATTGATTATGTTTTTGAGCTATTTAGATAATTGAACATACTAAGTACAGAGCTTTCTGCAATGATAATGGACCTGTCCCGTTGTGGTCTATTTAACAAACACTTGGACCATTTTTTAAAAAGCTTGTTTACATTCCTGTACATCCTGATTTTATTGATATTCTGTCCTTTGAATTACAATGTCACCCTAGCAACCCTCCAGAGAAAGTTACGAGGGTGTTATCATCATTAACCCACGTGTTCTGAGGGAATGAAAGCAAACCCCTTTCTAGGATGGATGGGGAGCCGATTTTTTCCTGTCTTATTACCACCCCCACCCATGAATATACACATCATTGATAGCTCATCATCAATGGGGAGCATTTCTAAGTGAGTGGACCTCTCTCTATGCACACTGTTTTACTACAGCTCTCGCTGCCTGGCACGCTTTGCAGATTTCTGCTTATTCCTTGCTTTACCGCCACCCTGCTCTCAGCTCAAATATCCCCGCTCAGAAAGCCACCAAGTCTATCTCAAGGAGATTACCCCACCCGTGGGGGGGGGTGGAGAGGGCTGGACATCCCTCAAATTTCTCCACGGTCTATCTCCCTGCATTGTAGGTCACATCCCTGAGCGCGTCTCCAGAGCCGGCACTTGTGTCTGGGAAGTGGGTGATGTATAGCAATCACCGACAGGACAGGTGCTCTTGAGAACGCTCCACGCTTCTGGATGGAACGTGTTCCCCGAGACAGGAGATGCTGCTCCAAGTTGGCTCCAAGCGGCCACTTCCTGGGTGATTCTCATTCTCCCTGCAAGCCGTGGTCCTGCGTTGGGTCATGTCTAAGTCCACCTCTGAGTGCATTTGTAGGGCCCCTGTGAATAAGACAGTTCTCTAGCTTTCTTAACTTCCTAAGATTGCTGCCCCCCGCCCCCCATGGGTATAATCTGGCCAAAGAGAGGAGCGAGAGAGAGCATTGGCAAGCGAGGTCCCGATGTGATAAGGGAACAGGCAGGGATACCGTTTTCAGCATGCCTATGGACCCAAGTGTGTCAGCTCTGAATCACAAGAAACATTCTCCTTGGAACGGCAAGTCCTACCAAGCCTGTCTTCTTTTCTCTCTCCCTATGATGACATCCTGGTACCCTGTGCCCTGCAGAAATAACCAAGTAGTCTTTGTGTGAAGAATAGAAAAAGGGCCAAATTAGGGGGCTAGGACCAGTATTATCTATTTTCCAGTTATGTGGCTCAGTATTTCTAGTTTACTTTTAAGTGGTAGAGTTTGTTTAATTATTAGGTAATTGAAGGTTTTGTTTTTTGTTTTCTGTTTTCCTGTCTGAACTATTGTGTTGCCCTGTGAGTAGAATTCAATTCTGGATGACCATCCATATTCCATAAAGTGATTTGTGAGCTTGACAATGAATGAGTTGATTTTTTTTTTTGAGGTTGTATACTGCAAGAATGATGAGCTTAATTGGCCCTCCTCTCAGGTAACAGCACCATTAGCCATATTCTTTTTTTTGTGGGGGGTGTCCGGTCGTGGGGCCTGAGCTCTGGGCCTGGGCGCTGTCCCTCATCTCTTCAACTCAAGGCTAGTGCTCTACCACTTGAGCCACAGTGCCACTTCCGGCTTTCTTCTTTTTGCTTATGTGGTGCTGAGGAATCGAACCCAGGGCCTCAGGCATGCAAGGCAAGCGCTCTACCACCGAGCCACCTTCCCAGCCCCATTAGCCATATTCTTATAGGGTGTGGTTAGTGCAGGACCTCTGAGTGTCAACCCCATTGAACATTTTTCAGCCTTAGAAGTGTTCAAAATTTATTTTCCAGTATCACGGACAAAACTAAAATGATGGGAGGAAGGAGAACACTATCGGGGGTTGAAGTGCATCCACAAGTTCCCTGACCATCTTTTTCAAACCACTTACAAGTAACTTATTTACGGGCGTTTCTTAAACCCTGGGCCCCTTATTTGTGGTGCCATAGCTCGGGTTCATCGATGTTCGGATGGTCTCAGAGATGGATTTCGTGATTCTTGCTTCTGTCCTTTATTCTCAGGATGAAGGAGGGAAAAGTGGGGAAGAAAGAGAGAAAAAAATTCCCCATTCATGACAGAACCAAACTTGGTCCCTGACCCTACGGAAGACACAGAGCTCATGGGTTGCCTTGGAAATTAGAACTATTACAGGGATTATTTTTAGTTCTGGGTCCTAATTTGAATATGAAAAAGGGATTTGAAAGAGAGGTGTTGGAAATTAGAGGAGAGGCAGGTGGGAGCCACGAGGAGCGTGTGAGTTTTTAAATAGTGTCTACCCGGAGAATGAACATGCTGTCTTTACTTAGATTACATGTTCAGCTGAAGTAGTTCATTCTGAGCTTACTTGGGATGGAAATGAATGGGCCCTACAGGGAGAAATTGGTGCTGAAAATAGGTCGAAAGACTCAAGGACAGCTTCAAAATCATCTGTGTCAAATGGTATCTGGCCCCAATCTTAACTAGGGATGAAACACATGATGAATGTAAAGTATTAATGGTCGAACTCAATGAAAGATTTAGGGTTGACCACCATGATTCCTGTTATCAAAGACCCATTGGCGACTGGCAAACCAAGGCAGAAGATCACCACTGGTGTCAGTGCCCTTGGCTCACCTCTACTTCATTGTAGGATTTAGTCCATTACAGTTGGTCTCGGGGGAAGACAAAAATTATCCTTACATTAAAGGTCAGTGGCATCAACAAAATAAACTACACATCTATCCATTGTTTTCTTGAAAAAACATGGTTCATCTTGGGATGGGAAGAGGACAGAAACAACATAAAGCCACAATGGAAAAGAAGAATCGTTAAGCCATACATGCCAAAGACTTCTAAATGACCACACTCATAAATAAGTTAAACTTTGAAGAGTTATTCTGACTTCTTTCTTTCAATCAATTTATATTTTCTCTTTCCCCTAAACATCTGAACTTTACATTGGGCTTAAATATGAATCAATATAAGGTGAATGGAATATTACTTTCATCTCTTCACCAAACTTTCTCATTTAACAGTGTTTTCAAGGCATCATGACTAAAATTACATTTTTTTTAAAAAAAAGCAATTTTCCCACTTGTATTATGTTTTTGAAGTTCATTGTTCTTGGGAGGTGAAAGATTCCAAATGCTATAAACCAAAATGTCACACAAGTTGTCGGCAAGGGTAATAAACTTGACTTTTTCTTGTAGTGCATTTCAATTAGGTGTTCTGGTACCTGGGGCATAAAGGATTACTGCACTTCCTTTAGCCAATGAATTATGCAACTGTCAAATAATACGCATATGAGTATCAGCGAACGATACAAATAAACACCGAACTCAGATATCCAAGAAAGCAAATGGCACGGTTTCATTCCTTTAACTTAAATCCTGACAGTCTTTTGAAACATCTAAAATAGTAGCTTCCCCCACATAAATTTCATTCTCTTTCCTCATTAAGGGTTGAGACGGATGGTGGGGGCGGATGATGATGGAAGGGGTAACATTAATTAAGATGTATTATCCTCATAAATTGACATGTTGAATCGAAACCCCTCTGTACAACTCATTAAAGATAATAAAAAATATAAAAAATCAAATTTGCTTTATCCTGATGTAAATACAGGCAAGAAACAAGACATATTGTGAAGTACTTGAATTAGCAGAGTCATCTAGCTGTCATAAAGACAAGTTGATGTAAATAAATGGTAGTTTATTAGTAATATTTACTTGCTTGGTGACAAGTTTGCTTGCAGCCCAAAATATATCTAATTGCCAAAGGGCAGACTAATCCATTACCATGAAATGAGGTCACAGGAAGAAAGAATCTATAGGGCCCACCACACTTTTTCAGGGGAATTATCACTGAATGACACTGTGTGATGTTCTCAGTGTTCACTAATGGATAGAAACAAAACCCCACTTGTCAAGTACAAAAGTCAATCATCCAGGCAGCTTTCACAGAAGGAAAAAGAATCATTTTATAATTTACAGGGAGGATTAACAATAAAAATTCTCTTTCCAGATGATGAGGCATCTGATGTAATTCTGTATCTCAGGATTGCAAGAGACAATACACAATGAAAAGTCACCTAAAAATACTCTCTTACATGAGACAATTCACAATCATGTAATACCTTCTAATCCATGTAATTGCAACATCCCAAACAGAAAGCTTACAAGTCTCACATATTAACATGATGCTTAGAATCACAGGCCTGCTGTGATTCTTGTCCACTGAATTAGAGAAGGAAAACAAAAATTTATGTAAATATATATATATATATATGTATACACACACACACACAAGTATATTTCAGGAAATATACTTTATAGTGTGCAACTAAAAAGACTGAGTCATTTCTATGATGTAGCTAGATGACAAAATTACGAAATGACATAGACAAAAGGACCAAAATTCTGCAAGACTTGCTTCTGCCTTTAGATACAATATAGATATGCAGATTAGCTTCTCAAATCCTCTAGCTACAAGTCTGAGAAGATGAGTCATGATAATTTGATGAGTTGGATTTATATATATGTTTATATATATACATATATATATAGAGAGAGAGAATGGAGGAGTTCTCAGTTTGTAAAGCACTTTTTTATTCAACTGGATTTCATTTCATCTTTAAGAAAATCCTTATGAAAGAGCGATGTTAAAATTAGTAGCATCATTGGAATAACACTGGTCTAACAAACTTCACAGCCTATTGCTTCCAGAGCTACGAGAAACTAGGAAGCGTTGGAATGTTTCCTCAGCAGATGTTGAGGGATGCTAGAAACACATCTCTATAGCTATATGCATATAACCTATTAACCTGGTGGAATGCCGATTGCCTGGTTCTTGGCCTCCATGTGGGCTTGGTATATGTGAACATTTTAAGGTACCCAATTGTCCTAAATTAATCTTTTTTCTTTTCTTTTTGCGGAACTTGCAGTTCAGATTGTGTAGACCTGAGCGAAGACACAAGGTAAGTAATGAGACTCAGAAGGAAAAATGGGCATTGGAGAACTCAGTGTGTTCTCTTTTATGTCAGATTTGAAGCTCACATCCGTCACCCTAGCTATTCAGGAAGCTCAGCTCTGAGGATTGTGATTTGAAGACAGCCTGAGCAGGAAAATCTTTGAGACTCTTACTTGCAGTAAACCACTCAAACACTGGAAGTGACGCTGTGGTTCAAAGTGGTAGAATGCTAGCCTTCAGGAAAAGAGCTCAGGGACAGTGCCCAGGCCCTGAATTCAAACCCCATGGCCAATAAAAATAAATAAATTAATTAATTAATTAATTAATTAATAAGAGTTCACTTTGGCCTCTGCTTGGGGTGATATTCACACAGCAAGGCCATCTTTGAATATGGAAATATCTCCTACATGTTACCTGGCTGAATCAGGAATTCACTTGAAGTACAGTAGACTTCAAATGCCACTTTTCACCATCTCTTAATTGCTCATCTAAGAAAACAGTGCATTTCTTAAAAAAAAATAAATAAAGAGGGTTGATGTAAAAACTAAGTAGCAGACTAGTACTTAGAAAAGTAGGTGACAGTGAATAGAAATACCTCGTAAGAATTATAAATGAGTGTCTAATTATATTCCCCGTGGGTTTTTATTTTAAGAAAGAATAAAAGAAGGTAAAGAAGATAAAGGTTATCATTTTTGGCGGCTAGAGAAAAACAATTTTACCTAGCTGTGGACCGTGCCTTTCTATGCGAACTACTGGTGCTGAAGAAAATATTAAGTGTTCCTGTGTGAGCTCAGCCATCTGCCATCCGCCATGAAGAGATGGAAGAGTGGACTTGTGTGGCTAGCCTCAGTGCTCACCAAGTCCCTCTCTGCCCAATACCTTTCCCAAACCATGATCATGAAGGCCATAGGCTACCTCCTTTCCACTCTTTCTCTTCTTCACACAAATTCCTATGTCACTGTTCATTTCCTTCTCTAAATCACCATCTCCCCCACTGACTGAGATCTCCACATCTTATTCATCCCTTTAGCTTGGTCCTTCTTCATTGTTATTAAATAAGCCACAAATGACTAGGCCTTACACGCAACTAGTAGACTCTTCTCGTACTTCAGGGTCCCCGAACAGAGTGATTTAATATTCCCAACTCCTGGTCGGACTTCCTATGATTATTGTCTATCCTGGATGGTAAGCGTGGCTCAGAGCGCAACATGTCCTTCCTGCCAATGCTCTGCTCTTAAAATATTCCCCAAGGGAGAACCGCATGAATCAAGATGCACTGTCCTCATAAATCCATTTGTGCAATGGCAACTGTGAAGGAACTTTCTCGTCTGTGGTAACATCTGAGCCGAAGCCAGAAAGCTCTACGAAGCTAGGCAGGAGGAAGAAGAGAGAAGAGTTGAGGCACAGCGCCAGCTGTGTGGGGAGAATGAATGGCGTGTTCTGAAAATGGCGGGAAAGCAGTGTGCCCTTGGAGCTGGGTCGGGGAGGGAAGGAAGAGGAAACGACCGGCCTAGATCACAGACCCGGACGGGCGTCGGGGCTTGACTCCAAGCAGCAAACAGAACTCATTGGAGCAGTCTCTACAGAGAAGGAGGCCATTCAAGTGACCACGTGGCTGCCTGGCACAGAGGGGCAAGACAGACAGACAAACCCACGTGGAGACAAGAAGACAAGCCTGAAAACACGTTACCCCCATTGACAGCTCCTCCCCGAGGCCTTCTCTGGGAGGAGAAGGGAGAGAGATAGGTTTCTGCCTCTTAGAAGGCGTGGCCTGGACAGAATGTTCACAATCTATAAGTTCTAGGATAGCACGATTCCTGTTGATTGGTTAGCTAGTCAATGGAACACAACTTCAACTGCCTGGAAGTTGTTTTGCCCCTTCCCCAACTGCTCCCTTCATCACCGGCAAAAGCTAACCTGAACTTTTAGGTCAGTATGCGTATGTGTCCTATAGAGACATCAACCATTTAGTCGGCCAGAACACGTGGTACTGTTCATAGAATGCCTGTAGAATTACATATAAAGTTCAACCAAGGCACATGAAAAGGCTGAAGAACAGAGAGAGAGAGAAAATCAATGGTCTCTGGAGAAAGAGCTTCCTCTGCATGACCCCCTCTCCCCCATTTTTCACACGGAGGAAGGCTTCTAACCTGAGGACTCTTGATCTTCATGTGTTCTGTGGCGGTCCTGCCATTTCCCAGCCTAGGGGGTTGTGTGGGTCAGACCTTCTTAAAGCCTCAGGGCAGGCCGTAGCAGCCGCTGGTCTGCAGGCCTCTCTCCTCCATCTCCCCATACTCCTCTGAGTAAATAGTTCCCTACTGAAAACACAGTGCTGTTTCCAAGTCTCCAGGAAACAGTTAACACTGGTGATTAATTCCCTTTTCCTCCTTAACTCACTTCAAAGACACTCTATCTAAGTGGGCTCCGTAGTTTATTATCTCTCCTTTTGAAGTTAGCAAAGTTTAGTTTGCTTTCAGTTAATAGTTCTCTGTCTTGAATATTAATGAAGCGGCTGATGTTTGAAACACATTAGGGTGAGTACTATACAAAGTAATCAAGGATAAACAGTACCCCCAATTCTATTCCAACCCATCGCTTGAGCCAGGAAGTATTTATTAATTGAATGCCTACTGGGCCCTAATCTCCGTGACATATATGATAGATATAATAACTCTACCTTTGATTGTTTAAAATTGCACCTCCAGTTAAGAATTGGGATGGTCATTTTTACTGGTACCTAAATGCATTGCGAAGTAAGTGTCACGTAAAGGAAAGAACTCAATAGCCGAAGACCTCCAGGAGAATTCTTAATGGAGCTGGCATGAGTTGAGATTGCTCCTCGGGTGGAGGAGAGGCAGGAAGCTAGCTGCTTCCAAGATCCAGTCTCACCCCTTTTCTAGTTAGAAGAAGAAAGCCCAGGAGAGAGTTCTAATGGAGCTACTTTGGAGACTGAGATTAGGAGAAACTTAGTTCCAGGCCAGCCAGCCGGGCCAAAGAAGTTTCCAAGAGCTCATCACCACAGAAAAAGAAAAGAAATATCCAGACCTAGTGGTGCACACCTGTCACCCCAGTTGGGGAGATTAAGATCTAAGCTTCCTGGGGAACACTGACACACCGTCCTTCAAAAATAACCACAGCACTGTGGGCTGGGGATGTGGTGTTAGCAGGAAGGCATCTGCGTAGCAAGCTCGAAGTTCTGTGTTCAAACCATGGTAGTACTTGCAAAATAAATAATAATAAGGGATCTTGGGGGAAAGGTCAGGGGGCTGAGCATGCCAAGAGACTTAAATATCAAGGACAGAACATGGGTGGATATAAAAAATGAGATGCATGCTCTGCTTAAGGCCAAGAAGAATGTGAGCAATTTCTTAGAGTGGCTTATTCATCTAACCAGTCTTCATCGATGTTTCGCTAGATGGCAGACATGTCGACAGTTAGCTGATTGTAGGCATACAGATTGGGCTGGGTCTTCCCTAACAGGGTCACATGGATCTCAGAAGACGGCGAATGGCTATCTGTGGATTAGGAAACCCCGCTAATTGAAATCATAATTTGAAAAATAAGTAAGAAGTTGCCGTGTTTATTTTAACCTAAAATACTCTTCTCCAGAACTTAAAGTGGGACACAACTGACTTCCCCCCAAAAGATGTGGCCTGCTTGGCCAGCTGTTCCTTGTCACCTGTGGGGTACAATCCCAGCACTCTGAGCCCCGGGAGCAGCAAGGCCTTCGGTGGGGATGCAGGAGGGATGTGCCATGCATTTCCAGTTTTCACATCCTTTATGCCACCCGCCTTTGCTGTGATGGCCAGAGCTGTAGGTCCTCAAAATACATTAGAAAGGGAAGGTACAGCACCCGGACTTCTGCCCTGTTCATGACGCTAGTCATCCCGCAGGTCATTTTAGGGAATAAATACGTAATGGTACAGGGAGCTGAAGGCACACCTCTTTCAATCCAGGCCTGCCCAGCATCCTGCAACACAACCTGTGTCTAGAGAATACAGACTATGACTGTCTAATTGGTTAAAAAATGAGGTCGTGCTGGATTAGGGAGGCCTGAAACCCAATGACTTGTGTCTTTGTAAGCAGATAAAACACAATGGCTCAGACCCATGGGAGAGAGAGTTACCAATGCTGATGACAGCGGCAAAAGACAGGAGGGGGGGGGGGGACATCTACAAGCTTTCAGTGCTAAGGATTTCTGCAGGCCCTGGAGCCTGGAAACAGGAAGCCCAGATATGTCCCTGCCATACCTGACCTGGCTTCAGACTTCTGGAATCCAATGTGGAGACAGCATAGTATTCAGTTTCCTTTTGTGGGTGGGTTCCATTTTGTTTGCAACCCAGTTTGTGACCAATGAGAAACCCGTCCTCAGAAACCAATTCAGGGGGCCACAAAGGGAGACTCCCAGGTTAGGCTCAAGAAATGTGTCAGGGTGAAAGGGTAGGGCACTAGCAGGAATGGATAAAAGGGGTTAATCACCAAAACCTCAACTCGATTTGCATTAAAACAATACAAGGTTGCTAACTTGTCTTGCCTGAGGACTAGAAAGCAAACAGACCTTCATAAACAAAGACCAAGAAGGGGAATTGGGAATCAGAGATTAAAAAGTAACACTAGCTGAGCACTGGTGACTCACATCTCTAACCCTGGCTGTTCAGGAGGCTGTGATCTGAGGATCATGGTTCAAAGCCAGCCTGGGCACCGGGGTTATACTGTGGGGGAAGAACATACAAAAGAAACCAAAAAAATAAATCACATAGTGCATTATAAGTACATTAAAAACAATAGTAACAAAGATAAAACCCCTATCTTGGGGTTCATTTCATTTAGCATCATCTTATATGGTCATATGTACACAGCTTTTGACCTTTTCTGCTTGACTCAAACATATACTAGTTATTTAAAATAAGGGAAACCATGGGACCTGTGTTTGAGTCTGGCTTTCTTCACGTAATATAATTTTTTCCAAGTCTTTCCATTTCCTAACAAATGGGGCGATGTTGTTCTTTCTTATGGAGGCATAGAATTTATATGTGTGTGTGTGTGTGTGTGTATATATATATATATATATATATATATATATATACACATACACTCTGCACTCTGCATCTTGTATATACATTTTTCTAATTTGGGGAAGGAAAATAACAAAATGCTGAAATAAGGATACAGGTTGACCCATTGTAACAGTGAGATGTACAAGACACTGTTGAAAACAAACTTTACAACTTTGTGGGGAGGTTGGGAGAGAAGGGATGGTAGGGAAGGGATGGTAGGGGAAAAACAAAGGAGGGGGTAAAAATGCTCGATAGGAAATGGACTCATGACCTTACTCATGTAACTGTAACCCCCTGTACACTATTTTTTACACTAAAAACATAAAAATATATTAAAAATAATAATAAAATCCAGCCTGGTCCATAAGTATGATTCTTATCTCCACTTAATCACCAAAAAACCAGACGTGGAGCTATGGCTCCAGTGGTAGCGTGCTAGCCTTGAGCACAAAAGCTCAGGGACAGCGCCCAGGCCCTGAGTTCAAACTCCCAAATTACTCCACCACCCCTTGTCCCAATACAAGGAAAAGCAACAATACAGATTTGGAGATTCCTTTTCCGAAAGAGAAGCATATTGCTGAGCAGGGGAGATGAGATCATCTCAAAGGCCGTGGCGAAAGAGGAATTCAACCAAGAAAAAACCCAGCAAGCTGAAATGCAGCCTTGCCCTCTATGTAGCGAGCATTGGCTTTTGCCTTCTGGGGTCAGGTCACACAACTAGAAGTTTTGTTGGCAATCCACAGCAGCCTTAAATAAGACTTTTTCCCCCTCCCCTCCTCAATGGCTAAACTTGATCAAACACTAAACTTCTGTTCCAGTTCTGCCAAACTGACAGCACTACTTTCCCAGAATGACAATGTACATGTTGCCAGCAGCTGAGCAGCAAATTGGAATGCATTAGCAGAGAAAAGTACCAATCACCTCCACCCAAAGAAAGGCTCCTGAATAAACAAGATCTGTGTGGCCCACGGACTCACAGACACTCCGTGCAGACAAGAACCCCAGTCACAACCCATCCTCGGGAATACCGGGCAGAGTCCGGCAGACCCAGCTTCAGGCCGCTGCCTACCTGAAGAGTGAACCTTTGAGAAGAAGAACATGTCAGCTCAAGGGTCCACAGTGGTGCTCTGCTTTGTGGTGGAGCCCCAGGTCAATGACCAGATGTGTTATCTCCTTGGTCTACGAAGGCAAACAGCTCTGTCGGCAATATCACTGCCCTGATCTTTGGGGGGGGGGAAACCATTCCATGAGGCAGGAGGTATGGGGGTGAGGGGTGGGGAGAGGCAGGGAAGAAAAGACAGCAGAGGAAGAAAAGGGAGAATTAAAATGTCAAAAAAAAAAGTAAAGTTTGTGACCTTTAAGAAAAAAAAAAACGTAGACGCAAGGTAGGCGGGCATGGATACAGCAAAGTCCAACCGCTGGCAGGTTCTAGATTCATTTATTGAAATTTATTTTTCTGAGCTGCTTTCTGCCAAAATCTTAAAAAGTAAGCAGATCCAGGTTCTCCTCGCCTGGCAGTCCAAGAATGTTGAGGACTTAGTTTTGCTGCTAACCCATTGGAAGAAATTTCCCTGGTGTCCGCAAAGTTCTCCTTCCTTAAACTTTCTGTGGGTTTTTTATCCAAGTGATACAGGCTATTCTTTGTCCCCAAGCTTCAACCAACCATAGACGGTCTGCTAATCAATGGTCATTTGAAGTCACCAGGACTATCATGAGCACACTTCAAGAAATGAGGTGACATATCAATACGTTCACCCAGAGCATGGTAAGTTAAAAAGCAAACGATGATGCCTGTCCGAGCTTTGAGCCAAACCTTTGAGAGAATCAACAGGGGTGCACTGAATGGAAGGATTTTATTCTCCTCAACATGAGGATTCCTTCTGGTTTTGTGTGTGTGTATGTGTGTGAAAATACTGTACAGAGGGGTTACAATTACATGGGCAAGATAATGAGTACATTTCTTATCAAGCATTGTAGCCTCCTCCTTTGTTTCCCCTTCCCATCCCTTCCCATCCCCCACCCCCCTACCAATCCTCCCTGCCCCCCACCAAAGTTGTAAAGTTCGTTTTCTACATAATGACTTGTATGTCTCATTGTTGCAATGGGTCCACCTGTATCCCTATTTAAACGATTTGTTTTTCCCTTCCCCTCCACAAATCATACCAACATCAAATATAGTGAAAGCAGGGGTTATATCATGGGGGAGGGACATATAAAGCAACAAAGAAATAATCTTATAAATGTGTTAGAAACAATCATATATGAAAGAAAAAAACATTTGAATACATATCTTAGGGTTCATTTCCCTAACATCAACTTATCTGACCTTTTTCTGCTTGACTCAGACATATACTAGTTATTACAAATAAGAGAAACCATGGGACCTATGTTTCTTTGGGCCTGGCTTACTTCACTTAATATAATTTTTTTCCAAATCTTTCCATTTCCTAACAAATGGGGCAATGTCATTCTTTCTGATGGAGGCATAGAATTCCATTGTGTATATATACCACATTTTCTTGATGCATTCATCTACTGGGGGGCATCTGGGTTGGCTCCATATATTAGATATTAGACCAACAAACACACAATCAGACCCATGTGTTATTTGAGAGCAATTAAATATTTCTTTGGGACTAAACAACAACTACAAAAACAACAATAGATCTTTTTACTTGGTGAAGAGGAACACACATACACTGCTGAGTTCCCTTTTGTTTTTCTACCCTTGATATCCACATTCCACATTTCAGCTGAGATTGCTTGCTTTCTCAAACATCTCAGTACCTCTCTTTACTCGCTGAGAATAAAAGAACATTTTAAGCAGCTAACGGTTACCTTTTCTTCTTTTAAATGAACGAGCAGCCCCTCAAACATATCGATTTTTAACCTCTAGGCTTCAGAGTAGGGTAAAGGCGATCTTAAGAGTATGATTGTTGAATGACATAAGACCACACATAACACCATCATCAAAGGTCAGGCACAATTCGCCTGTATGCTGTCAGGTACCCCGTGAAGGCTGAGAAACATGTTTGCAACCTGATTTTTGTGGAACATCTATTCAATATGAGAAGAAACAAACAAAATCACAAAACCCTCCTTGGCTTTTTTTTTTTCTTCCAGAATCCCGTTTTTTCTTAATAGGAAATTGATGAATGACAGCATCTGGCAGAAAGAAAAAGCACATGGTCTGACTAACTGTTTCTACAGAGGTTAAAAACAGCGTCGGAATTTCTCTGGTTGCCTTTATGATTGACAGACCATCAAATAAAAGCCTTCACTTTCCTCCCCTCCTGCAAAGGTCCCATGCACCGACAAAAACACAAGGGGGAAAAAATCAGTGGTGCGGTGCATGAGAAATTAGCCAGGCAATGCCCATTAACATAAATGGAATAGTTTTTTTTTTGCACCTAATTCCCTGTACACCATGCGAAAAAAATCTACCCGCAGGACATGGAGTATGCATGTTTTCTTGTTCTTTCTATTTATAATTTTTAATTATTAATTTCCTATATAATTGGTTTCTTTAGAGAATGAAATGCCTGGTAGGTTATCTTAAAACACTGTGTTGGAGCCTTGGGGCTTGATACTGGAAAAAAAAAAGAAGATGGGCTGATATTGAAAGATGTTATGGTATGTAATACAAACAATGAAAATTAGGCTGAGAGGTCTTGAATGCAGTTAGGCTAATTAAACAATTCTCAGTGTTTAAATTCTTGCTCCTTTCTCCAGGGTATACTGCCAATCATCTTATCTTGGGGGAACAGCTCCAGTTTGCCCTCACCTCCAGGCTCAATTAATAAATGTAACCCTTCAACAACTTATCAAATATTTTTACTTAAAAAAAAAGGAAAACTGTTCTGATGCTCTGATCTCTCTCTCTCTCTCTCTCTCTCTCTCTCTGTTCTGGGTCCCTCCCTCTCTCCAAGGTCAGTTCAAATGCGAGAGATCAGAATTGAGGGTAGAAGGATCTGTCCAGCCTCACCACTGCCTCTTCTAGAATCTTCCCTCGCTCCTTGCTCCATTTCACCCTGAGTTTTATTGATGTGCACACCTCCAGTCTCTTGCGCACTTTACAGCTTACTCCTGAAGCAGCTTTTTTCTAATATCTGACAACTGTGTGTTATGGCCGCTGATCACTACGATGGTTCCCGTAGTCCTCTCTTCCCGGAATTCATGTCCATGCACAGAATTCTCCACCTCCTGACACTAAACATGACTCCTCCGTGGACCTGCGTGGGGGTTGAAGAGGCTCCCTGGGTGATGATGTCCGAGTCTCGATCATCACACATAGCACAACTCCCCACCCGACGAGTTCTTGGATTTTGAGTTCTTGGGGACGCCAGCTCTTGCTGTCAGGGTGGCCTCCGCCAGGGGGCCGAGCCACAGTGCCAAACCCTTAAATGGCTGCAACCTTGTCCAGCAACTTGGTGACCATTTTATGAGAGTTCTTTCCTAGCCATAACCACTGAGTGAAGGTACAGTTGACACCACAATTCCCTGACACCATAGGATACCAAACGCGTGTGTGGTCCCACAGCTATTCTGTTGGACGTAGCTTTCTTACGTAGCGTGTTTTGTAGAGAGATGGCATTGCTTTCGTTGTTTTTAGCATACTAGATGAGGAACTGGTAGATAAAACAAGGCATCATTTGACAGGACAGTAAACGCCACGTGGTAGAGGCTCCTTCAGATAGGGCTCTTCTCTGGATCAGAAATTTGGAGTCCTTGTAGTCCTTTGACCCTCTCTTCTGCCTGCTTCTGACACCTCTTGTTCTCGGTCAAGCCTCCAGCCATTATTACTGCGAGGTCTTCAAACCGCTGTCTGTCTCACATTCCTAATTGCCTCCTGCTCATCGCTCGCCGAAGGTCAAGCACCGACTCAAACTCCCCAGATCAGAATTAAACGCCTCATTCATCATTTTCATCCACGTGGGTGGCGCTGTAATACCTGGTCTGTCTTGCCTGAGTATGTTGACACCAAGGGAAAACTTTTCGTCATGGGAAAACCCACGTATTTTAGGCGTGGCTTTGTCCCACGGAACAGCGAACCCCTCACTTTTCTTTGGGGTTTGGCATGGTCTTCAGGATCACGTCATGTTGGCAGTTCAAACACGCGATAAGTTGTCCAAACCCCTAACCTTTTCTCACCTGTTGTATAATTCATAGTTGTATTGAATCATCTGCTCCCTAGCTCATATATATTCTAGAGCCTTTGCACACAAACTCTAATTGCCTTTACATTCCTTTTGTCCCCCACACTGGAGTCCCACCCTCTTGAGCTCTACAGCTACCCGAGAAAAGAAGGCAACTTAGCATCCTGGAGTCAACCTCCCTACTTTCTTCCCTCTGAATCTCTACCCATGCGTTATGCAGTGTTGTGTTTGGTCATGAAGACATAGTCTACTAGCTTGACTTTCTATGAAACGTCGGCCTGACACATTTGGATATTCCATTACACAATGACTCAGAGGGACCTGTTGGATAATTCTTCTATTGCATGACTGTCACAGTGGCGTAGGGAGCAGTTAAGGACCACATCTCCGTCCTTAAGCAGCTTAGATCCCAGTGAACGCTACGGGCAGTGGAATATTATGCTTGTAAGTATGTCGTTGGTCAAATAGTAATAAGTGCCTGCCAAGAAAAGAGAGCAAGAAAATGAGTTATCAGTGGAGGTGGGGCGTTGTAATTTCTCAGGTGATCCTGCGGTGCCTCGCTGAAGAACATGACATTTGAACAAGAGCCTTAAGGTAAAGAGAAAAGTAAGCTCTGGATGCCCGGACCAAGAGTATCCGAAGCTGAAAGAAGAAATATGAAATCGCAGAGACCCCAGGAATTACAAGGCTGGAGCTGAGCGGATGGGAAGAGAGAAGGCCCAGGGTGTATCAGAGATATCAAAAGGCCTCCTGGGGAGGGAATCTTGCATTTTGAGCACTCTGACCTAATCGATACATGAATAGCTCAGCCGATAGATTAATCTTCTGCTGATTTAATGACACGTTGCCTTTATTGGAACATGGCATAAAGCAGGAGGTAGGACCTCGTTGAAGCCAGCAGGTCACCAGGGAAAGGAATGGGCCTGGAGGTGCCATCTTGTTTTGCTCACTTCCTGCGAGGGTCAGCCCTCTGCTTCCTGTCCACCGTGGTGAGAATGGTTCCACCATGATACAACGCACCTATTGACATCATGACCAAAATAAATCTGTTTTGTTTTTTCTTCCTTCTTCTTCTTTAAGTTGTTTCTGTCAGGTATTCTGTCACATGGACAGAACAGGAGAAAGCTAACCAATACAGGTGTTCATAAATATTCAGTTAAATAATTACCAATTACCGAGGCCAGGGGACCAACCTAAACACCCTCCTCAGCATGTATTTTCGTTTGGTGTATGTTTTCATTTAATTGTATTTACAACTAGACCAAGACACCCAATTTAATCTAATAAACTCGGCGAAGACAGAGGACTATTCCATGATGTTCAATCAGTGACTGTCTAGGTTGTTTTCTTTTCCGGCAGACAAAAGATACTATTTACCCGCTTACATTATAGTTAATGAGTACTCCTCTGTGGGTCTAGGCAATTACAAGAGGGAGGAGCGAAAATTCAAGAATCTAAGTAGAAGAACTTACATTTACCTTTCTCCAGCTTATCTCACTTAAAAATGGAATGAGGTACCGAGGGTACACGCAGGGTTCCAGCTCGGTTCAGTCCATACCAAACCCAAGCCAGTTCTGGGCGATGGACGTTAGAAAGGTTAGCGTTGTGTTAACTTCTTCACCAAGATGACTACCTGGGCCTAATACACTTCTTTTTCCTATATTGCTGAATTTCTAAACACTCTGTGTCATATTATAGCACCAACAGTGGACTTCTACTTCCTTTTAATTTTTTAAACATACTTTTACTTTCCATATTTTATTTTTCTATAGTATTGAATTGTATTGTTCCATAACTGATACGGCTGCTCGTGCATCATGTAGATAATTCTACGCGGCATTCGGGTGTGAACATTTTTGTGTCCGAAATCCAAGATACACTACAACGGGTTGTGGAGGCTGCTTGCTCTCTACCTTCCTCCGTCACGTTTTTATTTTCTGCACAACATCCAACACCTGTTTCTCCCACAGAAAATACCTGGGAGTGTTGCAGTCTCCCTGGCTCTACCCGAATCTCAGCAGTCAGCTTGATCAAATACTCATCAATACTAATTGCATCTAGATCCAAGATCCAGAGGTGTGGAACCACTGCTTCACCCCTAGTTGGGAACACAGGGTCATGGCAAAGTAGGCTCTAGGAGTTCTGCAGATTTCCTGGGTGAGGTTCAGCTATGCGCCTCTACTCGGTTTTGCCTAATGTCTTCCTTGCCTTTGCCTTCCCTCCCCCGTGTTTATACTTTCCAGTTTGTTTTGCTAAAAATAGATCCCAGGCAGATGTCTGTGTGACAGAGACACACAGCTCTCTCCTCCTTTCCCCGGATGCAACGCGGACTGACTTATTATTCATACTGGTGCCGCAAGACTTCTTTGGGGGAAAGTTATATTTTAATCCATCTTGGACACAAGAAGGATCGTTCTGTCTGTTTGATGTTGTTGTTGTTGTTGTTGTTTTTAGGAATTCTACAGGGAGTTCATTCGATCTACCATTTTAGTTATTTTAATGAAGGCTTTCGTTTCACTCTGATATTAAAGATTGCCTTTTCTTAAAATAAAATAGAATTGCTGAGCTTAAATTTGTTTCACAACCCCCTCTGACCATTCCAAAAAAAAAAAATCGACCTAGAATGTGGGACCTCAAGCCCGGTGACTGGTGATTATAGTCAAGAATTCCCTTTATCACTTGAGAGAGCTAGAATTACATTTCTCAGTGACCTCCCATGTTGTACATTACTCCTCCTTCATCTACCGCCCCTGATGTCATTAGGATTTGACTAATGACAGGCTACGAGCTACACCATTCACAGATCAGAGATCTGGGAATGTTTATAATGAAACTCACCAACACTACTGGAAAAAGAAGAAAGGAAATAAAGGAGGTAGTGCTAAAATAGAGGCATGAATTGGGCGCATCTCTGGAATTATCACAATGGATCCCTTTTATTACTAACATATGCTAATTAAAAATAAAACGATAGCCAGGCTCTGATGGCCCACACCTGTAACCCCTTATATTCAGGAGGTTAAAGATGTGAGGATCTGAGGATCGCAGTTAGAAGTCAGCCCAGGCAGGAAACTCTGTGGGACTGGTAATGTACCAGAAAAGCTGGCAGAGGAGCTGTGGCTCGAAGTATGTGAGTGCTACCCTTGAACCTGAAAGCTCAGGGATAGTGCCTAGGCCCTGAGTTCAAGCCCCAGGAGAAGCACCAAAACAAACAACAAAAGATAAAGTTACATTAAAAAGAAGTCTAGTGTGGTGGAAAGCTGCTGAGACATCAGTTTCATTCATTCACTCATTCATTCATTCATTCATTTTGTCGGTCATGAGGCTTGAACTCTGGCCCTGGGCACTGCCCCTGAGCTCTTCAGCTCAAGTCTAGCACTCTACCACCTGAGCCACTTCCAGCCTTTTCTGTGTATGTGGTGCTGAGGAATTGAACCCAGGGCCTTGTGCATGTGAGGCAAGCGCTCTACGCTGAGCCACCTTCCCAGCCCTGAGATGTCAGTTTTGCGGCCATTTCCTTCCTAGTTCCGCACATTTAAGACAATGAAAGCTTATATGATTACATGTTATTATATATTAAAAAAACACCCACTGAATTATTCATGATACAGAAAGAAACCATAGCTCAATTATAATTGTACCATATAGATGATCGAGAAACTCGACCTCTGGAAAACCTCGTGAGGGTCCGAGTGAGAGAAGGAGGTTCAGATGCATTCTTAGAATGACTTTCTATTGCAAATAAAACATCAGCAGTCCCTCTACCCACCTACCCAGTCTGATTCCCATAGGAAAAAAAATAACTCTCAATAAGCTAAAGTAACAAAGACCAGGGTTCCAAACCATGAAAGCAATCTTTGCAAAGTATTTTGGAAGTCAGGAAACTAACAACTACAACCAAATCTCAAATGGAAGCCTGATTTCCAGGTGATCATATTTAAAATCTCAAAGTCTTCAATTCGGGTGCCTTGCATCTTGTATATACATTTTTCTAATTTGGGTAAGGGGAGGGAAATAACAAAATGCTGAAACAAGGGTACAGGATGACCCATTGTAACAATGAGATGTACAAGACAATAAGTTGAAAACAAACTTTAACTTGGCGTGGGGACAGGGAGGAGTTGGGGAGGGGGGGAGGGAAGGGATGGTAGGGGGAAAACAAAGGAGGAGGTAACAATGCTCGATAGGAAATGTACTCATTACCGTACTCATGTAACTGTAACCCCTCTGTATCTTTACAATAAAATATATATTTAAAAAAGAAAGCATGACAAATTCCTAAGAGGAAAGCAGTGACAAGCATCCCTCAGGGCAGGCTCCTACCTGTGACCCAAGGTACCGGGGAAATAGAGGCAGGAGGAAATCTGCCACTCAGGCCTACCCCATATAAATGTTAGGGAGGCTCTGCCTCAAAGAACAAGCCAGGTGTGGTAGTTTATAGTCCTAGTCACGTAGGAGGCAGAGGTAGGAGGATTATGGGCCAAGGCCAGCCCTGGGCTAAAAGTACAGAGCCTTACCTGAAAAGTATCAAGTTATGGATGGAGAGGTATGGTTCTCAGTTTCAACCTCAGAATCTCTATGGGGGTACATATATATATATATATATATATATATATATATATACATATACATATACATACATATATATATGTAGATATATACATATAATATATATATATACATTCCTAGCAACATATATATAGTATATAATACGTTGCTAGGAATGTATGGACATTAGAGTTAGAAGTCAAACATTTTAAATAAATTTTCGTAGCGCTACTCAATGAGTGGAGAAGACCAAAGCAACAAACAGGAGAAGTGGGGATACTGAGCACACATGAAAAATTAGACAGAATTATACAGAAATTCTGGGGCAGGAAGAGGACATGAACTCTGAGGTAGAGAGAATGATCTCCTTTATGTGGTTGATTCCAGGTTACCGCAAAGTGGTGGCACTTCTTGTTTTATACCCAACAGAGGCTACTATTTTATTTCATTTTTGTCACTCTGAACAAGATGGCGTGAGAATGCACAGGGTAAACATAAGAACAACTCCACATGGGTATTTTAAAAAAAAATCAACGTAAATCTAAGCCCTTTAAACTTATGCTTTGTTACAAAGCAATAAAACACAAAGAAAAGTACGCCATCGAATTTATACATTTCTTTACCATTCTATATTTTATGTAAGGCATATATTTAAATTTTGTATTTTCTTTATACTGGCAATACAGTCTATATTTTATGTAAGGTAATATGGAAATATCAGTATGTTTTATATTTTATGTAAATATATCCCTTCTTTTATGTAAGGTATATATGTATACTTGTAGGCATTCTCTTTTTTATTTAAAAACTAGGCAAATATCTTAACTATCTTCATTTTTATCTAATAAGTTCATGGCTTTGCACTGTTTTAATTTTTTTAAATCCACAAGGAGTTTGTGCCCTTGTATTATGCAAATCAGCAAACCGTTTCTCAATGTTACAGCTGTTTCCCCATTGCTATTTATGAAAACGTATACCTTTCCTTCTTTCCACCAGGTGTAATGGCTGAAAGTGCTACCATGATTGTAAATTAAAAATTATACAATTTTAATTTGGATTGGACTCTTCCATTATTGCTTCCTCTGTGTGTGTGTGTGTGTGTGTGTGTGTGTGTGTGTGTGTGTGTGTGTGTATGTGTTCTCAGGCCAGTCATGCAAGATTTTGATTGCTATAGCTTTTAGACTATGTTCTGTAATTTTTCATGAAAACATGCAGCGTGTTGATAAATTTTAAAACCATTTTCTCTGGCCTCCTGAAGTCTCCTTCGAATTAGAATATTGACTTGGAATGGATTCGTTTTGTTGAATATTTTCACTATTGAATCTTTGTATCCAAGAGCACTATGTCTCCATTTATTTAAAATGCAGCAGAGACTCGAGAATCCTCTCTTTCTTTCCTCTGCATTTGAGGAATGTGTATTACCAACACTCCATGAGCCTAAGATTCATTCATTTAAAACACAGCCTAGAACATTGTAAACACCGGATTGAACGATTGAACATTCTTTGCGGCCAGGCACTAGTGGCTCACGCCTGTTATTCCTAGCTACTCAAGAGGCTGAGATCTGAGAATCAAGGTTCAAAGTCAGCCTAGGCAGGAAATCCTTGAGAGTCTTATCTCTAATTAACCATTAAAAAGCTAGAAATGGAGCTGTGGCTCATGTGGTGAAGTGCTAGCCTTGACAGGGGAAAAAAAAACAAAAAAGCTCAGGGACAGTGCACAGGCCTTGAATTAAAACCCCAGGACTGGTATAAACACACACACACACACACACACACTCCAAACCAGTACCCCCTCCACAGACACACACACAGACACACACACAGAGACACACAGACACAGACACAGACAGACACATACACAGACACACAGACACACACAGAGACACACAGACACAGACAGACACACACAGACACACACAGACACAGACACACACAGAGACACACAGACACAGACACACACACACACCAAACCAGTACCAGACTTTCATTTTCCCACAGAGAGCATGTGGCCAAAGAAGAGTTTAACAGATGGTAACTCTCAGGCTTTACCTGCTATGGTTCGTTTTTCCTTTATTACTGGGGCAAAACCCCAACTCCAAGAGAAATTAAATACCAAAGAGAAATACATCCCGGCCATGGGAAGACCTTGCTTTGTCTCCATGTCCGCATTGACACCAGCTTACTCCTTCTCTTCTGACTGACTTCACATTACAGAAAAATAAAAATAAAAAACCCACACCCCAAACAACAACAACAAACGAAGAGGAACTGGGTAAATGGTCATGGCAAGTAATTATGAAAGCACTCTGATCTCTGTCTTTAGGAGTCATTTTGGCTACTGCCAGTAGAAACCAGTATTTTATTTTTTTTCATTTTTTTGTCTATGACGGAATCCATTAACGAGTCTGAAAAACTCAATTGGAAAAAAAAAATAATCTAACTGTCCAATATAGGTCGGTGGTAGAGTTGGGTATTTTTAGTTTCCTGTTGCTATGGTAGCCATACATGGAAGAAGCAGGGCCCTGCTCTGAGACAGTGGCCGAGTGACGATCAGAAACACCAGATTTGATTAGGATGGAGTGATAGAAATGTGTGCAATTACTGCGTCATTAGTGGTCTCAGAGCTCTGACGGCATTCAACATCAAGCCACACAACACAGTTTATCTTATTGACTTCCACATCTGCATAATTTATTGTTCTAAAAGGCTCTAGATTGACACTTAGAAATGGCGGTGTGTGTGTGTGGGCGGGGGGGGGGAGGCCCAGAAAGCAGATGAACTCCAAGTTTATAGGACAAAAAGTTTCAGACCCCGCGACACTCAATTTTGAGTTATTTCTCCTCAGACTTACATGCCATTTAGGCATGTCCTGGAGACCTAGAAATTGTTCAGAATTAAATCTTGGAACCTTTGAATGACTCTTGAAATATTGCTCAACTTGATTATAATCTGAATTGCCGTCCATTTTTTAGAAAGCTATGTTTATAGACACATTTACATTTGGAGAATGTAAAGAGCTGAAATCACTCAAACAAGTGGTGACTAAAATATTTTAAATCTACAAAGAAAAAAAGAAGAAAAGGAAACCAGCCCATATGAATTAAAAAAAAAAAGAAAGAAAGAAAAGTTCCATTAAGATACACATTTTATAAAATAAGGGCAATCACTCTAATAGTACTCTGGCTTAAAAGTGAAGTAAAGTTGAACATTAATGGGTCCCCTTTTTTTGTGTAAACTTCAAATTTCTGACCAGAGAAATCAAAGTGTCAGTACATGTAAATCTATTTCTTAATGCATGCATATGGATTTTTTTCTCCCTGGTTTGAAATAGCACTTGCATTTTTTAAAGCTAGAAGAATAGGACTAGTATATTATATTTCCCAAAGTTTAAATACCAGAGGCAAGTTTTTAAAATGCTGCAAGACTAGGTGCTTAGGAAAAAAAAATACGTGTCTTTGGTGACTGCAAAGTATGTGGGAGAGACTAGTCTATCCCACATGCTGTAGTCAGCCAGTGTTAGACCATGTCATTAATATATAATATTTTAAGTATTTTCTACCCCTTTGTTAATGCACCTGCAGGTTATTTCTGGCTTCAAATGCAGACATAGACATCAGGTTTAATGAGCATAGAAAAGAAGAGACGGTATGACTATGACTCCTAAATGTAGTTCTTCTGAAGAAGAACTCCAAGTCTGACCCCATTGGGGACAAAGTATCAAAGATCCAGGTATCAAATAATACCCATTATTTCTCATGATTCTCAGGCGTCAGGTGTGATCAGATCTAAGGTGCTCATACCCACGTGGAGTTTTTGCAAAATCCACCGGCTTCACCACCCCCAACAATCCAGTCGCGTGTTCGGGATTACTTTTGACCCTCGGCACTCCCTTCCCTCAATGCACCGTGACTTCTTCCACATAAACGCTTCCCTCTACCGAGTCTCTTGCTGGGGATCGAACCCAGGGCCTGAAGGTGTTATTGACCCCGATCTCCAATCCTTTTTGAGAAAATACCAGAAATGTCTGCACACTATGCACGGACTTCACCGATGTGCGGGCACTTCTGCAAATTCAAATGAAGACACGTAGGTCTTCAGTGCTCTGCATGGACTTCCAGAAGCACAGCGAGCCAAGTCTCACTCCTCCCTTCCTGCAGCCTCCCTCCCTCTCCCCCCCCCAGTCCCCCGCCCCAGGGTGAGGCTAGTGATCATTTGTATTTGTCATCCAATGTCCAGAAAACTGCAGGTTAAGCAGGTAGACTGCAGATCACTGGAACGTTGTGGAGTCTTGGATCTACCACCCATGGGGGGACAGTTATGCACCGCGATCCCATGCCTACAGAAGGAGATAAGACTGTCCAACTTGCAAATGGAGGAAAGGGGGAAGATACCATTTATGACTCCCGGCGGGCAGTTAGAAAACTGCTGCAAACACCTGTGATCATTCTTAGCATTTGCAGAAAAAAAAAAGTAAGTCAGGACATGACGACTTCTTCTGCCGACCACCCAGCCCAGACAGACCAGGTACAATCTCAGATGAAATGTGCCTGTCTGTAATTCTTTCCCCAGGTTTTGGAATGAATTAGACCTCACGCAGCAGCATTCCAGGGCCTCGATGTCCGCAGGGAGCCCGGGAGTTTGACCTTTCAGTTTGCGGGTCACTGGTCTGGGGGGGGGGTATGAGGATGTGATGGGAGAGGCTGGAGCCGGTACAAGGCTGGACTTCGTGATGAGTCTAAGAGCGCACTTCCTCTCCTGATAGGAGCCAGCCAGAAATCACAGCGCTATTCTTTCTCCGGACAGACTTTCTGCTTGTCTAAGGAGGCTGCCGCTGTGGAAGGCAGGGTAGAGATGGGAAAGCCAAAGAAGGGTCCACGATACCTTACTTTTCTAACTGTAAACCCTCCTCCCCATTCACCACTGTTACAATAAATTATATATTTGAAATATGGATTGATTGCTTCTCCAGTCCCAATACTGGACCATCTCTGACCTACAATGCCCATCATCCATACATTTCTGTGTGCTTTCACCGATTCAAGCTGTCTGAATGCCTAAATGGGCCAGTCCATTTTATAGCTTGCCAGGGGAGAGGCTGAACTCAAATCTAAAGGGTGGAGGTTTGCAGTGGGGTAAAGGTTAGATACTCAGGGGGCAGGAAACACAGAAAGCAAGAAAAAATAAAAAAGGAAAGAAAAAGCATCCACATTTGGCTCCATGATCACACTCAGCCCAACACTCAGGGCACACTACTACTTAGCATTGAGTTTTCCGCAGGGGAATTTACTCTGGTTTAAAGAAAGGAAGGCGAATGGACAAAGTCCATTAGAGCAGGAGTGATAATTGCCGCAGGAGAAGGGGGCAGCTGGGCCTTCTTTCAAGTGTTCTTTGTGCTTCTGCTGGATGCAGCATGGTGTTCTAGGGGCTTGCACACTTCACTGGGTGTTTTTTAAAAAGCACACGCTAGATAGATGTGATCGTGTTAGGGTTGTGGAAGAGACCGCCACGGGTAAAATTCAGCCCTCAGAATTGTGGCTGAGTCCCGATGACAGAGTCGTGCTTTGTCTGTAACACAGCCGGGCATCTTCACGGCCGGGCCTCTTCAAGCACCGTCAACCACGGAGCAAGGAAGTTGGCCACACAGTGGTTGAAGGGGAAGAGGAAAGAGATGGAGAACTCTACTTTGATCTTCACAGAGGCAGAGCTCTGAGCAGACTGTGGCTAGCAGGTTCCCATTCTATCTAGATGGTTCGCTAGGTTTATTTATTAATTCCCCCCTCCCTAAAAATTTCAAGAAGGGCAGGAACAAAGGGAAATTGATGTGTGCTCAGCTTCTCCATTCTGTCTTCTTGGAACATGTTTTTACACGGACCATCTCGAAAACAGTCAAACTCACAATCACAGTTACAGATAATGTTTATAAGCGAAAGAAAATTAAGGTCATCAAATCTCCCTCTGAGGAGGGAAAAGGCCAGAGAACATATACTTAGGACTTCCAGTATAATTTGGAGAGAAATGCGACAGAAGGAAGTTTTCCAGGAAAACAACTCATACCTCTAATTCATTAGTTTGTGACAAAAGGGTTTTTGCTTCTTTCCTTTAATCCCCCATCCCAATCCCTGCCTCTGCGGGGGGGGGGGGAGGGGGGTAATGGGAAAGGTCAACTTTTAATTTTGAATGACTCCGATTGCGGGGCGGTTTTTGATCAAATCATTTCCTCCGGAAAGACACCACCACTTCTGTCACCTGGCTCAAAGTGTCAAGGGGGAAAAGCAGAAGGGAGAGAGGAAAAAGAGCAGGGGGTGGGGGTGGGGAATGAAATAGAAATTTATGAAGGGGAAATTAGTATAAAATAGTCCCAGAAAATATATTTTAAAAAGATGAAACAAGTAACACCGAGTAGGAATATAAATGCTACGAGACAAAACTGGATTTTAAGATTCCCAAATGGGAAAGTAAAGTAGAAGTGAGAAAAGTCCGTCATGAGAAGTATGGGGTTGGGCGTCATTCGGTGAAATGCTGGCATTAGGCTTGTGCTCCGGGCTGGGCCAGCTCAGCTCACTTCAAGAGCAGAAGGGAGCCGGAGATGATGGGGAGAGGCTGACCAGGGCCCCCACACAGGTGGAAATGTCCACGCAATCTTGGAATGCTTTGAAATGAAAAGCTGGGAGCAGACCGGGAGCAGATAAAGCACAGTAAATAATAACAGAAAGAAAAGCGACTGGAGACAACCCGCAACGTCAGTGTAGCATGAAATTGAAACATGGCTGGAGGATAATATGAAATTCCAAAAAGGTAAATGGCAGAGTGTAAAAGTCCCCCTCCTCCCACAACGCCACCACCCCTGTCCTCCCCGAAACGGTTAAAAATCCAAGCAAAGATGACAGCATTTGGCAGGAGGGGGGGGTATGCTGGGAATTAACAGCCTTGGCGATCGGTGGAAACAGAAGTGAGAACAATTGATTGAACGCTACAAAGAAAATGAATAATGAAAAGCTCGTGGAAGTCTTTCTTTCTTTTCCATGTTTAAGCGGAATAAAGTGAGATAAACATCTCACTCAAATCCAAAAAAGAAACACAGGGAAACAAATGCTTGCTTTAACGGTAGGTCAGAGAACCATAAAGGCAACTCAGGGATGCTTTTGAAAAGATGTTTAAAAAATAATAATAAGAGGCCAAGAGAAAGCTGCCGATGTAAATTCGAGGGTGGGGAGAGGCTCTCCTCCACGCAATCCTCTCTCGATTATTTATCTGAGTTCTGAAGGTTAGTAGACGTGGGTTCACCGTGCAGGATTACATGGAAAACAACCCTGTACACCACTGAAAGCGTACAGACTTTTGACATGATGAACAACAAACGGATCTTGTCCATCGGATGCTCTGTGCACATCAAAGGTGACACAGCCCGTCGGTCCGAGTGGCCCACTTCAAAACACAACATATGCAGGGCCCTCAGCTCCTCCGTGGGGTTTGGACAAAGTCTTCAACTGCTCGGGTGCAGGAATCTGTCATCTCACAAACTCTGTCTGTCCAGTGAGTCGCGCCCACCTTACATCCACGCTGGTCGGATCGCAGATTATTTCCCATTTCTGCACAGCCATCCTGGATCTGGGAGCTCAGGATGGAACCATCACTCAGACACCCATCCCAGGACTTGGTCTACTCTACCCAATGGAAATCTACCTGACAGACACTTCTGAGGGGAAAAAAGCTGGAGCTCAGAGATGTAGGTTGCCAATACACAATTTCTAGGCATTCCTCTGGCGGGCATTTAACTGGACCCTCAGAACAGATGGGTAGAGAAGGACTTTGTCTTATTATTTTAATATTCCAGTAAGGAAATCAGGTTGGGCAGGGGAGAGAGGCACTCCAGTGAATAAAGTACATGACTGCGGAAATTGATACTCAGATACTTTTTTCCTGATGAACATCTTTCTCAATTCCCCCATCAAAAAAAAAAAAAAAAGAACTTCCATCCGTCACCAACCCTGTCTCTCCATTTAGCATGTTAGGCTTGGAAATGAATCATCTAACTTGTCGACTGGAGGAAATTACAGGAGTAGTGTTTTTTTGTTTTGGAAGTACTGGGGCTTGAACTCAGGGAGCTGCACTCATGCTAGACAGATGCTCTATTCCTTGACCCACACTAGGCATGAGCGTCAGGTGCTGGTGGTTCACATCTGTCATCCTAGCTATTCAGTAGGCTGAGATCTGAGAAAGATCATGTGATTTGATCTGGGCCTGGGCACTGCCCCTGAGCTCTTCAGCTCACGGTGAGTGCTCTACCACTGAGCCACAGCATCACCTCTGGTTTTCTGGTGGTTTACTGGAGATAAGAGTCTCACAGACTTTCCTGCCTGGGCTGACTTTGAATTGTGATCCTCAGATCTCAGCCTCCTGAGCAGCTAGGATGACAGCCGTGAGCCACCGACACACAACTGGTCATCATTATTGAAAAAACAGATGCAGGATAGTGGTGGATTTCAACTCACTCTCTTTGCAGTGTGGGTCACCAATATTAACATTATTAAATGTGAATCTCCCCCCCTCAAAAAATAAAATAAAATGAATTGGGCAAAAGGAATCACCATTCCAAAGAAAAGCACACCTGAACTATTTCTCACTGATTTTTTTTCTTAAATGTAGCTTCATTGCTTTTTCAAAAAACTGCAGAAGAAAACTTCAGTTGTTTTCCTCTGTTTTACTTTGCCAAATAATGCTGATCTGAAAAATAAAAAGAGGGATGGGGGGAGGGAGACGTCATCACGTTCAACTCCAGTTCGGTGGAATAATCGTGTAGGACGCCTTCTAGCTAATGGTCCCCGTATATTTGTAAAGCAGAAGATTTATTCTAGAAGTTGTTACATAAATATCAGCGGGGTAGATTTCTTTCATTTATTTTGCATAATTACATTCAAAATGGAAAAACGCTCGCGCTCTAAAGCCAATACAACCGCCTGCAGGAGATGGTCTTTTTATATTCATAGAAACATCAGCAGATTGCCAAGGCACGTCTTGGTAGGTCAAAAATTATTCCGGAGATCTACTTACCATCGCAAATGAGAATTAGGGAAAGTAGACTCCTGTATGGATCAGAAAGCAAGATGACACCTGAGTAATAGCGTCCTCTAGTTCCATTTCTCCACTCTCAGCGTCCATTTGCAAAAAAGAAATAGGAAGAAAAGAACAGGAGGGGGACGCACAACGGATTTACACACCACGTCTTAAAGAAGAGTCACGCTGACTCCTAACCAGAAAGAAAAAGAAAAGGGACAGCGGCTTTCAAACCGTCCTTGTAAATTTTATTCAGCTAGAATCCATTCAGTCTAATAGACATAGAGACCAGCCACGGATTGACTCAACAACGTATTTTATAAATTAATCTACCAGAATGCGAACACCATCAACCAGAATGGGAAGAAGTACACCTTTAATGTCAGTCAACAAGCTTCCTCTATCCTAAGTAAAGTTTTCCTTCAATTTCTCTTAAATGTTGGAGGCAAATGTATAGGACTGTTTTTTTAATTTTATTTTATTTTGGTGTGGGGTTGAGGGGAAGTAGGATCTAGAGTTTGAACTTGGAGCCGTGGTTTGGATTGGTTTGGATTAGCCATCTACCATCTGAGCCGGATTTCTGATTTGCTTTATTGAATTTTCAGTCCTGCATCTAGAAAATCTGATTTTTAAGAAAAAAAAGTCACCATGACATCAAAGTGAAAAAAAAAAGTGAATGCTGGGTTTTTACAATTCCAAAAAAAAAAAAAGAAAAGAAAAGTAAAGAAGGGATGGATAACCACAGCTCCCACAAAGATACCCTGGCACCTTGGGAGTTTACATGCAAGATAGGATGGTTTGCAGAACACAGAAGGTGTAGGAGTCAAACTCCTCCAGGCTGCTGAGAAGCCCTTCCTCCAGGGGCTACACACCCTGTTCCCTCCCAATTTCTACAGGAGATTTCACTTTAAGAGCAAAACCCTTGTTTTGCCTTCAGTTAAATATATATGTCTATATGCCATGATCGCCAACTTAGAAAACAAGACAAAACTGAGTGTGTTCTAAAAAAAAAAAAAGAAAGAAAGAAAGGGAAGAAAACTTCCAGAATATTTTTAGATGGGGTTTCACCTCTGCTGAAATTCTTTTCTCCTCCATTGTGGGGAAAAGTAATGTTGGCAAGCAAGGATGGATCGCGACGAACTTTTTGATAGTAGGTCCCAGAGACTGATTTTTTTCCCCCCCCACCAAATTAGTATAGAATAAGTGATCAGCTCTGGAAGGCCGTACTTCGTGTGCACTATACAGGTGTCCACACAAGAGATCTTTCTGAGTTTTCTGATGATATCATAACTCGTGAGTGAGATTTGAATGTTATGGATGGATGTGTCCGTGCACATGTGCATATGTTTATGTGTGTGTGTGTGTGTGTGTGTGTATCACAGGACATATGGTTTAGGTCATTACAAGTCAGTTGGCTTATAGTGTATGAACAGTCTGATCATCTGGAGGAAGAGATAGAGTCCAATGTGCTCCCGTTACGAGGGTTCAGTCACTTGACTCATGGCTCCCTTGGCCAGGGAGAACTGGGTGTTGGGACTATAGCTGTTGATTTAGTTCATCCTGTGACAACAGGGGCATTCTTGCAAACACGTGCACTACATTACAGCCACCCCGTCCTCCACGGGCTTTTATCTGCATTACTCTCGGAAAGACCTGAGGGAGAAAGAGAATGAATGGCTTTTTGTTTCCTTTCTTACCTGTCTCTGCCCCATCCCATGAGAGCAAATAAAAAACATTGTTTTCTGTGGGTCTTGTCCACATTATTCTTAAGATACCTTTGTATTATGGATGAAACAAAACAAAAGCTTCGTGGGGAATGGCCCCCCGAAGGACGGTCCTGTTCTCGTGAGATCTTCGGGGACATGTTTCTGTACTCTGCGGTCACCCGTGGCTTGGTCTGTAGAGTTACATCAGGGAGAGACATCATCTAGATTCTCCTCACACATCCAGCAAAGCTCGTCAGGAAGCCTGACTTTTATTACATTACCGCTGCGCATTCTGTTCCTACAAACTTCCTTTCTCGAGCATCCACAATACAATTTTATCTAATTCTGACTCCTTCCCCTGGCACCAATACAGAAGGTTTATATGCAGAAATCCACTTACTTAGAGGCCTGATATCTCACAGTGGAGAGAATTGTTTATGATACCAGTTTTTCACACGGACGTGGAATGAAGTAGTTTCTGCTACACATAATCAGCACGAATCCTTGAGGATAAATATTATCATCCGGTCTCTTAAACTACTGACATCAAAGATCTATACGTCTATTGGATAATAGGCTAATTGTATGTAATTATAGATTCATAATGGGCCTTACTAGTAAACTACCAATTTAGTTCAGCAGTTGTAAATCAGCAATTGACACTTTATCCTTATATATTTATTATTCACAATAAACAACTGGAACTCGTGGTGGGATACGCTATCCAATTTGACTAGTTCTAAAATAAATATTTTCATACCAGTTTTGACTGATCAAAGCAGGAAACATTACACTTTTTTAAAAAAAATCATTTCTATTTCACATGTGTGGTAATGTGAACGATACTTCAAGACCAATTTCTTTAGGGAAGGAGACCGGGCAGTTACAGCCATCTGGCTGTATACATATGTCCTCTACCTTGAAAAATTCCAGCTCATGGAAATATTCAGTGGAAATATTCATAGAATATGGTATTGATATAGAGGCCAGGGTATGCACCAAATCATTAACCATAAAAGAGAAAAAAAATTAGAGACATGAATATCATCATAAAATAAACTGAGTTATGTACAATATGATGCTAGGTAGGAATATGGGAAGAAAGCATGGAGGAAGTTACAAGGTAAAATCTATATGCCTATACTTTTCCCTTCTCAACAATAAGCAGTTTCTATCAATTTAGATCAGATTTAATAACTAATCAATCGATATAATTATAATTAATAATTACTGTAATTTTAAGTTATGATTTCACACCCATATGTGGGTAGAAAACATAAGCTTATGATGAACTTAAGTCTTACTTGCGTCAGTAAATATATTAAAGGTAAGTTATAAGTAAAATTCATCTCATGAAAATTAGAACTTCTGACAGTTTTTTTTCACCCAATTCTTTTTTCTTTATTCTTCTACTATTCTTGAGTGAAATCGACCTCGTTTTTCATCACACGCAACTCCTGGTGAAGGAGATGCTGGCTTCCTTCTTTTAGGACCCGGTAGTACCAAGAGCGAAATGTCACATCAAAACAAACCCTTCTTCCGTGTCTCACAAATCATCACAATGCAGTGAGTTCTAGCCCTCAGTAGGGAACTTTATACAATAACACTAAGTTTGGACTAAAATTCCCTGAGCTCAGGCCCCAGCCTGGGCATCAAATAATAAATATATGTATTTTAAAACACTAAAGATTGGAAACCAATATAGTGTCATTTGCAATGAATCCCCTCCCCTCCACCTGTGTTTTGGGACCACGATCAATAGGAGAGGTGAACCCGGACAAATGAAGGACTCTGAAATTCAGCAAAATAAAACCTTTTTTTTTTTTTCTTCCAAAGTTTGGTAACCACAGATGCTTCTCTAGCCGAACTATTTGTAAGTGTAGAGCTCACTAATAGAAGGCGTATTCCCATCGTGATAAAACAAATATCTCCATAATTCTTTCATCTTTTAGAACTGAAATCATATATCCACTTCCGTTCCTTCCGCCCTCAGGGTTCAGCTCTATCCATTGAGCTTCCCGTTTCTCTGGTTGACTGCTTCACCTCACATCAGAGCAATAAGCTTTTGGATTACTATAAGACTGGATCCTGTTTGCATCTCTCATGAAAGTAATTCATACAGATAAGTAACGAGATACCCTGTCTATTTTCTGATAACCACAGCTGCCAGTTCTCACCCTCCTTACAGATTCGAGGTGTTTTTATTTCTAGAGGCCATTACTTGACATCCCATTGAAAATATTACCCCGCATCTTATGTTTGACATTTAAATGATTATGAACTGGCAAAGAGTTATTGTGCATAATTTTACTTTCAAACAACTTTGGCTACCTTTTCCTAACTTAAATTTATGATTGGCTGTAATTCATTAGCATTTTATAGCCCCCCAAACTCTTATAAAAGAAAGCTACCCAAGGTGTAAATCATTTGGAAATGTTATGCAGGGTGGATGATAACAAAGATACCGGAGATGAGATGCTGTTTGACAGTCAAGCAAGCACGCACGATTTCAATTTTGCTTCTTTTTTTTTTAACGCCCTATCTTTTGGCAAGACTTTTTTTGTTTGTTTCGTATCTCAAGCATTTTAAAGTCACTTAACACTGTCAGAGAACCTTCGCAACCAGTTCCCAGTACCTCATGGCTACAACAACCAAGCATCAAATATTTCCACATCTGAAACTCCACAGGAACTAAGCCTCCTGTTTCTCAATACCAAAACTCCATTTATGGAGTTAAGAACTGGAGTTAGACAGGGTCCTTCTTGCCCTGCAATCTTACTTGGAAGAAAAGAAATATTTTAAAGTCAAAATAGATGCTGATGAGAGCGTCAAGGACATGAGTAGAGCCAGGCTCTGGTGGCTCACACCTGTCATCCTTGCTACTCAGGAGGCTGAGATCTGAGGATCACCGTCCCACAGCCAACCCATGCAGGAACGTCCGTGAGACTCTTAACTCCAATGAAACACCAGAAAAGTGCAAGTGGCACCGTGGCTCAAGGGGTAGAGCGCTCGCCTTGAGCTGAAGAGCTGAGGTCCAGAGTTCAAGCCCCAGGACCAACAAAAGAAAAAACAAAAAAAGAAAAAGAAAATGGAGAGACTCGATCATTTACCAAATTACAATCATGATTCTAATTAAGAGCCCTGAAGCCCAGCCAAGAAAAAGTGGGCGACTCAATGAGCCTGAAAGTTCCAAAGACCTCTTCTGAGTTTGGGAATTTTCACAGCTGACACTACAGCCAACTTTCCTAAAGGATTCCTCGCACGCTTCACTTGAATTGTTCTCAACCCTCCAATGCTTGACTCATGGTTCAGGGACTGCAGAGGAAATCTTTATCCTGACCCTAAGAAAAAGGGAAATATACTGTGATGTAGCATTTCAATTAAATGTGCATCTTTGGAAGCCAGTTCACTTTCTGAGCATCCTAATAGAGGCAATACTTGTTTCCAGTGTGGGGAGAGAGTAACCTGATCTCCACATTCGGAATGAAGAATGGACCTCCACAAGCAGAGCTGTAATTGCCGCTGGTAACTGTGTCCTGTAGAAAAACTGGGTGGAAACGGCGTGGAAAACGGAATGGATTTTCCCTTTAAAAACATACAGCGAGCCACCACGCCAATGTATTAATTTGCTCTCAAACACTCGATACTGCAAGACACACCAATTATCTCTAACTGTTTAAGCCAGAAGACTTTCCCAGGCTTTAAACTAGTCTCTAAAGAGATTTAATTCAATATTACTTACCCAAAAGCAGGCAGCATGCTCTATTGTTGACCTTCAGGTCAGTGGGGGTGACCTCGCTGAGACCCAATCAAATCTAAATATGTCCCCCCTAAAGAACTATTCACAAGGTTAATTGTATCTCGGTTCTATTTGCTGAATAAGGAATCAATTAATGGAATAGCAAAAGAAGCCATAAACGGCTGCATGAATTGTGCAGAAGTGATCTGTATAGGGAAAGGTTCTCTGTTCGCTTCCTTCCCTGTTAGATCACTGCATGAAGGAGGGTAAGCCCCTGGAAAACACATTCCTCCACTTTCTAGGAGCCCTGTAATCAACATCTCTTTCCCTCTTGCATAAAATCATGTCATTTGTAAATGCACAAAGAACACAAACTCTCTAGTTATTGGCCACAAAGCAAAGCTTCCTGAGCCTGCACGCTGTCTCGGTGGGTTGGAGAGAAACAATACTAAATCGCTGAGTTGTGACAGTGTGTGGCGTGGAGAAGAGAGGGTTACGGTGCAAAGGTTTATACATGGACATGGAAAACGATGTCGCACAAAGAGCACAATTGATAAAGGAAGATAAGAGGAAGAAGACGAGAAAGCTTTTTACAAGACATACATGAATGGACCTGGTATCTAAATGAACTTTCTTAGTTACAGAATATAGGCATTCAAAAGGGAGGACTATTGGGTTGTTTTTTTTCTTTTAATACATTTGTGTGTGTGTTTCTCCCCCCTCCCCTCCTCTCTACCTGCCTGTCCTGGGTGCTGTCCTTGAGCCAGTAAGCTACCACTTGAGCCACAGTTTTACTTCCAGATTTTGGATGGCCAATTGGAAGAATCTGATGGACTTTCCTGCCCAGGTCGGCTTTGAACCTTGATCCTCAGCCTTCTGAGTAGCTAGGAGGCTAGGGGATGTTAGCCAGTGCTGCCCTGCAGTTTTGTTTTGTTTTTTTTTACATTTGAAGATGAAGACGTTACCCCCCAGGAGGGCATTAATTCCACCCCCCCCACACCATCCTAGAGCAAAGTGAGGCTGGAAAACACAACCTCTTCACTCCTGCGTGGGGAAGAAGGGAAACAAAGGAGCTGCAATGGGAAATATTCCTTGTGTTTAACTTTCATTTACTGTCCAGGATTGAGAGGCACAGATACAAACAATAAGCCCAGTGCACGTGACGCTTGGGAGAGCGGGATAACCACCACGGAACGGGCAACCACCCATGGTGGGAGGGCACAGATTCTTCCAAAGAGCAGGAGAAGACTGCAGGAGCCACAGAAAAGGCCCGAGTCAAACCGAAGGCCTCCTCTGCTCACCACTGGAGCCAAGTTCCTCTGGGCAGTTGACAAGTGTTAATTAATTATCCAGTGTGAGCAGTTCCTTTGCTTATTCTGGACGACGCAAATGTGACATTTCACCAAGTCGTCTGGGAAGAGATGAAGACTTGGGCCCAACTCTGATTTTCCTGCAAATGGCCAGGAAACAAAATGTCATGGAATCCTGACTCTGCTCTCTCTGATGTGCACCAATAGTGTCAGTGAGGAGTGAAGAAAAACTGCCTCCATCCATTCTCCCCGAGAGTGTCTCTCTTTGCTTGCCTGCTTATCATTCTCTCCACGCATCCATCCACGCACCTGTCCATCCATCCGTCAGCCCGTCCTCCACACAGCTGGGATCCACGCTGGGACTCTCGAACTTAAGTGTTATTTCCGTGTATACATTGGCAGGGGTACAAAGAAAACGAAGCTTGTTAGCTCTAAACTGCATCCCGATACGCTCCTCAATTTTTAAACTGAATTCACTATCCCCCCACCCCCCACGTCCTTTCAGCTGCTTGGAGCATTTAGTGCGTTCCTAGAAGTACAAATCCCATGTTCCATCCCGTCGTTTCCTGAGAAAGACACGCAATGGTTTGCCCATTTCTTTCTACGCCAGAGAGTCTTCCCTACTCTTTTAAACCCATCCGCGTCCTTTCTCCAACACTGTGTTTGGCATATTCAAGGCCAGCGTTGTTGTGTGATCTGGGCCCGGCAGAGTGCATCCAAAGGGGCTAGATCCACAGACCACGAGACCTGAACTGTGAGGATGAAGGTCTGAGTCAGGATTAGCATCAAAGGAAGGTAACTCTTCACCAGGCCCCAAGAGAAGGAGGAGAAGATTCCAGAAGAACTCTTCCCTCAAAGAAGCAAGATTAACACACGGAAGGAGCGAAGCAAAGAGGTGGACTTGTTCAATAGGAGTGAGGTTCGATAAGCAATGTCTACCTGGGAAGGCAGGAGGAGGCCCAATACCACGGGTCACGCGGGTACCAGCTCGCCGTCGCTACACGGGCTCCGGGGCTCTAAGTATCCAGATACAACGACAGACCCTTCTCTTTTTCTCTTTAGGGTATTTTATGATCATGTTTTAAGTAGTTGTCTAAAGGAGTTGCCATTTGCCAGAGCAGTTTATGAGTACAGTGCCTCTTGATCAGTGTCTGCCCCTTTCAACATTCACATCCACCCCACCTACAGAATCTTCTGTGGGAGGTGATTTTCTACTTTTCAATTTTTTCTTTTTGAGTTTTGCTTGCTTCCATTTTCCAGGCTGCAGTTCCAGATAAATACACACGTAGCAAATTCAATGAAGGACAGGGGCAGGTGCTTCTGATATGCATTGGATGTCCAGGTGTGTGTGTGTGTGTGTGTGTGTGTGTGTGTGTGTGTGTGTGTAGGTGACTGCCTACAGTTCATGGGAGAAAGGGAAAGCGACACTGAGTGCTTGTAATGCCGAAGAAACCTTCACGTCTTTCATCCTCCCTGGTCGCGGTGCCCTTCACATCAGTTGTGTTTACTACGCACCAATTATACACAGACTGTGTCTGGGGACACGCACCAAGCCCGGGGCGGTCGCCACCTGGAGCTGGACGGATTGCATGGCTCTTCGACCAGGTCTCTGGATTGTGGACCTGTTACGAAGGGACCGTGTCCCAGGAAGAAGCAGTGTGAGGCAGCTGGCACCAGTCTATTCGTGGAGGGAATGTTTGGCAAGCTGATCACCTGTTGAGCTGAGTACCTGTGCTGGGGGGTGGAGGGGGAAGGAATGGAAACCTGATCCTGGCTCTCACCTTCCCTGATGGTACGCTGATGCCTGTCTGAATTAAAAGGAGTCTTGTACCACCGAGAAGATAACACATCATGCTTCACTTCGTAAGGAAGAGAGCATCATACAGGGCCCACCCCACTGGCCATGCAATCTCCTATGCCTTTGTCTCTGACAGCTCTCTCTCTGTCTCTGTCTCTGTCCATCTCTGTCTGTTGGTCTCTGTCTGTCTGTCTCTGTCTCTGTCTGTCTGGTCTGTAGTCTGTCTCTTGTCTATATGTCTCTCTCTGTCTGTCTCTTGTCTGTCTGTATGTCTTTGTCTATCTCTGTCTCTCTGTCCCTGTCTCTGTCTGTCTCTCTGTCTCTGTCTGTCTGTCTCTGTCTCTGTGTCTCTCAGGGTTTTGATTCGATTTCTGTGGGTGACTCTGAGTGATGGGAAAAACTTTACCTATCTAACCTCACATGTGTCTAAATAACCATCATAGAATTGTTTTTTTTTGGGGGGGGCGGCCAGAGGAGCCTAAACATTTGGTTGCCAGCGTAAGCCATATCTTTAGATACCAGGGCGGGGAGTCTCCCTCCATCTCTTCCTAACTTAGGCTCACCTCAGCTGCGCCCACACCGTCTGACGCTTTTACTTCTGCCATTTTGATAAACCGTGACCTTCCCAGAGTGCTTTCCTGAAAATTTCCAACCATAAAATTGAAATAATTATATAGTAAAAAAAAATCTATAGACTCGCTGCCCAGACTCTATAATTAATATTGATGTTGATTTTTTTTATTTAATAAGGAGATCAATCGTACCACGGCCCCCAGTGAACACAGTCTCAAACCTCTCTGAATAACAACATCCCAATTCTTTGCCGTGGTCTGACAGGCTTCGGCTGACCTTGAGCTACCTTCCAAGCCACCTCATTTCTAATGTTCCCACCCCACATGGCAGAGTCTTTGAAGACGTAAAGAATTTCCCCGGGCCCGGGGTCTTGCTCTTCGCTCCCCTTGCTCCTTCTGCCTTCAATGTCACAGCAGAGTCAAGGTCACCTTGATTGGCCTTCCCACGAAAAAGACACGCGAGGTCTCCAGCCCTTCTCTACCGCAGCACACTGGACTGCCACCAAGCATCGAGCTCTCTCGGAAATCCCCCCATCTCTTTGTTTCCCTGGGTGTCGCGTGCGCATCTCGTGGCACTCTAGGAGAAGCAGCGTCTATTTTCCTGCTCTCCGAATCTCAGTGGAGCTGGGGTGTAGTTAAGACTTGAATGGCTACCTCTTCAGTGTGTAAAATATCATTTCTCCACAGCTGGGGAAAGTGAAGGAGGAAAGAAAATGAAATGCCAACGTCCTGAGACACACGCGATTGCTACCTCCCGAGGTACGGCTCTTGTTAATAAGGAGAACTCAGCAATATGGCAGTCACTGTGGATTTCCAGCCACGGCCTCCACAGAGCAGCAGAAGACCCACAAACAAAGACCACTGCCGTGACCTTGCTCCAGAGCTTGAACTAAACATCTATGGAAATATTCAGAGAGGCTGAGTCGGTAGCAGTGCATTTTCTGTGAAGTATTTCTAACCAATTGCCATTAGTTTGAATATATCTTTTGAGGTTCAATTTGACATTTCTTCCAAATGTTTTTGTAGGATATATATTCTTTTTTTTTTCCATCTTCATAACCTTCTTTCCCAGCACTATGGAAAGCTTCAGGATAAAAAGAGAACTGTGGTGATTTTCCTACTAATTAGTTGCTCTTATTAAAAAGAGCAAGATAATTGATTTTAGGATGCACTACCCCTTATTAAGAACTAATTAAGCTGTATATCAAAGACTAATTAAATGGCATTATTCCATCTCACTGATGAGTCTTGATGCTTGGTGAATAGATTTGGGTAGTAGATGAATATTCTTGGAATAGATTTCACAGCCAGACAGATAAATATAGACGAAGAAGCTGAGTAAAGGGAATTTTCGATTATCTAAACCTAACACACTTATTGGTATTTCTTCAGCCTGACAGTTTGAAATGCGCCAAGCGAAACGTTGAAGCACAGCCTCAGCACTGTGGTAGGGTAAGGACCAAGGGAAGAGCACGGCTGGAAAGCTGGAAATTTAAATACGCCATTAGTCCTTCTGGTGAAACAGGAGACTGAAGAATTTCAGGCATCTATTTCTTTCTTCTATTTATTTGCTCTTTTGGCGGGTCAAGCTACTCTGAGCTCAATTATACCCCTTCTCAGGGATGTCTAGGAACATGGGATAATTTTTGTTTTTCACATGGTCTATCATGATCCTTTTAAAGGTGTACTGTGACTGGGAGAGGAAAGAGGGACCCAATAGGAGAATATTAACATGATAAAATTAAACCACCAAACAAAACATGTTTGAATGTGTTATCTACCAACCCAGAGACGGAAGGAACTAATGTCTGGCTAATGAGAAAGTGCCCCTTAAAAAAATATTTGGAGGATAAGAGTTATTAATAAAACAGATGTGGTGGTTGTTTTGTTTTCGGAATTTTACCCTCTCTTAGAAATGAATGTTTTCAACAAGAAATCAATCTGAGATAAGTCAATGTTTTATCTGAAGATGAAGATCACACAGGGATATTTCAAAATGTTACTGGGAGCCACTGCTTTGACCTTGCTCTGTATTTGGAAGGCAGTCTGCTCGTGACAAAAACAAAGCCCCACAAAACTAACCAAACCACAACACCAAACACCCTCTTCATTCCTTTTAATCTCTGAGGGCACAACCTTGCTGGATTAGAGTCTGTCTTCTCTCAAATTCTCTGGCCCTCATAATGAGAAAGCTTCTGACTAAATCACAAGATATTTGTAGAAGTAATGATTTCACTATACAGCTGGGCCCGGCTTGATTGTCTTTAATAGTTACCTTCACTGGCAGTGTAATAATTTGCCAACAATAACATCAGTCATATGTCACTCTGACACTCATTATTGGCCAAGGTAGAAGCCCCAGAACCAATAATCTATACTACTGAACAGCTAAATTAAATGCCGCTGTATACGAAATGCAGGCTATGAATCTGAAGCTGAACTTGGCCAACTCTGACGTGTCTTTTGAATTATCTGAAGGACATCTACCCTTGAGCTCTCTCGGAGTTAATACGCACAGAAGTGGAAGCTGCAGCAGCATCACTAAGAAAAGCTGTGCAAAGAGAGAGTACAAATCTCTATTATAGGAAAATGAGTAAACAATTTATTTTTAGCTATCTGTATAGAACTTATGGGCAGGAGATAAAGTGTTTGACTCGAGTATTTCAAGGTTGGCAAGCCCAGGCCTCCTCTCAGATTTAATCCATCTTTATCATATGCAGATTGTCTTCTAGATGGAGTGCCTACTTTCTCCTTTTGTGTAAAATTATGGATTTTAACATAATTTTGGGTAATTATACATTGCACATAATTGGTTAAAAAAACCCAATCAATTAGTCGTGACACAGTTCCTTCTTTTGTTTTGCATTCTGTGCTTGTTTTTCCTAATAAAGTTGGAACACGAAGGATCAGGGAATAGCAGGGTCTAATTAATCTCTTGGGCTTTCTGTCTCAATGGGAACAATTCTTTCATGGGGCCAAATTATGAATCTATAAATCTATAAATCTAATCAGCAACATTAATAAGATAGAAATGGAGACAAATGTATTCCATTCCTGGAGATCCTTAAAGGAAAAAAAATACTACTGATACCCTGAGAGTCCTGCGTGGAAAGCAAAGATAAAGATGTTGATGGAAATTGTAAGGAGATCAGTAAATAAGGGATCGTTGGTGAGGGTGGCAGATAGCTAATCCACTCACAAGGGTTCACCGAGGTTAAACTAAGCATCAACTGCTCAGACACCAGAATGGCGTGTTAACCTTGAACCTGAGCTCGTTTGCAAAAAAAAATCATCACAAGGTCGTAACAGAAAACATTTATTTTCACATAAAACCTTGGTGTTAAAGTCTAGAGCAGCTCTTTGCCACCAATGGTGCTGAGTTTATTAGGGGAGACCAAAGCCCTTACAATGTCACCCTACACTTTGAAGTACGACACGGAAGCTCAGTGCGGTGAGGAGGGTCGAGTATCACAATGAAATTGGCTGATCAAAACGGGCTTTGGTTTAGGGAAATTGCCGCTCATTGAAGAGCCATTTAGGAAGCCTGCATGTCAAATAACAATCAAAGTGTAATGTGTCTGATCTCTACATGGCCAGTGGCTTCTGCTCAGCAGTAACAGATGAGAGGTGGGTTTTGCTTGATAGAGGGTTTTTCACAGCTGGTTGGGAACCACGTGTGAGTTCAATAAATGCCAGGACTGGTAAGCCTTAGGGAGTAAGTGACAGACCCCTTCTCAGAGATTCAAGTCCACTGGGGCAATGTAAGGAAACTCTACGACAAAAGGCAAGAGATCGCTGTGGCTCAAGTGGTAGAATGCTAGCTTTGAGCAAAAACCAGCTCAGAGACAGTGCGCAGGCCCTGAGTTCAGGCCCCAGGACGGGCAAAATAAATAATAAATAAAATGCAAGAGATCAGAAATGTGCTTTAATTTCTCGATTCCTATTGTGGGGTTGAGAGCATTTTTTTTTTCTTTAAAATGTATGCGAGACATATTCCAGGCGCTGGCCTCTTGTTACGCTTAAGATTTTCCTTTCTTTTCTTGCTGTTGTTTACCCTATTCCTCTACTTGTTGAAGGGAAGATGGGAAAAGGCCACACCACCACAATGGAGCCTCCTCATAGTAGGAATTCCGACTTTGGTTTTCTTTTCTAAATTCTCTTACTCTCCCATGCCATTTCTACCGGGTAATATAGTGGCCATTTATTGAAGGTACTCATACTATTTTCTAAAATAACTGGTGACCCCAAGGAATGAACAGACGGGGCTGATGAACGCAAAGCCTTCTTCACCAGTGGCTGATTTGAGCGAATGATGCAAAAATCACTGCAACTAATAATAGATGCTGGGAAGCTTCAGACCCAAAGCTGCTGAGTAGTATCATGTGTGATTGGCTGAGTACATCCTTACTTTTGGAAACGTGAGAATGATTATAAACTTGTCAGTGACGCCAGCGACTCTCAAACTCTGTCTCAATCTGACTCAGAGTACCGCAGAACATACTTGGTGTTGTGACCTGACTCTTCATATACAGAGGTACAATCTACGTATAGATGCCCAGCCCGTATGCAGGTACATACATATTAAAAAAAATAAAACTCAATAGCTGGGGGTATGGTTAGGGTTAATTTCTGTGGCTCCGCTACCAGGCGAGTCCTTAATTAAACCACAAAATATGAGAGAGTAAAAGAATTTTTCAGATGTGATTAATGACCCCCAACCCCTAATTAACTTTAATTTCAGATCAGCAGAAGGAAGACGCCGGTTCTGACTGGTCTGGACCAAGGCCATTAACAGAAGTAAAGGCAGTGAAGATGTAGCCGACCTTGAAGAAGGGAAAAGTGGCACTGGTACCACCAGGAAATGAATCCGGCCCACAGCAACATCAACGGGGCAGAAGACTCCAAGACATAGAAAACCTAGACTAGCAGCACACTTATTGGGTCCTTGGGAACTACTGAGCAGAGGGGGCCAGCACCTCAGCAAGGAACCTGGAGGGGTGGTAGATTCACCTGTAGGCCGGTACCTATCTGTAACGGTCATTTCTTACGCAGCAAGAAAACAAATACAACCTCCTTCTCCTTTCTCTGCCTTTAAACACCGAGGGTCTGACAGCATCTCTGGCCATGAAGAAAATGCAAATCAACACGGAGGTCCCCTCCTGCCTCAGCAGGAAGGGCCCTCGGCAAAAATAGGAACCATGGCTAACGCTGTGGAGATGGGGGTGGAGGGGGGAGGATGTGGTGGGAATGCAAATGAGCGCAAGCACGTTGGAAAGCAGCATGGAGACCCCTCAAAACCTAAAACTGCAATTAGCCCAAGTATCCAGCCACAATTCTTCAGGGTATTAATTACCCAGAAGGTAGAAGACATGTGTGCATCCATGTCTATTGTCAATCTATTCCCAATAGAGAGTCCAGGGGCCCTCTGTCTCTGTCTACCTATATTGTCAATCTATGCACATATCTGTGTCATTATCTATCTCTCTATTGATCTCTACTATCTATTACTACCATCTATCTATATCTGTCTGTCTTCTGTTTATATCTATCATCTACCTACCCATCTATCATCTATCTTATCTACCTACCATCTATCATTTCTTTCTATCTACCTACTTAACTAAATCATCTATCTATCTATCCATATCATTATCTATCTATCATCTATCGGCCTACCTACCTATATCATCTATCTATCCATCTATCTGTATATATATTATCTATCTATCTATCTATCTATCTATCTATCTATCTATCTATCTATCTATCTATCTAATCTATCATCCATCCATCCATCTATTTATCTATCTACCTCATCTATCCATCCATCCATCTCTCTCTCCATCTACAGTGTATGCACATATGTATATATGCACGTATGTATATATGTATGTATGTATATATGTATGTATGTATGTTTATGTACTATCTAGTTTTCATTTATCTATCCATCCATCTATATAAACTTTACTCATTCACCAGGGAGAACAATATTAGGTTATTATCAGGGAAATGGATGAACCTGGACAAAAATATGGTGAGTGAAGTAATTCAGACTAAAATCTTGCTAGGCACATACTCTAACAGTGAGTCAAGACCTCAGTTCTTGGCATTTTGAAACACGGTCTTGGCTATGTATCTCTTACTGGCCTAGAATTCTCTAAATTGGCCTGGAGCTCATGCATATCCTGCTTTGCTTCCTAAATGCCAGGATTATAGGTGAGCCCAATCATGCTTGACCACATAAAGTTTGTTTTTTTTAAAAAAATCAATATCTGGCATGAATTTAGTAGTTTGTTTTCAACAAATGGATTAACTTTAACCGGTATCTTCTTCTGTACTGAAGTTCATGGTCAGAATAGGGCTTGCTGGTTGGTAGGTACTCCGATTCTTTGAAGGGAAAAACAGGGTCTTCTGAAGACTTTTAGAAACTCCTCCATAAATCACAGCCTTTTGTGCTTGTAGTGGGCTTTCTATAAGATTCAATAGTTTGGAAGTTTCTATTCTAGATCTTTGGTTTCTTTATGATGAGCTAGAATATCAATGCGGAAAGCAGCACCATCTAAATAAGTCACATCATAAAAATAACCCACTTAGATATTTAACATACGTTTACTGCTCCTCCTCTGTAGACCAGAGGCATTTCTAAATAAGGAACAATTCTAGAGGCTTGTTCGTGCTGCTGACACTGGAGCACATGCAAAGCGGGAGCTGCTGAATTCCCTCTCTACATCCCAACAAATGCAGCTTTACCTTCACCAAGAGATGTACATTTCAGCCTGACATCCTCTTTTAAAAACCATCCTCAGTTGCTCGTGGCTTCAGGATCATGATTCATTGGAGTTTTTCTTTTTTTTTTTTAAAGCGGATTTTCATTATAAGAAATGCAAATATTGACTATGAAAAAATGAAAGCATTAATATCATTTAGATTTGCACAGTGTTCCGGCCATAGGAAATTAATCATTCAGACCATCTTATTCTATTTCACCCTATTATTTTCATAATAAATGTTAAAACTCTTATATCTTACTCCGAAGTCAAATAAATGTAGGCAGAGCAAAAACGGTCACAGAATATTTTTGAAAAATTATTATTTATTATTATTAATTATTGAAAAACCTTTTGGCATAAAGGCACGGACCAAGACAAAGCAGAATATGTCTGGATCCAAAGACTTGATTATGATTCGGTGTGAAGCGATTATAAATTTGATTTCGTAAAAGAAGAAACACAAGGACCTCGGCTCCCACGCGGAGACATTTTATATGCGTTCACGTGAGAGCATGTCTCAATCATTTAAATTACATATGACATTTATTCCTCCTCAAAACTTATTAAGCAAGGAAGGTTTCAGTGAAAAAATACCATGACCACAACAAAAACATAAATTTAAAAAAAACTATAACTACCATAAAAACGGAAAGTGGTTTTCTCCGCCTACCACTGTTGAGAAAGGTTGCTCTCCGACAGAGTGCCTGTCATCTATTTTTATTTTATGCTTGTTTCACTGTATAATTAGCAAAACTCTTTCAATACTCGGGATCATTTCCCTTTGTTGATGAATGCTTTTCATGTGCTGTTTGGTTTTATGGTGTTTACGAGAAATACAGTTTTACCCTTTAGAAAATGTATTGAGGACACGGGGAAAAAAATAATGCCCTGTTCCCTTCTCCTGGTGATTAGACAAAAAAAAAACAAAAACAAAAACAAAAAAAAACTATGAATTGACCCAGTAATCTAACTTCTCTGACTTTCCTGTCTTTCAGTTGTAGGGACAGAAGACATTTCTTTGATACCCTTAGCAATGGGCTCAGCCCTGAGATTTTCCTGCTATGCCATCTCCTGGCAAGGTGGCCTCTTCCCAGGTTACCCTAACTGCCTGGCCTTGGCTCCTACTGCTGACCGGTGGCAAGAATTCTGACTCCGCACCCCAACTGGTATTGGAGAGAAAATGAGGAGCCATCTCCCTTCGGTGCTGCCTGTAGCTTACTTTAAAGGACTTCAGGGCACACAGAAAGACACCAAGGCCAAGCCTTGAAATTCATTCTCTTGACAAAGCTGGTTTGCAGGTAACCTAGTCTAATTAGAAATATAGTGCTGGCCAGCCGGCTGGAGACTCATACTTGTAATCCTAGTTACTCAGGAGGCAGAAGTCTGAGCATCACAGCTCCAAGTTAGCCCAAGCGGGATCGTAAGGGTCTTGTCTCTGGTTAACCACCCAAAAGCAGGAAATAGAGCTATGACTCAAACAAATGGTAGAGTGCTGGCCTTGAGCAAAAATGCTCAGGACAGCTCCTAGGCCCTGAGTTCAAGCTCTGGGAATGCAAAAACAAGAAGAAGGAAAAAAGAGGAGAAAGGAGGAGAGAAGGAGGAGGAGGAAGAGGAGGAGGAAGGGGAGGAAGAGAAGGACAAGGAGGAGAAGGAAGAGGAGGAAGAGAATGAAGAAGAGGAGTAGGAGAAGGAAGAGGAGGAAGAGGAGGAGGAGAAGAATGTAGAAGAGGAGGAGAAGGAAGAGGAGGCAGAGGAGGAGAAGGAAGAGGAGGAGGAGGAAGAGGAAGAGGAGGAGGGAGGAAAAGGAGACGATGATAATGATGTGGAGCCCCAAACCATCTGCAGATTTCAACCAGGGATTTACATGTATCTTATAGAACTATTTTGAACGTACCCAAGTCCTAGAGGGTTTGTTAATAAGGATAAAGTTGTGGGAAATATTTCTTCATTTGTAAAAAGCATGAACTTTAAAATGGCAGGGGGGAGGGTAGCCGAAAACCTGTCCTTGTGTTAAGTAGGTGAAAAAATAAATGCGACCACCCTCACGACTAAAAACACTTCAAGACACATGTTCGTGCGTGGCTAGGCATGTTAGTTACAACCACTCGCATCACTCCCCATTCCCATCACCCCCATTTCTATCCCTGTATCTCGACCTTGCTGGTTGAGTCTAACAACTGACTCCGGTTGGAAGTTAGTCCCTGCTGCGGTCAGAAGGTTGGAAACTTTTGTACAGCCTCCTAGCCGGCTGGGGTGGGAATTCCTTGATCTTACAGAAAGAGCCTGAACGCCTTCCTGTTGTGTCTCAGGCCTGGTGGGGAGTTACTGGAATACATGGTTTGTTCCAGAAGCACAGTGGGTAGAGCACACTTTGAAACCTGCGGTCATGTGCACGGGGAGCGAAGAGAAGGAAGTCTGATCAGGAACTAGGCTGGGGGGGGTCATTTATAAAGTGGAACTCCAACAGAAACTGAATCTGAAATGGAGAACTGGTTCACGAGTCGTTTAATGGATGCTATCAGTTGTTGTTTTTGTTTTTATCTCTGCCATTCCTTAATTTCTTCTTAGAGTGGGGAAAAATGCACCCCTCTTTTTTGTAGCACATTCTAGAGAACCCCAAGCTTAAATGTCACCCTGAGCCCTGTTATAGCCCTCTTCCCAATCTGAGCTGGGAGTCTTTCCTGAAGCGGCAGAATCTCAGAGGAATCACAGCTGTAAGAGCAGCTGTATCCCTGAATGCCACTCTGAGCAAATAGCCCAGAAGGCCAGTGAACAATGAGTTATAATAAAACAATGATCATTAGTAATAAAAGCTTTAAAATAACCGTACTCGCGAGACAGTGCTGGTCATATCCATTCTGTGTTCTGGAAATAATAGATTCTTTTTTTTTCAACCCTGTGTAACTACAATGGTAATTAAAAGCTGATTTAGCATCACAGGCAATCTTAAGGTTGTATAAAAATATAAGTAGATCACTCTAAAAGAGTAAGCTGCTTGTTCAGAGTCATACTTTTTAAAACGTGGGAAGGGTCATTTAGACAGAAAAGTGTTGACACAAAACGCTGAGCAGAATCAGTGAAGTCAGTCAATTAATAAAGAAGGTTTTCTTTTTGGCTTGAATTATTTGGGGCTTAACTCAGGGCCTGGGTGCTGTCCTTGAGCTTTCTGTTCAAGGTTAGTGCTCTATCACTTGAGCCACAGCTCTACTTCCCATTTTATGGTGGTTAGTTGGAAATGAGAGTCTCATGGACTTTCCTGCCCAGGCTGACTTCAAACCATGATCCTCAGATCTCAGCCTCCTGAGTAGCTAGGATTACAGGTGTGAGCCACAGGTGCCAGCCTGTACTTTTTTAATACCTAAAACTTCCTAGAGACACAAGAAACCACAGTGCGGGGAAAATAACATACTATGCTTTCTCTGAGGACAGAGAAAATTTATATGTTAATATCCATTACATAATAGGGAAAATAAGCCTGAAAATGATCATGATTATCATAAGCCAAATTATTCTGTCAAAATATTATGCCAGAAGATAGACTTTTACCTGTTGTCATGGGGCATAGATATTGATTTTCTTCCATTGCATTTTCTCAATTTCATAATCATTTATTACATAGATTAAAAATGGTTCACCTGATAAAAATCACCTCTAGATAATAACACAAAACCACAGCAGTAAGGAAATGTAAGACAATCATTAAGGGTAATATTTAACTAAAAAAAAAAGTGTCTCATATCATTTTGTGGTGTTTGGGGATAAAGAGAATATTCAGACAGTAGAGAATCTCCCAAGGAAAATGAAAGGGGGAAAATAGTAGCCCACATTGGAAACAGAGAGTGAAACAAAGATGGGCCTTCTTGCCAAGACTACGGTCCAGGCGGGGCATAAAATTATTAGTCAATTAGTGACGTTGGTACATGCACCCTGACTAGAGCTCCAGGAGTCGTGAGTCCTGGAGAGATGGAGAGGGTCAGGAGGAAGCAGCCTTCACCCAAGAGGTGTGGGAGCCACGTGGGAGAGGGGAGGTGTAGAAGGAGCAAGGCCAGGGCTGTCTCTGGAGAGGAATGCGGGTGAGAGGTTCTCTGTTCAGAGTGGCATGTAAGAGAATGTGCCAACGGTGCCAAGGTGTTTTGAAGATGCACCTGCCCTGCTGGGTGGTGTCTAGGATGTGAGTTTCTCCTCCTTCCTTCTGGGAGGATGTGGGCCTCTCCTAATGACCAGTGGTGTCAGCTCTCCTATGCAGCATTCTCCAGAGACCAGCGTAGTTAATCCCACCAGAGAGGAAAAGAATGGCATGTGGCCTCATGGCAATATCCCTGGGGTCTTTGTGCCTCGGTCTCTGCCTGGTCAGGAATCTAGGCCTTCGGAGTTTACAGTGAGATCTTCAGTACTCAATATAGAGCTTCGAAGGAAGGACACAACCCGGCAGGGCTGTGGCTTCTGTACACATCTGTTAAGTATGTGTGTGCTGAGTGGCCACAGAACGTCAGTCCTTTCCTTCTGATGCCTGAAGGCTTCAAGTTCGTAGAACTTCCATGTTAAAGGAATCAAAAGAGACCATCATCCCATACTCATGAATTCGATGAAGGAAACTTAAACCGCAGTCAATGCTGCTATCAAGGACACTACGTGGAGACAAGTCTTCCCAGATTCGGTGTTGCCTCGCTGAGATATGAAAAGGAGAGAAAACGCGAGACCAAGTTGTAAAAAGCAGGTGAAGAAGAGCCAGACCCCACATGCTAAGGAAAAGAGTATTCAAGGGAGGGAAAGATTTGTGTTTTGGAGGGGGAAGGGAGTTACACCAGAGACCCGAGGCGGCGGCTAACAAAACCCCCACCCCACTGCGCTAGGGGGTGGAGAGAAAGAGCTCTGATTTTTCCCCCTGGGATTCAGGTGACGCTGCTGTACACCACCTTTATACTAACAATCTTAAAAAAGTTTAAACTAAGAAAGAAAGGAAAGATCTGACTGATGATCTATCCACCAACTGAACAAGGCTGATGGGCCACAGCATTTGAGTCAAATACATTTCCATCCTTTTTCTCTCCTGTGAAAGCCATATGTGTGCTAATACATAGTTACAGGACCAGTCCATTTCAGACACTGCCAGGCATGCTCTGTAGGTTCTGATTTGGTCTTTGTAATAGTCATCCGAGCTGGGGTATAGCTCAGATGACAGAGCAATTACCCAGCAAACATCACACAACACACTGGGTTCAATATCCAGCACTGGAATTTTTAAAAAAAGGTCATCAGATGGGTTCTACTTTACACCCATGTTCCCACATTTGGATACTATACTTTGAAGGTCATCTGCTCAGCTACGTTGACAGAAACAGAGAAATGGGAGGCCTATATCCTTAAGACCCTCGCCATTAGCTTCTTTCTGGACTATCTTCCGAAGCACCGTTTTCTCCTGTGCTCGAATCTGCACCTTATTTTTGGGCATAAAGGGGACTGGATTCCTGTCATGTGAAGAATACGGGATGCTTCTGCGAGAAGACATCATGCAGGGTCTGAAAACTTAATTGTTATTACGGCAGGTTTTCCGGGCCCCAGTATTTAGACTATGAGCCACACCATGAATTCTCTTCCCCGATTAGTTTGCTGTGCACACACAAACCAAACCACAGGCCAGGCATTCCAGTCCTACGACGTCGGTTCTGAAGTCTTGTCTAAAAACCCAACTGGAACCTTCAGGAACACAGTCACCTGGGGGTGACGGCCAACCTTCCTCACCCACCCCCAAGTACATTCTCTTTCTCTCTGTCCGTGAACAGAAGGGCAGGAGACGTGCATTTTCCAAAACAAGATACTGTATAATTTGCAGAATATTGAAAATCTGCTTCAAGGCTTGAAAACTCAGGGCCTTTAATAATTCAAGCCTCTGTCTTCCTGGGTGGGTTTCACACCAGCACAATGAGAAATTAGGAAGCAGGAGACTGCCTTCCTCGGGAAGCACGTGCTTTCCAGCATACCGATCAGCAAGTGCTTCTCTCTGCTCCGATAGATCAATAATACTAAGGCTGCCAAAGTATCCATGCAACAGAGGGTTCAATGGGAACATTCGCTCAAGGACTGTCCTCCAACGCACCAGTCAATAGCCTGCAACTCATCAATTGCGCAGGGTCCTCCGACCGTAGCCTACATTTATCTAATACCAGGAGTTCTTATTGTAAGGTGCTCACCTTGGAGCTGTTTCCTGTGGGATTACATTTCAGTAAGTAAAATGCACTTCGGGAACTGTTTAATTCTTTCCTCAGCTTGTTCTTTCTCCTGTCCGTCCAACCCCACTGGTAAAACCCCACAGGCCTGTCAGTTTTAGGATTATCAGCCTTATCATGAAGGTTATTTTCTGTAAGTATCAACACACAAAAGAAAAGCAAAATGAAAGGATAACCTGAGAATGCTGTCTTTCTGTCTCTCTGTCTCACCCATGCACGCGTGCCCACATGAGCACGCACGTGCACACGCGCGCGCACGCACACACACACACACACACACACACGAAGCTCTGTAGAAAGCAAACTTTCACACAATCTATTTTATATTGAGAAGAAGAATTTAAATGCCCATCACTGCCTTTCCAAATACAAAAAGTCCAATGTCACAAGTCCAATGTAGATACCCCAAGCGTTTATGAAAAAGGAAAGGGAATAATCACTTTAAAAAAATGAGATAATTTTTTTGAGTTGATGGGACTCTTTAGTTTTCAAAGTGTGGCTGCCTGTATTTCCTCCTTATGTTGTTTTTGAAAGCTTTTGGGCAAATTTAGTGCGATGGTTAATTTGTCTTGGTACTCTCATGTTTCAATTTTGTGGAAGAAAAAATGAGTGAGGTTAGATAGACTAGATAGACCAAAAACAAAAAAAGAAAGAAAGAAACAGGCAAAACAAACCACTTCCTAAAGAGAAACACTGAGTCTGTGAAGATGTACGGTCAGCTTTCAGAGGAGCGCTTCATGGAGGCGCGTTCCCAATGCTTCCAATCCTTCATTACCCACCCAACTCACACCTACGCTGGTATGTGTGGGGTGACTGAATTTGAGGGAAGATGTGGGTCCAGATCCAGTTCGTTAACACAAATCAAGTCCCCTCCCACCCTCGCATCCATCCATCCCTTCCCATTTCCCCCATGTCCCCAAAATGAACAACACAATACAACCACAAAGAAAGACAGCACCGCATTGTGTGTTCACCGCACAGAATGGCCAAGATGGCTGGGGGAAAAAAAAACAGAGGAAAAGAACACGCTCTTAAAATATGTAAGCATGAAACTTGATAAGGCCATTGATGGTGGTCTTAATATTCAAGTCCAATTAAGGTTATCAATATCAAAGTATATAATATATATATATATATACAATGTAGTATGATATATAATTTATACACGTAATGTACATATAATATCTAAAGATATAGAGGCATCTATCTATAGGAAGTCTTTGGCTTTGAGTGGTTCATTCCAGCACACAAACAACTTTCCTCAAACCGCTCCACGTGTGACATGCTGAGAACAAAATGCTATTTTTATCAGGAAGCAGCTTTGGACTGAGACTTAGACCTGATGCATGGGGAAAATGTTGACGCGTGGAGGATCTGGGTGGAGAGAGGAACGCGGATAACAAAAGGCAGCCCGGAAGGAGTGAGGAGCAGCTGTTTGTCTTTTGATGAAAAACATGAATTTTCTATTTCATGCATGCATGCAGCGAGAAAGGTCAGAATCCTAAAGACAAGGGGGAAAAATGCATACACCAAAGGAGAGTACAGCGGGCGTGCAGACTCACAGATGCCCTGATTGGCTGAACACAACCGTGACCCCCTTGGGTCTAGGACCCGGGCTGGGTTACCTGCAGAAGAGGAGAGGGGCACGCGGCGGGCCCCACGCCCGGAGAGCCTCCGGTGGCTTCACTGTGTCCAGAAGGCAGCCACAGCCTTGGTGAAGGGGACCCACAGGTGGGGGCTCGGTGTCAGCGGTGGGAAGCAGCCACACGGGAGAGATCTGCCCACAGGGCACAGAGAAGGCTCCGGACGCAGCCGTGGGTTTGTCTCAGAAGGGACAGCATTCTGCATTTCAGGGACATCTTGCCCAAGTGGGTGGTGACAGAAAAGCTTTATGTGAATCAACCAAGATCTCCACTCACTGGGAAACCCTGGGTGGATGTTTCCTTCTTCTTGTTCTCTTCCTCCTTTCCTTCTCCTCTCCCCCCTCCTCCTTCTCTTCCTCCTACTCTTCCTTCTTTTTCTTCTTCTTCCTCCTCCTTTTCCTCTTCCTTTCCCCTCCTCTTTTCCTCCTCCTCCTTTCTTCCTCTTCCTTTTCCTCTTCCTTTTCCCTCCTCTTTTCCTCCTCCTCCTTCTCCTCTTCCTTTTCTCTTCCTCTGCCTCCTTTTCCTCTTCCTTTTCTCCTCCTCTTTAGCTCCTCCCCTTCCTTTTCTTTTCCTCCTCCTCTTCCTGCTTATCATTTCCTCCTTTTTTTTCCTTTTCCCCTTTTTGTTTAAACCTAGTTTGGAAATCCCAGATTAACCCCATGGAGCCATCCACCTCTGCTTCCATTGAGGATTTGAATGGATGCTGTAATGCAGTGATGGCCAACAGTGCCATCCACACGCTGGACTCAGAAGCCACAATGTTTGCAAAACGGAAAAGCCACACCAAAGTTAGATAAAAGAACAGCTTGAGCTCTGCACAGCTTTGCTCTCCTCCCACTGTCACCCAAGCTCTGGATGTAAGAATTCATTTCACTCCGCCCTGCAAGACAAGCAGCAGAAGTCATGATTTCTTTGTCTTAGGTATGGACCTAGCTCCATTTAGGAGGAAGGAATCCATGAGCAGACACCAGAAAGCCTGCCAGATACTCTCACGACAGTCATCTCTCAAGAATGCCTCTCTTCTAGGTTCAAGTTCTAGAAGATTCTTAGAGAACTTACACAACTGCAACTCTGAGCCCATTGACATGAGAACAGGGTGGCAGGTGATATACATATATATACACACACATATGTATATATATATATATATATATATATATATATATATATCATAAAACAGTCAAGTGCAGAGCAACTTGGGTTTCTTCCTGCATTATCTTGAGATGTTCTCTGGTTACCAGATGAAAATGGTCAATTGTGGTCATTGGAAAACACTAAGCCTGATGTGACTTGTGGAGCTCTAAACTGTTTGACCTTGATGGCAAATCTGAAACTACAGTCAAAAGGTTTGTGCAGCGGAAAGGGAAAGCCAATTGTTTGGGTCTTTATTTCAAGGATAATTGCTGATAAATATTAGCTCTTAAGAGCTCTGATGTTATTTTAGGGGGGAGGGATGGATGGATGTTCCAAAAGTGGACTGAAATTGTGCATGAAATTCTGTTTTGGGGGGTACAGAGGTTCCTTTGTATCAAGGAGGCAAAAAGAACAGCCCTTTAGTAGGTAAAGCTTTTACCGATGAGATTCATTTTTCTCCAGCTTAAAAAAATATGTCACTAGACTCCTTGTAAACAGGACCTAATTAATGTAACTAGTTTTATTGTAATTATCAACCTCTCAGGACGAATTCGGTTTCCCTCGATCTATAATATGCATTGTATTTCCTATGCCATGAGGAAAATTACTGCTCACCAAAGTTTGCCAAGCAGCCCGGGGAAGAAATACCACTCCCCTAGAATGACAGCTCTCATTTACCAGAAGATATTAAAAATCCTGTCAATGTGATTTCCATCAAGGAGGTTTTCAGTGAAATAATAAAAAATGAATGAAGGAAATCAAATGTAGTCATCTAGTTAAATATTCATTTTCTAATCTTTAGGGAGCTGTTTATTATACTTTGAACACCTGGCCTGCAAGAGAACATTGTCTGATTTTTTAAACTTGTTATCATGCCCTTGCAAATGCGAACAGGGCTACCAGTTAGAGCCCTTGTCTACAGAACTAAGCCCAAATAACCAAGAGCCCTCCTTCTGAAATCCAGAAATAACAGGACAAACCCTGGAGTCTAGAGAAAGTCAGTCAATTCCTGGGTGGGTCAGAGGGCAGTAAGGGCGGGACCCGTGATGTAAAATTTCGGGGGACCTTGATTGCCTGGAGATGGGGGGGGGTCCTACAATGGAATCATGGGAAGAAAGGGTGTGGCATCTTCCCATTCTCCTATTGTGGTATCTTGGCATGTCTGTTACTTCAGTGTTGTCCTAACCTTGTATTGGTTAGCATTTCGTTTCTAAGTAAAAATATATATATTGTGTGTGTGGTAGACTTATGAGATCCTCTTTTCTGTAATTGCAGCTTCAGTGAACTTGCAGCTGACATGTTGAAATGCAAAATCCAGGAAGAGGAGAAGACAGGTAAGGAGAAAGTCCCCCCCCCCACCATGCCTAGAAGGTTCTGCAGTGGTTAAATAGCCTGGGTGGCGGACAGGGTGGGAATTGCAGAAACCACGCTGGCAAAGAACGAATGAGACAGCAGAACAAAATGGGATGTGCTATGCCAAAGCAAAGAGCAACACCAGGACACACACACACACACACACACACACACACACACACACAACCCAGTTCAAATGCCCAGCTGTAAGGTGGGAAGAATATGATTTTGCAAAGTAGGACCCCAGATCTCGATTCAAATCTAAGCCTCATCCTATCCGGGGAAATTCGTAAGATGTTAATTCCTGAGAAATGCATCATCTTCATGGACTACTTCAGGATGGTAGAGAGAACCGTAATGCCAGAATCCTGATGACCACACCTATACTGAAGAAGCACTGGTGTGCCAGAAAACTTTCAACAGGGGGGAATTAGCTCGGTGTTGGTGACAGTGACCCTGGACAGCACAGTGTGTCCCTATTCTACTAGAAAGAAAATAGAGATTATAGCGGTACATTAGACAAGTCAGTATAATATTTATTTATAATAATACTTATATAAAGATTTATATTTACATAAAATATATTTATATATAATATAATATTTACTATTATCATTAGAAAACATGCATATATGTATTTGTGTGTATATATATATATATATATATATCATAGCAAGAACACAGTGCACTAAATTCAACATAAAAAGCATTTAGCAAAGCATCAAGTTGTCGAAGCTCGAGAAGGAGTGGCTCTTGATTTAATGCATTATAAATCTATTTACTAGCTGGGAGTAATGGCATAGACCAATAATTCCAGCTTCCAGAAAGCTGAGGATTGCAGGTTCAAGGTCTGGTCTACTGGTCTACCTGCAGAATTCACTTTCAGCCTGGACAACTTAGCGAGACCCTGTTTCTCAAGATTTAAAAAAAAAAAACAAAACCCAAATCTTCTTACAGAAAGCTCTTTAAATATAAGTAAACTTTTTTAAGCTTTCTTATTTACATCCTCTGTAGGCATTGGCTCATGTTCATTTTTCCAGTCACCATTTCAATGATGAGGTAAAAGAAGGGGCATGACCAATCTCCCCACAAAACGGCACAAAGAAACTTGGGCTTTGGAAGGCCATATTGAATTCACCAGTATGAAAACAACACATCACTGAGGTGATAAGGGATAAGGCTCTCCACTCCTGCCTAGGACATGCCTAGAGGCAGAGAAAAGACCCAGACGCCAAGGACCCACATGGACACAGGAGGATCCCAAACTACCACCTGTGTGGGAATCAACACCTTTCTGTTTCAGACAATCAAGGGAAACCAAATTCCCCGAAGGCTACTAGTGCACAGGCATCACGGACACCTCAACCTGAGGGTGGTATTGTCACATCAAGGAGATTTGATCTTCAGCTCCAAGGATACTGTGAAAATGCTACCTGGAGATGTCTTTTCTTTTTCTCCCCTCAAAATGGTTTTGCTAAGCAAAGGATGGCGATTTGTCTACCCCAAGGAAATACTTAAAGAGTCAAAAAGTGTGTTTTCTATATATGGAAACTTTGAATACTGAGAAAAATCTGTAACCGCCCCCCCACCCCTTCCCAGACATAGTTGGAAATAGCAAACATGGCTGAGCAATTTCTATTGCTCTCTCCTTCCAGAATGGGTTGGTGGAAGCTCACCATGCATTACCTTGCACCTTTCTGAAGCAGGATGCCAAGGAACCCTTGCTGATTACAAATTATATATTCTTCACGAGTCATCGATTCAGAAAACACGTGATACCACTAATGAAAAAGAATGCCAAAACAAAAGTGAAGATTCCCCATTCCTGCCCCAGAATGCAGATAGGATTGTAGAAGGGAAGTGCAACAGGAGCAGTCCTGATGAATTCCCAGTGGATTGTGAATGATTCCTGAGCATCTGCTTTTGAAGAGATGGGCAAAACCCCTCCACAGAGTGCCCAGATCCCAGAAGGAAAATCATCATCTGCTGTCCTGTGGAGTTGTAGGCAAGAGAAGCAGGAAGCAAGGAGAAAACAGATCTGGGAAGAATTAAAGAGTTCATGGGTCTCATTTTTAGAGATGACTGTAGCCTGAGGCCTTATAGAACAGCCGTAAGAAATACTACAGTCTGAACTTCAGACAAATCTATCACAGTACGCTGATACTCTGTTTTCTTTGCAAACCTGATTAATTATGAAAAAAATGAAAACAAAAACGTGCCATTGGTTTGTCTCTTGTCTCTCTCCTGTCAAACTAGGAGAAGAGAATTATGGAATTTCTACACATATCTTTAGTGCTGGAGGACTGTGGGTTGGTGATATTAAATAGTAAGTAAAATAGACATGCAACAAATGTGTATATTTAAAATGATTTGCCATAGTTTAGCAATAGAATTTCCCCAGTCCCCACCCCACACACCATGGGACTGAAGTTCATCTTGTATAACCACAAATAAAAAAGTGTGTGTGTGTATATACATACATACGTGTATATATATATATATATACACACATATATATATATATTTAAAGGATAACAAAGTGAACAAGCAGAAGAAAGGAGGAGGAAAAGGAAAAGGGAAGGAAAAATGAGAAAGGAAGAAGAAAAGGAGGGGAAGGAACGCATTCCCAACAGGAATGCAAAAGCTATGAACAGCCTTCAATAAATAATGGGTAAAATTTATTTTTTTCTACTTTAATTCAGAATATTCCCTCAAAATTCAACATAAATGGCAAAATTTCTCAAGTTGTCAAATGATGCTCTTTTCTAGAAAATCTTCAAGGTCCTTTTGAGAGCTAGTCCAAGACAGATAGCAAGATGAAGAGATAGATAGGTAGCTAGCTAGCTAGACAGAGATAATATCATGCAAAACCTTTTATTAAATCACTGCTTAACCACGATATCAGCTTGAAATATTAAGCATGCATTAACCAGAACGGGTAACAAAAATCTCTGTACTCTTCCACAGTTCTTTTCTCAGTTCACACCCACCTGTTTACCCTCTCTTTGCCTCTGGTTAGTGGCAGAAGTTTCCTCTTTGAAATTACATATAATGAGTTTTCCCAAACAATTTCTTGAATTGCAGGTTGGAAACTAAAATAGGCAAAATGAAGTTAGGCAAAAGGATAGCACAATTGACTGTTGTAGTCATACCTACTAGTGTGAGAAACCGGACCGATAAGCAGGAGGTTTCAGATCATGTTCTATATGTTGGGTGCTGATATCAAGACTCTCATTTTGTTGAAAGTGCTCCAGACAATAAGCAACATATACGTATCTTAGAGTTGTCTTTACAGTATATGCTCCATTTGTTTTGTTTGTATATTTTGTTCTTTTGGTTTAGGACATATTTTTTTTTTGGCCTGGATAGTGCTGTATCGACAACAAGAATTTCTTGTGGAAAAAAAAATATGATCTTCCTATTTTTTTCCAGTAAAAAGATGTAAGGAGAAGAACCTAAATAATCTAAGCAATATTTAACACCTTCAGCATGCTCTGGGAAGCCAAAAATGAAGACTAATGTTCTCAGAGATCGCTCATTCAATGTTTATCTTGATGACTTGAAAACAAGCAAGGAACAGCCACTGAACTGAATTACAATAAAATATACGTTTTTTTTCAGAGAGAGCAGCACAAAATCAGTTTTCATTTGGCATGCTAAGTATGCTATATTTGAACAGAATGTTACATATTCATTTCATTCATCATTTAAAGGTAGGTAATCAGGAAGTCATTACGTGGCCGGCATTGGGCAGCTATTCGATTAGCGTATAATTGAGCACTCTGTAATTCAGCCAAAGCTGACAGGCTGGGAATACATAATATCCTGGCTAAGTATTTTAAATGTGGGGGACACTGTGGGGACAAAGGGTGCATTCTGGTCCACATTGGCCACTGGCCTGGAAGAGAAGACCTAAAATAACGAATATGTCGACATTTCCTTCCTTGTTGAAAGGGTTCTGTTTGTGTTGTTTGGTTATTAAATGAACAAAGGATAAATTTTAGTCACAGGGAGAAAACCATCTTCCTCGGTGTGCATCAGAAGACTTGACATCTGGGTTTGTGGATGCCTTTCCGTGGAGTTCTAGAATAATGAAGGACAGCAAGGTAGGGATGGATGGCAGAGGGCATGATGAGAAGGTAGAGACTTAAGGCAGGAAATCAGCCTTGCTCATGAAATGAGAACCTGAGTATGGGCTTTGGAGCACCAATGTACATAGCATCGACCATAGCTTGAGATGGACACATGAGTCACCCAATTAAAGACCGGGTTCAGAGGGATGGCTCTAGTGGGAGGTGCTGGAAATCTTGAGAGGCGGGACTTAATGAGAGGGAGTTAGGTCATTGGTGCCTTTGGCATCATCACCCTCTGGTTGCTAAGAGGTGAACAGCTCCCTTCAACCACAGACCGGCCATCACTACATATCTTCTTCAAGACAAGGTCAAAAGCAATGGGACCACCCAACTTATATTGAAAACAAAAATGAGGCAAAAATAACCCTTTCCTCTTTATAAATTGATTCTCTCAGATATTCTGTCACCAGCAATGCAAAATAATTACCACCGCACCCTGCCTTCCCGTAAGCTGTCTGCGTGTTAGAACTGATATTCACACCAGCATGTCAGCTGCGTCTGTAGTCACGCGTTTCCTCAGATGGCGGTAATAATGAAGCATGTTTCCTCCACAATGATTTCTTTCTTTCTTTTTTTTTTTTTAGCAGTTGTGCTCTTATTACTGCCATATGTGGAACAGGACATTGCATGCAATGCACGCAAAGCGGGCATTCTACCACTTGTACCATACCTCCAGCCCCTCACTACTACTTTTGAAGTTAGGTTCTTGCTCTGTGGTCTAAGAATCTTTGTAAGTACTGTAAGGAGAGGTTGATGTTGGCTCCTGGTCGCACAGGGTTCTGTCCACCATGGGGTGTGGGTGTGTGGTGTGTTCATGGGCTTTCTCCTCTGTCTCCCCCATTCTAGTTAGATCCTCCCAGGGATACCTTCATAGACAGCCCAAGAAATGTGCCTTACTAATCATCTCTGATGGTCTTTTCTTTTCAATTCTCTCCAGTTAAACACATTGGCACAGGTAAGACAAAACTGACTGGTAATGTTGAGTGGAAAGCAAAAACACCGGTACAATTGGACCCAGAAATGGTGGACAGATGTAGGGTAGTTCAGGCTGCTGCTCTAACACGTCAGGCAGCAAGACCATGTCTGCATAACTTGTCGGGGCTCCTTGTCGGGTGAGCTCTGCTTTCCTGCCCCCTGCTTCATTCTCTCTTCCCGTGTGGTCCAATGTGTTCTCTTCCTGGGGCTAGACGCCCGCTAACTATTTTCGGGTCTCTTACCAATCGGTTTCCTATTACAGGATGCAAAGAGGAGAAACTTGGAGACGTAAGTATCCAACAAGAAGTTCCTTTGAACCCCTGATTAGTTTATCCTCCTCTGTGACAGAAGGCAACCTTTATGGAAGGGGTTTTCCTGATGTTAGTTGATAATAAGAGGAGAGAAAGGACCATGTGCCCAGGACAGTGTGTAGCAAGGGCAATTGAAATGTCTGACGCTGAAGGATGCGGACACAGCTACCTTCTTCTGGTGTAGATTACACAGGGCTAGGCCAAGGGCTGGTAGGAAGGGCTTCAGCACAGAGATTAAGGTCAGGAGAGACATCTGCATATTCAGATGGGCGCTGCACACCTGCATGTCTAGGCTCATTGGACTCCTACTGGCTAAGAAATTGCCTTAGGCAATATAATTTCTTTGTGGGTGTTCCCTATAAGCCTTGATGTCATTTACCAGGAACGTTACAGAGATATTGATGAGAAGGAGAGCATGTCACTTGTATTTTTACATTAAAGAAACCATGTGTTTATTTGGTTCTGAATTCCAAACACAGGCAAGATTTGGACCCGGAAACCAAAACAAAACAAGACAATTGTACAAGCCCAGTTTAAATTATAGACTTAAAGAATTAATTTAGATGGGTTTTTTTTTTCAATTGAAATCTTATCATCATGAATTTTGGGGAATATCCAACCAAACATAAGAATAATTACATTTTTTAAAGTTGCATTTACAAAACATATAAGTATTACTTAACTTCTTATGAAGGTTCACCCAACAATTGAAGTAATTAAAAAGAAACGAGACATTAAATTTACACATGCAATTTAAAAGTTTGAAGTTGTTTAATTAACTAAATTTGTAGATGGATCAAACAGTAATCAAAGGCTTCCTTAAAGGTAATCACTAGAATTTGTTACACTTGTAAATAGAATAATAATTTTCATATGCTGAATTGAGAAGCTTAAGGAAGAGCTAGGTTTATAAATTGGTTTTCAGAGCACTGAATATGAATCCAAATGAAGTAAACCACTGAAAAATTATCTTTGCTCTCAAAAGCCACAGAATAGATACAGGGGGGAAAAGCCATTTGAGGGTTAAATGTATAAAGATGACTATTTTTCATATAACCAAGTCTTTCAACAGAGGCAACCTTGGAGAAGAAAAAAAAAACTTGATTGTGACTCAATTACATTAAAAAAAACACAACAAAAACAAAAACCCATCGATGGTAAATTGGTATGCAGCCTCAGATTTTCAAGGTTAATTTTGACTGCGAACCATCCTTACGCTTTCTGTAAAATTCCTCATGTAAATCAAACTCCACTTGAAGAGAATTTGAAATGTTTCATCCTTGAAAGGAGCCTCAGACCTTAGCCACCCCAACCCCTTCATGGCGGGATAAGGGGATGGAACTGCCAAGCTATAAACCACCCAGAGGCACGGAGGTAGATCATGAAAGAGGGGAGACAGGGAGTCAGCTCTCCGGGGTAACCCAAGCCAGGGAGCATCTCTAATTCCTAGTACTTCACAAATCACATCTTTCCACACTTGACCCCCGGAGCCAGGCCAGGGATTTAACCTCCTGATTCCGATAGGTGGAGGGGAGTCAGGAAATGAATGCCACATTATGCAGCGATAGATATCATCATTATGAAAACTAACCCAGCTGAGACTTGAGCGCTCTGGGCCTTGGCCAGACCCTGTGGCTTTCAATTCTCAGGCTGACACCTGCTGTTGTCACAAAGGATGCGCTCGGGGTTCTTTTCAAAGGGAAGTTTCACAGGCCAGGCTTCCCATGACTTCCCCCTGGCCCATGGAAGGAAGGAATGAGGGCTGGAGAATTCTGACGGCAAGAAGGCAGAGTGTGAAAAAATGAGTATTTTTCCCACGTGAAATTAGGAAGCCTGGTGCTCTTTTGGACATGCCCTTTCAGTCTTTGATTGACTGCCAGGGGAGACTGGAAGCTTAATTGAGGGGCAACAGGGAGAGGAGCTTCGATCACCCCTACCCAGGGTAACAGGGGGATGGTGAGGCCTTGGTGGAGGTGGGGTGGGGGAGGGGTGGGGGAGGGGGAGATGATGGATGCAAGGAAATTTCTTTCTTCCTAGTTGAATGAGTTCAAATTCCACTCCCTAGCTGGTGTTGACATTTTCCCTATACCACTTTCCATCGCTCAATTGATCAGGGAATATATAATTTTTTTAACAGTATCAGTTGCTTCACTACCCATCAAAATCACATGTACACATTTCTATACATTCTAGCATAGATGACTGTGTCTTAGAAGATGTATTTTGCCCGTGTTGTTGGCAACTGCTCATAGAAATCGCATGTACACAGTCGAATAGATTAATAGGTATCGGAATATATATTTGTATATGTGGAGATTATATACGTTAAGATATAATTAATATATCACTATCTTAGAATGTATTAACTTGCCTATTAAGCAAGCCAGGCAGCCGTGACAGAGGGTGGAACTCAAGCAGGTGGAGGGGCAGTCACAAACAAGAGCACAGAGCTGCCGGAGAACTCCCAAACCCTCCTGGTGGCCGTGTTTGAGACACACAGGCCCAGCGTGGGGAAGGAGTGGCTGGCGTTGTAGATGTCTACTGGTTTTGACAGCGCACTTTCCATCCCTCACGCTGAAAACATATCCTCAGCTTCTATTTGGGGAACTGTCTCTCAGCTAATCCAATTATTTTATTTTTTTGCACGGTTGTTAACGCCGAGACTGGTGTGGGAACTCAGCCTGGATAATCAGATACCCCATTTCTCAGTCAAAGGTGCAATTAGGAGACTCTTGCAGACTTTCTGTCCCCTGAAATTCTCGTACCCATGGAAGAGCAGGAAAAGAACAGAGGCTAAATCTCAGGTGAGCACCACATGCCTCTCTCTCCTCATTTTGAAGGATTTTAGCTTAAACTGGTTTGAGCTTGTACTGGTTTGTCTTGTACCACTTATGATCTTAAACCGCATGATTACTTTAAATGTAATAAACTACCTAGAGTTTTTACTCTGTCAAACAGGTGCATGAAGATAATCATGAAGAGATATTAAGGTACTACTAGCTAAGCTGCTCCATTTAGTCATACTGTTGGATTCAAATATCAGTTGTTCATTCATTCCCACAGATGAGGAAATGAGGACACACACAGGTTTTCAACACTGTTACCTTATCCACACCAACATCACACGAATACTAGAAACAGTGATTCAGATTTGCTGCTTGAATGAAACAGAGATTCAGATTTGCTGCTTGAGCCAATGTTTACTTGCACATTACAAAGCACACTTGTTTCGGGGAAACATTTTCTGTGATATCCTATATGGACCGTGGAATTCCAGTGTGGACCCATTCCACATCTCCACTCACAGATACTAAAACGCACCAGAAGTCGGTATATCAACCAAGGACTTAGTCATTTAAACTCTAAAAGAGAAGACTTTTATAAGGTAAAAAGGACCCCATAAAAGAGATAGATCTGGTATTAAAGTATTACAGTATCTTCATTTTGTCTTCACACACATTCATATGTGCGTGTGTATGCATGTATGTATGTATTCCTTCTATACTCCTTCCCCTGGTATTTTCTTGGATCTAATCATTATGGGGAGTTAAAGGCAGCCCTATACTAATGTGCAAGTCTATCACAGGGAAATGAGATGAGAGATGAATGATGAATCGATATAACAGAAAAGATACTTCACAGTTTAAACTGGTGCTCTCTTCTCATTTCCCTAACCCGGGTCTTCCCCATCACAAGTGCCATGAAACGATTGTCATGTTCTTTTCCCTTCCTCCATTCCCCAGTTCTCAGGTTAATACCAACTTGCAGAGTTGACATTCCCCCAGACTCTGCACCCCGGCTCAGGCTTTGCATGGGAATGGGTGAGAGGGGTGGGGGGAGGGGGGGTTTTCAGGGGAGGGGAAGGGGACAAGCACACACAGGGGGCAGCAGATGCAGCTTGTGTGTGGAACGTCCCAGAACCCCCTTCGCTGGGAGCCTTTGATGTGTGGAGGCGCGTTGTGGACAATGAGGTTGGAAGGAAGGCTTGGGAACCACAGGGCCTTTTATTTCTGTCTAAGAAGTTCCACTTTTATTTCGTGGACGATGGGGAGTGGGTGAAGGATGGTGTTCTGGAGGATGGGGGAGGGGGGGACGCCTGCATACCAGACTAGAGCAGGGAGGGACTGCACGTAAGGAGATCAGCTCACTAGAGACAGCCCCGGGGAAAGCCAGGAGCTCTGAGCACAGGATAAAGAAGAGGCAGCGGACAGGAGGGGAAGCAGGGGGCATTTTCTTACTAGTAACAATCCATCACACTTGCAAGCAGGGGAGGGGGCATGAGGACATTGTATTATCATTATTATTATTTGATTTCTGCAGCACCCCCCTCAAGGACTTTATAACCGTCTCTATTGTGCATGTCATTCACACGTTGCACCCTGGTTATTCGAGGACCATGGCAGAGCCAGGACTGTGCATCCTTGAGCGCAGTTCCCGACAACTCTGAAGTATGGAGGGGGGGGGGGAAGTTTGGAGTGGTCCAGGCATCACTAATTTCAGATACATCACAGAAACAGAAGGCAAATATCACATGGATATTTAGTAAACAGCAGGCTGTGACTCCCTCCTGGAACCCCAGCTCTGCAGGAAACACGTCCTTCCCCCCCCACCACCATTTTTCTTTTCTTTTCTTGCAGCGATCTTTATCTCGAAAACCATTGTATTGGATAGTAGCTTAGCCGTGCCAGTTGACCTTGGGGCCTCTGGTTTGTAGGGGAGAACATTCCTTCATCTTGCTTCCAACCTTTCCCATCTGTGCAATTACATGTACTTTCCTCATTCTGAGGACCCCATCCCTGGAAACTCAGTAATCACCTTACTTACTGTCTCCCGAAGACAGTGGACGGAAGTAACTCAGGAGAGAGAAGTTTCACCGGAAGACGTTGGTGAGCAAGGTGACTCCACTGAGCTAAATACGACTATTTTAAGGGAAACAATGGTGATGAATTAAATACAGCAATTTAAGCACATGCGATTTCTTTATACAAGTGATCTCCACAGAAGAAGGAGTAAGTATATGGAACGGCTTGGTTCTCAGTTTACATTTCTACTTCTTTCCCTTCATGGCTTTCAATTGCACTCTCGTTCTTTTGTTTTAACTGTCTCTTAAGACTTTTCATCTTTCACAGTGGAGGGTTCTCTGCCTCCACTTTATGTCAGATATTTGTTTTAGCACCTAAGTTTCTGGAGATTGGATAGTGGAGTTGAGTTTATAAAAAGCCAAAGAAAAGCACATGGGTAGCTCCTTTTTGTTATGATCGTACAGCTGTTGCCACAATCACCAGACAAGATGAATGGCGGCACACAACACTACACTACATCCTTTCCATTTGGATGTTGTTGGTTTGTTGGTTTGTTAAATGCAAGTATCCAGACTAGAGTCCGCCTGATGAAATCAGTCTGAAAGAATTCCGCAGAAGGACCCATCTTTAACCATACCCGGAGGAGACTAGCCTGGTTCAGATCATCCCGGAATCCCAGAGGCTTTCACTGGTACAGGTTTTGACCGGTTACTGTCCAAATTCCTACTGGGTAGCATCAGATTTCTGGCACACAGCGCTTCTAGGATCTGTATACTTTGAGTTCATCCCCGTCACCAGATCACACCAGGATAAAATCTGAACATGTGTTCCTATCAGCTCCTTCAACTTAGTTACTTTTCTGTGTCAGATTTTCCATCCTCTCTGACCATTTGAGTTTGAAACACCTGACACTTGTTTACAAATCTGTGGCAAATTGTTCACCTTGCCTGACACATTTCATAGCAGAAATCTTGTTTCCATGCCAGTACTAGAAAATTTTTAACAAGGCTCTCCATGTGCCGGTAAGAATCTGAACTTGACCATCATTGATTCCCATTACAATCAGCCCCAAAGTCAAGGGATGAAGGCCCAGTTGACAGGCGTGACCTTGCCTTTGTTTTTAAACCCAGGTGTATCAGACATGAAGGACCGAGGACAAGGGGTGATAAATGGCAGAAACGCAATTCCAAGTGCAAATGTCATTTGTGGCTTTGCCCATCTGGAAGTCTAGTTTTAAAGCTGCCTTCAGGCCTGGCTATATTCAGAACTCAATGCTACCAACCTATTTCTCCCTCTGTGTGCTCTCTCTCTCTCTCTCTCTGTATAGTGTGTGTGTGTGTGTGTGTGTGTGTGTACATGTATTCTTTCTGCTTAATTTCAGAAGGTGTTAGTTAAAGCCTAATACTTATGATTGATGCTCATTTGGAACATTTTCCACAAATGCTCATTATTGAGGTTGATCTGTGTTGTGGAGAGAAATTCAATGATTGATCATTTTTGGTGGGGGAGTGATACTGGGATTAGCTTGGGGCCTCACACTTGCTAGGCTGGCACTCTAGAACCAGAGCGTGACTCCAGCCCTTGCTAGTTTTACTTCTAATCTTTACTTTGGTATTATATTGAAACAGTGTCCAGAGAACTTTTCTGCCTGGACTGACCTCCAACTGCAGTCTCAGCTCCCTGAATGACTAGGAATGCAGAAAGCACCATTGTAGTTTTACATGAAAAATAGTATGTCAACGAAATGAATTTTCTGTTGAGGTCGAATATATTCCTAAAATTCATAATCTCTCATTGAAAAAAAACTCAGGGAATTAAAACATATATTGCATAAATTCAGAAATACTTGTGAAGCAAAAAGGTGAGAAAGTAGATTTGATAAAACAGAAAGGACCACAAATAGGAACAAATCCACGGGGATAACAGACATGCGAATACAGCAGCTCCTTTGCATGGGTCCAGAGGAATGGGATTCCTAGCCAGAAAAGAGCGGAAGACAGGAAATTAAGTGAAAAAAAAGAAGGGGAGAGCCCAAATGAGCTTATTTTCTAAAGTGTGAAAAGTGTTAAGTACCTCATCAATTATATCCATCCAGGGGAGAAGGCCTAATAGTGGCACGGAGAGAGGAGAGGAGGGGGTGGGGGGAGGGGAAGGGAAGAAGAGAGGAGAGGAGAGGGAAGGGAGGGGAAAAGGGCAGGGAAGCCAGGGAAGGAGAAGAAAGGAGAAGGGAGAGATGGAGGAAGGGAGGGGAAAGGGTGGATGGGAGGAAAGTGGGGAGGGGGTGGAGAGGAGTCTCAGGAGGAGGAGGAAGGACGTGGGAAGGGGAAGAGGGGAGAAGAGAGGAGAGGAGGGGAGGGCAGGGGAGGGGCAGGCTGGGAAAGGGGAGGGGAGGGGAGAGGAGTCTGTCTTTCTCTTACAGCCTACCTCCCCAGAGATTCAAAGTTAACTCCAGGAAGTTGACTACATGTGCTGGACGAGAACCTGTGCTGAGGGTCAGCTCTTCATGTAAGGAAACCAGAAACTGTGTTTGAGACCACGGGGCGGTGAGGCCTGCCTCCCACCCCCAGCCACAGGCAAGGCCCGGAGGAAGACGTGGTTCCCACTTGACTTGTGTCTCCACCACGCAGCCTTCTGTCCCACGGGTGCCAAACGCCTCCGAACGTCAAGTTTCCCTGTGCACTCACATAATCCAACCTCTACCCAGTTCTCAGGAGGGTAACCATCCTGTTAGAAAAACCCTAATGTTTTAGTTGCTGGTTAACCTTGCATTGATAGCTACATAAACCTACCAAGCTCTGCTTCCAGCCCTGGACCGTGTACCCTGTTCAGTCTTCCTGAAGGGCTGTCTTCTCTGAGATCTGAAATCATGTCTTTGGATGCTGAAGAAGAATTATTAACAGAGATGCAGACAGACCTAGTCCTATGCCAAGGGACATTCTCCACAGAGCTAAACATTCTTCTTAGGAGACCTTGGCCTTTGAGAATCATCTTGCATGATTCCTGCTTTTATTATACATACCTATATGCATATACACGAATATGTGTGTGTACATGTGTATGTATTCGTATACATATATATAGGTGCTCATAAAGTAAATGAATACTGGTATAAATAGAAAAATATAGCATGTAATGAAAATAAGATTCAGGTGACCAATTACTACCTCTGGGAATGACAGTCAAGTAAATATACACATGCTTGGATCGTGAGATTTGATATTTTTTTTTGATGAGGTAATATCTAGTCCTTCAACTTAACAAACAAATGTTTGAGACATCTGGTCACATTAATCACTAAGGAAAGGAAATATGGTAGTGTTGTTTGTTTTAAGAAATTTTTTTTTAAAAAAAATAAAAATTTAAGTTGTATTGAGTGCCATGGGGTGGAAATTGAAAACATGTGATCAAGATGTGAAGCACACATCCTTGTCATAAATTCTCTCTGTTTGTGCTGAAATCTCCCCCTTTTTTATCCAGCTGGATTTATTCATTACCCGTGCTAGCTTCCAGTATTGTGTTAAGATTAGTTCTATAAAATATAAGAAAACCCAAAGACAATAAGGTTAGATAAATAATAAGTAAAATTCCCATAAACTCACGCCACTCCTTGCTTCTGAAATCAGAGAGAAACAACGGAAAATTTATATATCAGCTAGGACGGGTGCTTTAAGATGCCGACATTGCTGTTCTTGCTTGCAATTTATTATTCCCCAAGAGAGGACACAAGAAGCCTCATTAAAGAAATTTAGCAATCCATTTTTATCTCCTCTATTGGCTTTTTAGCTAGACCTCTGTCTTCTGCTTTTTAAAGGATGCTCCCGGGATTACAGTAGGTACCCTTAATTTCTCGAAGTTTACTATATATTATCATATCACTCATGTATAATGCAAGAGCCTACAGCTATGTGGTTCCACACATACCCTATCATCTCTCTATACTTTTGTAACACATCCTATGTATATGATAAGCTGTGAAATACCATTGCCATTATTTGTCTTTAGCCATTAACCAATCATCTAAATATATTTTAGAAGTGGGAGTAAAAGTCTGGTATTATTTGACACTCTCAGCTCTTAGGTGTAAATCTTTTTCCTTCAGCCTGAAAGACATTTTAAGACCTTTCTTTTTTTCATTAAAAAGTCTGGGGGTGATAAACAATCTTCATTTCCCTTCATTCGAAAATGTCTTTTATTTTTTACCTTCCTTTTGTGTAAGGCACGGACTGGAAGGTTGATGGCATTTAAAAAATTCAATTCCAGAGCTGAGTGCTGGTGGTTCATTGTCTATAATTCAGGCACTCAGGAGGCAGGGAGCAGGAAGATCACAAGTTCAAGGCCAGTGAAGAGACACAGAAGACAGCAGAATACATTAGAAAGACCTCCTGTGTTTGTGGATTAGGAGAATTAACATTGAAGCCTGACTTGGAAGTGCATGTCTTTAATCTCAGAATTTGAGAGCATGAGATAGCAGGATTATCAGTTCAAGTCCAGCCCAGAAAACATTGTGAGAATTTTTCTACAAAAGAAGGAGGAGGAAGAAAGGAATTTGGAGGAAGAATAGGAGGAGGAGCTAAAATTACATCTATTGTGTGACTCAGTTATCCCATGTCTGGATGGGAATGAGATCAGTTCACCAATAAGATAACCAGACTCCATATTCACATAACAGCAAGATATGGAATCTATTGGCTATCAACAGGTGCACAGGTCAAGGAAATGTGGCATATCCACACAATGGAATAGTATTCAGACTCAAAAATAATGAAGTCCTGTTATCCGTAGCAAAATGGAGGACTACTGCCCGCCAGACACAGAAAGAATAAGAGGAAATGAAAATAGTTACTCTTGATGTAGAAGAAGACAGGATCGCCACATCTAGTGGGTAGAAAGGACAAGTAGAAATGGGAGAGGGGTTTGGATAATGAGCGCCAAAGCACAATTGGACAGGAGTCTAGCTTTCCAGGGCACCAGATGATGACTATAGTCCATAATAGTTCATAGAGTTCATTGAACAATAGTTCAATACAATCTATGATGAGAAGAGAGAGGGAGATGAAGAGTCCCAGCCTTAAAAAGAAGGATACTTAATGACCCCGATTCTACCCGTACACATGGTCTACAGAGTCAGAAAGCCCACACAGTGTCCTGTAAATATGTGCAATTATTACACGCCAACTGAAAATAAGACAGAAGTTTTAAAGTGAGAACATAATCTATAAACATAAACCAAACTGATGTGAAACATCAATGTTATTATTTGCGACAAGACATAAAAAAAACAGATACGGGGAGATGATTATGGAATGGATCTTTCTTATTTCACCATGTCTAGCAGCAGAAACAGATTTTCATTTTGGAAAGGTGGAAAAAATGGTGTCTCCCAGAGCATAGGGCTAAATATCTTATAATCTCAGAGAGAGAGAGAGAGAGAGAGAGAGAGAGAGAGAGAGAGATGGCACCTCTCTTTGGAAAGGAGGAGCATACTTAATTCTCACTAAAACACATTCGGAACCCCCAACACCAGGATTCCTGTCCCATACCATATGTGAAGCTAGAATTAGTTCACAGGCGTACAAGTAAAGTCCTTGGGTGGCATGCACCTGTCCACAAACATATTCGCTGAAATATGGTAGGTTCCAGGGAGGGTCAAAGGGGAAAAGGGTAAACCAATGGAGAGAAGATGAGACTCCAAAATTAAGAAGACTGGGGGTGGGGTGGGGGTAGGGAAGGGATGGGTGAGGATGTTGAAAGAGGTAACACTGTTCAAGCTGAACTGTGTTCATAAACTTCTTTGTAAAATGGCAATTTCTGTGTACAACTACTTAAAGATAATAAAAAAAAAACCTGAAGGGCTGATGTGTTCCTGCCATGAGAAATGAAATGATTTTGCCTCCATTCAAAAGCCTTTTCCCTCTGCTAGAATACAACAGAGAGGACCACATCTGACATTTTTTGGCAGTATACAGGTAGCTTTCTGAAATAATTAGCCTCCATTCTAGCGTAGAGACAGAAAGCTAGAGTTCACACTGTGGTATTTTAGTAGTGTTTTCAGATTTTCACTCTCAAATAGATGGGAGTCCTGGGATTATAAGAAATAATTATTTAAGGTTTTCATTACAGTCTGCTTTGTATTTATTTCCTGGGCAAAAGAAAAGAAAAAGAAAACCAGAGAAATAAACATAATGAAATGAATGCTATTTTTAAACACACCATTTAAAAAAAATTCTATGTCCTTATGAAATAAAAGAAAAATTTAACCTTCTTGCTACTATATTTTATAAAAATCAGCATACTCTCTAAATTAGTAGGTTTTTTTAAAGTACACAAATACACTATAGAATAAATTAGTCAGTGACCTTGAAATTAATACATATTCCTCCAAAATTTCCTCTTTAGCGCCACTTAAATATTTTCCAATTTGGAAGGCAACAAAAAGTAAAATACATTAATCTACCCTACCTAGCTCTATAAACTACAAGCTTATAAGATTCCTGTTAAGAGTTTGTCAATCAAGAAGGTTGAAATGTACTTAATTTATTAGTGAGCTTATTTATATAGGGCCCTTGGGGATGATTTTTCCTTACATTTTAATTTTAATTTGTTTTTTTACTAAAAGGTCTGGAGATATTTAACCAATATTCACAGGAATGAAATGAGAGGAAAGGAGTTTTCAAACCTAGGAAAAGAATGATCTCACAAATAATGCACATACTTAGAAGATCTAAGTGGAATCATTGTAAGCAGGGGCTTTCTTACATCTGGAGTGAGCCAGAAGTTAAATGAGTTCCATGTGAACCTCCATTCTACCTAAAGATTAAATTTCATGTCAGTCTCTCCAATAGGGAAACTAAAACAAGGAAACACATGAGAAATATATTTGAAGATTTGCACTTTGGGAAAACCGATATTTCTCCTTAATTCTTTACCATTATGGAAAGCACAGTAAACTCTACCTACACCCTCTAAACTTCATAGCGATGTGGGAAATAAATATCTCCATTTTTCCCTTGTGTATACCATTCCAGAGGCTCCACTGTTATATAGGGTTAATGTGGTTGAGAAAGGAGTTTGATTTTTAAAAAGAGCTTATACTCAAAAGTCCACTGTGTTCTATTTAAAGGCATCAGCTGAGAAACTGCAATTTAAGTCAGATTTGTGAGTGCTCCAATATGAAGCTTTATTGGATTTTCAATTATAATTAACAGAATAATAACTGAAGATGTAAACAGAAACAGAAATCATTCTGCTATCAAACACCTGCTTCATAATTATTTGAACAACAAAATGTTTTTGAGTCTCCCACTTATTTATAATCCTGGCGTGTTTTAAATTTTTTTCTGTCTATGTATCAATCTGCTTAATTATTTTACAGCTCTCCATGAAACAAAAAGCAGCTCAAAAAATAATCTGATCCAGGTGATGAAGTACAACCCATGAATCTCTTACTGAAGGGTCAGTTCATGGAAGCAGAGCAGAAAATTAAGCATACACATACACATACACACATGCACACACACACACGCACACACGCGCGCACACACACACACACACACACACACACACACACACAGTATTTGGAAGTTTCTGGGAACTCAACCCTCAAAGAGCCTTTGCTTGATCCCACAATATTAATCTTGGTCTTAGATTCAATAGATTACCGGCAATCTTAAAACTGAAAGGTAGGAATGATTTGGAAAGCTATCTTCATGGCGTTCTTACTGAAGAGCTGCAGGTGTCTGCCACTCCACCATCAAGGAGGCTGGATACAATTCTCGTTTGGCATCCTAACAATCTTATATTTGGTGTGAGGAGTACATTTTCATTTCATTCATCATTTAAAGACAGATAATCAGAAAGTCATTACATTGGCCGACACCAGACCCCTTTCACTCGATGGTATCGTAATTGAGCGCTGCAACGCGTGTGCCAGATCTAATGGATAATGAATATATTATGTCAGGAGGACCATCTTGCTGAATCTCCAGAGGGAACAGACAAGAGGGGGCTGTGGTGGTGACACGGAGGGTCACAGATGTTGCACTGATTTGCTGATGGAATGAAGGTGTAATTAGGTAATCAATGGTAAGTACTGGGCTGCTGTGGACATCTCATTCTGAAAACCGAGTAAGTGTGTGATGGACAAATTAGCTTTTATTCCACAGACTTTTTTTTTCCCTGGGGGTGGCTATTGGTAACCATTACTGAGTGTCCTGGCTTGGGATATAATGATTAAGAAACAGACATCAGTTTTGTGAAGCTTTAATGGGAAAAAAAATGAAGCACGGTTCTTATATTCAATCTCATCATGCCTGGTGAAGGTGTTTGCCTTTCCTTGGAAGAATAAAAGCAAAGTAAGCATACATGTAGATGTATTCTACTTGGAAAAATCTCTTTACTAATTAACGATAGTAAGAGTCTTTTTCAGACCTGAGAAATTTCCTCGGCAGACTGTGGCTCATACCAGTAATCCTCCTTCCTCAGGAGGCTGAGATCTGAAGATCACAATTCAAAGCCAGTTTGAGCAGGAAAGTCTCTGAGACTCTTATCTCCAATGAAGAACCACAAAGCTGGAAGGGTAGCTGTGACTTGAGTAGTAGAGTGCCAACCTTGAGCACAGAAGGCTTGGGGACAGCACTCAGGCTTTAAGTTTAAGCCCCAGGACTGACACTGACACACACACACACACACACACACACACACACACACACTGACACACACACACACACAATCATCTGTTTGACATTTCAGGCATTTTTCTACTTAACTTTACATGGCTTACATTAATTAAAACTAACTTAGCAGATACATGTCCTCACTTCCATAATAGGGATTTAAAAACTAAAGCATTCATGAATCTACTACCTTGTCAAGACTGCATGTGGTATATGACCAAGTGAGTCCTCAAAAACGGCTGCAGAACTGGAAACCCTGGTTTAAAAAAAATCACATTCTCCACTGTCTTCTGAGCTTGGCTCAGTCCTTTGCATTATTTATAACTCATATTCTTTTGCAAATTGTTCTTTGGGCTGACACTCCTTATGAAAAAATACATGCAAGAGGTAAGTTATTATTGCATATTAAAAAAGAAAAAGAAAGAAAGAAATAAGCCAGGCAGCAGTGGCTTATGCCTGTAATCCTAGCTACTCAAGAGGCTGAGTGCTGGGAATCACATTTTGAAGTCAGCTTGGGCAGTAAATTCTGTGAAACTCTTACCTCAAATTAACCACCAAAGCCCAGAAGTGGAAGTGTTGTGGCTTGAGTGGTAGAGCCCTAGCCTTGAGCGTAAAAGCTGAGAGACATCATCCAGGCCCTGAGTTCAATCCTCAGGTTGGAACACACCCAGAAAAGGAATACTCTCACACTATGTATTATATTTAAGGAACAAAGATGAGAGGTATGACTAAAGAGTCAGCTCTCTTGGCACCTAGCTTTCTCTCCACATGGGAAGAAATTTTAAAAAACATAAAGACATAATAGTTAGAAATGCATGCATTTTATTATATTGCCCTGTGAAAAATAACCTAAGTCCGCCCATTACAGTTTATCTGAATCCCAATAACGTTCTCCTGACTGTGTGTTAGGACAGAAATTTTGATTCAGTTTACTCAGATCCTGACTAACACTTCTGTTTTTGTATTAGACAGTTTATGATTTTTCATGATCGAAAAGAAGAAATCAAGCTGTAGAATAGCATGGATTAATCAAGGGTGCTTGTTCTTATGATATAGTTAAACATGCATGTAATGACAGTATGGAAAGCATTCTTCTTCATGGATTCCATGAGAAATTATCAACCATATCATAAATAGAATCCTGGGATATCATCTGTGGGACAAGCAAGAAGACACTTCTTCACTTGCTGCCAAAGGAAGCAAAGCAATTCAGAAATCAGAAAGATGAGATAAACCCACATCAGTAAGATGAATGTACCTAAAAATTATATTAATGATGAAAATTTATACTTGGGAAATTGGAATTAATCTGAAATTGTCAAATGGAAATTACAGATCTCAAACATGAAGTATCTTGTATTGGACTACATATCACAGAGGCAAAGATAATAGGCTGAACTATGGATCAAAAGAAAATAGTCATATTGAAACACATGAGAAATTGAAGATGATTAAATTGAAAGGAAGAAGTACGTAAGACACATCCTCAATGGCTGGTCTATGTGTAATTGGAATGCCCAAAGAAAAGAAAGAATATTAGTTATCTATGGCTGGGTAACAAATTACCACCGTACTTTGTGGATTAATACAGCAATCATTTATTATCTCGCAATGTCTACAGGTCAGAGTCTTTGCAAGACCCCCCCCCAAAAAAAAAACCACTGAGCACTTATATTTCAAAGTCTCGAATGCACTTTCACTCATAATGACAGCTAGGTCTGTCTGCAGTCTTATCTGCAAACTTGACTAGGGGACAGTCTCTTTCCACATTAATTTGCCTGCTTGTTGGCAGGATTCCATTTCTCATGGGCTTTTGAACTAAGTGATTCTATTATTTTCTGGATCTTGTCCAGGAGTCTTGTTCTGTTTCTTGCCACACGGGCCTCTCCGTGGGGCACGGAGGGCTGCTATGAGAAGAGATGGGAAAACAAGGGGAGAGAAAAGGATCATAGGCTAGGATAGACTAGGAGGGGAGAGGAAGAAGGATAGGACTTGGAGAACGAAAGAGAGGCAGACAGTGACTGAATTTATGTAAGCACTCAATGCCAAAGTCATGGTTTACTTGTTGTCTAAGCTTCAGAGTGACCCGTCATTGTCATCACCACATTTTAATCAACAGAAACAAGTCCTCTTGAACTAGCCACACTCTCAGGGAAGACATTACACAGAAGACATCAACGGGACGCATCTCAGAAGTTACCAGCTACAGAGAGGATGACACACAGGTAGCACTTGGAGAGACCACTGGGATCCCAGGAACGTGGCTCTGTATCGTCTCCTGACTCCAGTGGAATCTATTTCTGCTTGAGTAAGGGGACGACAGCTCCTCCGGGATTTTCTCAAATACTATGCGTAGCCTGTTCCTTAGGGCAGCCATACTGTGAAGGGGAAAACTTCCCTGGGTTGTAGGACTCAAGTGCCAGCCCGTAACCTTGGTAAGCTTTGTTGTCTTCGTTACCACAGTCTACCCTGCCCCTGGTTAGGCTTGCTTCTCGTTCCCTTGTTCAGTAGTTGGATATGAATTGGGATCTGAGAGCTCTTCCTACTTTCTTCCTCAGCCACTCCTTCTAATATAAATGGGCACATTATCCTATGAAAATGACTAGCTTTTCCCCAAACTGAAGAAATACACAAAACTGTACTTCGAAGACATTCAACAAATTCTCAAGCAGAAGAGAAGACTGGAATCTAACATTCACACAAAAAATATGGAAAGCAACCATAGGAATGATGTTTGCCTTGACAACGTCAACCTAAATGAGGATTTTTTTTCAGAGAAACAATGAAAGCAAGCTGGCAATGTCTATTTATAAGTGGTAAATAAAGATAATTATCTGCCAAGTTGGGGCTCTATACCAAACAACACATATTCTTAAATAAGTTTGATAAAATATGTAAAATTTCACACAAACAAAACAATGCTTTCATACCAACAGAATACTGTACCCCCAAACGCCACCGTAATTTTGGCAGGAGGCATTGATTCCTCATGTAAACAGCAGACTTAAAAGAGAAATAAATAACATTGGCATAGATACTACATGGCTAACTGAATTAATATTAGCTTATCAAAATAATAACATTTTATGTGTTTTGAATATGTAGAGTTTAAATACATGAAAAAAGGAGGAAATAATAGAAAGTAAAGATGTTAATGAAATGAAATGCAAAAACCTAAAACTAGAGGGAACTAAGGTATTAAATAAAAGTTGACACTAAAAACAAGAGGGACCCGTGGCTCATGGTACGTTTCCAAATTAAACACTTTTAAAAAATGAGTAAAATTAATATAATTCTAATTAGTCTAAAAATTAAAGGCATGGTCAAGGAAACAGAAAGGAAGAAAAGCTGGAAAATAGGAAACACATGGTTCAGTATTTGATTTAAATCCATATGCATATACATATCAGTATTTCCATTAAATATAAGTGAACTCAGTATGAATGGAAACTAAGATGGTCGGATGCAGGGAAAGCAAAACACAAGTATTCAATAGCACTAATAAACATCTGTAGAAAATTCAATTAGAGAAACAAAACACTCCTGTAGATGATTGTTGAATTACAGTAATAAATATGACCTGCTATCAGAACAGGTACAAATGCTGCCAATTTTATCCAGTGTGTTCTAAGTGAAGAGACTGTATTAACTTTTTAACAGCAGTCATAAGGTTTCTATGCTAAGAGATGATAATAACCTATTCTGGATTCTCACACTGAAAGTTTGTACCCTGGTCACCAAATTCAGCTCTTCGCAGGCCTTAGTGAGTCACATCTGAATATTGCCGTGAGGCTGAGATCAAAGTTTCAAGTCAATCTGGGCAGAAAAGTCCCACAAAACTCTTATTTCCAGTTAAATAACAAAATGCTAGACTGGAGGGGTTGGGAAGGTGGCTCAGTGGTGGAGTGCTTGCTTAGCCTGCAAGAAGCCCTGGGTTCAATTCCTCAGTACCACACACATGGAAAAAGTCAGAAGTGGTGCTGTGGCTCAAGTGGTAGAGCGCTAGCCTTGAGCAAAAAGAAGCTCAGGCCCTGAGATCAAGCCCCAGAACTGGCAAAAAGAAAATGCTAGACTGGAGTTATGGCTCAGGAGGTAGTTCCAGTCAGGAACAGAAAAATGCCAAATGAGAATGCAAGACCCTGAGTTCAGGCCCAGATGTAACATAAAACAAATAAATCTGAAATAAAATGAAATACAAAAATGGGAGATGATTTAATAAAGCAAAAGAATACAAAGCAGCTTCTGGATAATGTGACCAGGAAAGGAGTATGAGAAAATAAAAGAGCTCAGTCTGGATGAGAAAACAAGACACACATACACACACACACACACACACACACACACACACACACACACGAGGCAGCTTTCTCTGCCCTGGCTCCCTTCCCTTCTTCATCCTGAACTGTCAAAAGATCTTGCTCATTGTACTTAAAGTATTCTTTTCATGCCTGAGAATTTCCGTTATGTCCGCTATGCAACCAGGGTCTTGCAATAAATCGTTCAACGTCACTTTGTGGGTTAGAACTATCTCCTCGTTTCCTACATGACATGTGTATATTGAGAGCTTCACTTTTTGTATTAGAAGTTCTTGGTTCTCTTGAAAGATGGCCCACAAAAGTCTCCCTTTAGGATCCCCTGTATCTATCTATCTATCTATCTATCTATCTATCTATCTATCTATCTATCTATTATTTGCTTGTAAATATGGCAAAGGTAAAAATGCTTGCCCTGCTCATAACCAAAATAATTTCACTGAAGGAAAATGAAATCAGATCATTTCTGTTATGAACACCTGTAAGACACCAATGCATTGTTACTTGATTACAAAGACCAGAGGAACGTGATGCTTTAAATCTTCCTTTACAAGGACAAACAGATGTTATAATACAAGAACCTGTGTTAGACTAATCCTTCCCTCATTTCTCCATTTTCTAAACAGCTTTGCCCCTGGTGGCAAAACTGACTATATATTACATAAAATGTGCGATAGAGGTGATTTTTAATGGGATTCCACTGTTCTGGTTTCAGAGAAGCACACTCTATTCTCAGGATGAACTGTCATTTCATTCCTATCAGTCAAAGCACCACTTTCTTTTCCCTGTACGGCAAAAATCTCTGCGTTCTCATAATTTGAAAACTAAAATATTGCCAACAACAAAAGGCCTTTGACAACTTTATTGTCTGTCATAAATCAAACTGGCAAGATCAAGTGACAAAATATGAAATGTCAAACCTATACCTCTGTCTGTTAAAAATGATAGTATTTGCTGTATATTTAATGCATATATTTATGTTTTCCTAACCTACCAACAAGCTATGCTTCCCAGTGCACTACACAAATTAAAACATAGAGCATTACCACTTTAAATAACCCAACGACAAAGCTGAGATCTTACAACAGCATTGTATATAGAAGCATGTAGAATAATTATACTAAGCCATAATTGTAAACATCACAAGTACATTATGAGATACACTTTTGCAGAGTCTGATACACATATACACACTCAACGTGTGAACACACAAACATGCCCAGTTATCACTGCACAGAATATATACGATGAACCTAAAATGACCTAAATTTTAAACCATATTAAAGCTACTAAAGCTACCAGCACAACTATGTTTATTATTTACCATAGCTAAGATATGGAACCAACCCAGATGCCCCTCAGTAGATGAATGGATCGAGAAAATGTGGTATATATACACAATGGAATTCTATGCTTCCACCAGAAAGAATGGCATTGCCCCATTTGTTAGGA